>NW_026067908.1:17247296-17308113 GCF_014885135.2 Alexandromys fortis | reverse complement strand
CGGACAATGAGGGCTGCTGAGAAGCCAAGGACAATGCCACTGGGTTTTGATCCTACTTCATGTTCTGGCTTTGTGGGAGCCTAGCCAGTTTGGATGTCCACCTTCCTAGACCAAGATGGAGCGGGGAGGACTTTGGACTTTCCACAGGGCAGGGAACCCTGACTGCCCCTCAGACTGGAGAGGGAGGGGGAGAGGAGTGGGGGGGAGGGGAGAGGAGAGGGGGGGGGGGGGGGGAAAAGGGAGACGGGGAGGAGGCGGAAATCTTTTTTTTTTCAATAAAAAATTATATTTAAAAAAAATTAAAAGGAATAATAAGAACCGCAAAAAAAATTATATTTAAAAAAAATGTTGCTTGGCTTCTGAGTCTAAGGCACCCCATTATAAGATGTGGCTAATAAAATGTCTACTTCAATTCCTGAGATGTGAAAGACGTTACCATATTGTAAATCTTCTTTGGAAAACTCTAAATAATATACAAATGGTTCAGCTTCTCTCCTTACCACAAAAGACTTAACTTTTGAGTCTACAAATATAACCAGCAAGTTTTGCTTTGGGTTTTTGCCATTACTAATGTAAAAGTTTGCTAATGTCAAAGGAGCGGACAGAGAGGTATAGTTTCTTTAATACTATAGCAAATATAGGCACAGCCCAGAATGTTTGGACTTTCAAGTTTCATGAAGAAAAAAATGTACTGTTTAAATAATATACATACATATATATACATATATATATAACTTATTTGTAAATATAATTTTTCATCCAAATTAGGACCCACTCAGAATGAAAGAGAGTTGTACAAGTAATTACACCAAGCCAATAGGTATAAACCCAGGTGATCGTGCATAAACTGAATGTATGGTAAGTTTTTGTTTAATCTATATAATAACTCTATGAGATATAAACCATTCTCACTATTTTACCAAGGGGAACTTGAATTTATTGAAATTAATCATGAGTCCAAACACATACAAAATAGGAAATAACAGACCCAAAGTAGAAACCTCTGTCTGTATGGCTCCAGAGGTTCCCTTCACATATATTCTTTCCTTGAAACTCTTTATTCAATCTGTCAAATACACAGTGATGATATTAACTTTAGTATGAACGTCAGTCTTGATTGAATGACTATCACATGCCAAGCTCGAGGTCAACTATCAACTTACACTAGCAAGAAAGAGGAGATGAGAAAAGTGAAACAAAAGAAAAAAACAACGCAAGTAAAAAACAATTATGTACTAATGAGCACCTGACTCTAAGTACTCAACACAGCCTGAATACCAAACGCCTGCGCTAAGGCCTATTCAGGGATTCAGAATGACCATCAAAAGGGCCAGAGGCAATAAGCCTGTTTCCCCAGGTGCTGATCTGCTGATCTGTATTTTCATGCTCACAGTGAATTCCTAGAGCTAGGTCAATTCACTACTGATTTCACTGCCAACATAAATAAATGTGATTTACTTTTATAACATGTCATGATCCCGTCCTTGCCTGAGAACTTAGTAGAAGATAAGGATGTTAAAATAGGATTGACAGTCAGTCCTCTCTACTGTGTCTACGCATGAAATGGATGGAGGCCGTGTCATATCCCTATTCCTCTTGGCACACATATGCCAGTCATTATTCCTCTTTTCACACCAAAAGGAGGCCCAGTATAGGCTCAAAGATACAGGTAAACACCAATCACAGCAAAAGAAAACTATTTTAAATCCCTACCCTCACAAATTCTAAAATTTTTCAATTACACTCATTAATAAGAGACCATTTTCAAAGACTTCTTAATCTCCAGTCCCTATAAATGATATGATGTTTCAATGATCCTAAAATAAGAACAAATTTTTAGCATGGTTAAAAAAAATAAGCAACTCTAAATCAAACTCCATTCTGCTTCTATGATAGGGTTGTGATTACCAGACAGTTCCTAAACAACCTGGACCCAGACATCTCAATGATAAATTTTAATGAGCATAAAAATTGCCTATAGCCCAGTTATGTATTAAAACATTTTCCCTTGGAGGTTCTGCATTGTTTGGCTTGGGATAAAGTCAGAGAATTTGGGTTGCTAGGTATCCAGATGATGATGGTAGTGACTAGGTATCACACGTTGAACCACACTGAGTGGTTCCAATAATACAAAGCTCACAGTTCCTACTAAGGTATGAAGAGATGTAATGATTCTGCCCAGAGGTGCTGAATCACGATGCTTCAAAGCCAGCGTCGAGAAGAGGCTCAACCATACACCCAGAGAATTAGCAGTAATAAAATAAAGGGCCATCTAATCACTTCCAGTATGCGAGGTACAAAATTTAATTATATACCAATCCCTTTTGCTATAATTCCTTCTATTTGGCAGCAAAAACTAGGGCTCTGGTCTCATACTGTACATTTACCCAAAGGCTTCTCAATTCTCTATTTCTTTTATCAGTAAATAGAGGTTTTGGTTCACAGATTTGTCCCCCGGGCTCAGCTGCATCTCCGTGGCATACAACCTCTGTTTAAAGTCATCTTGATTACTATTTTGGAAAATAAAGCACAGCCCTCCCTATTAGAACAGTACCGGGGAAACAAAGTAGTATTTACACTTCTAAGAGCAGGAATCTCCCCTTGTAACAATTTGATCCTATGATCAGCCAGAGTCCTTCAGTTTGTCCTTGTCTAACTCAGCTCTGTGATCAGGGAACTGCCTCCCTTCCTTCTCCCTCCTCCCTCCCTCCCCTCCTTTCATTCCAGCTTCCTCTCTTTGCGACATTATTTAATCTCTCAGTCGCAGCTTCTTGGGATTAGCTACAGCATCTATTAATAGTTTTACTTCTGTTTACAGTTCTAAAAGGGAGAAAAATGGCTCATTCCTTTTTGCTACAATCTTGAAGATACGTCTTATTGCAGCAGGAGCAAGATGCACAAGCCCCGTGAATAACCTATTTCCACAATCCGTTCCACTGTAAAGATGCTAATGTGCTTCCATGCCGAATGGATCCATTTAATAGGCAGAACAAGTTGGATATAAACTCTTTAATTGCTTTCAGCACACCGATTATCTTCCTGTGTCACCTATTGTATAATGCAAAAATGTTAACAAAAGCACTTACTGAAGACATTATTGGGAATTAAAAAACAAAGAACCATCAGTTGTCGCTAAATATGCCTTTCATGTTCCCAAATGAAAAGCATTTGTGCACTCAAGAAACAGGATCGGAGTGTGTAGGCCTGCCGTTGTCAGATGCAAACATCTTCATTAGATTTTGATCCAGCTGCTGCAAGATCTATAAAAAGAGCTATCTAAGCTGGCAACTCATTACTGGTTATTTCAAGAAAATTCAGGAAACTATCCTTAAACCTGCAATAGTCTTTACTGATAATTTCTCTGTTTGGGCGTTTTGGAAGAACAACATTGAAAACCTGTGCCAAGCTGGCTTCTGGGTAGTACCTTAAAAGATGCCTTGATACCCGAAAAAAAATCTGGGTTACCTCAAAGGATGCAATAATAATACCTCAAAAAACATAGTGGTACTCAACAGATGCAGTAGCACCTCAAAAACTACAGCCTTGTCTGTGTCTTAGGGAAAAGCTGAGCCAAGCTGTATTCATGGATGCTTGAACCATAAATCTTGGTCCATCATCCCTAAATCTCCTTCTCTAACCTAACTGCTTTTCTTTAACAGCATATAAATAAGAGTCCCCAAACACCCAAACCTGTGTCTTATATACCCAAACCAAAAGATTAATATGCACAGTCTTTTTCTTAATATGACTTGCTTTCTCTGTTGCAATAAATCTTCTTATGCATATTGGCAATCAGCTTGTTTCTTACCATGTTATTTTCTGCAACCACACAATGTTCAAAAAGAAGAGGAAAAGCTAATCAAGAAAATAAGCAGCGGATCTCTGTGAGTTCGAGACCAGCCTGGTCTACAGAGCTAGTTCCAGGACAGGCTCCAAAAACCACAGAGAAACCCTGTCTTGAAAAACCAAAAAAAAAAAAAAAAAAAAAAAAAAAAAAAAAAAAAAAAAAAAAAAGCAAAGAAGAAAGACAACAAAGGGGAAATAGGAAGGGGAAGAGCAAAAGATAAGGTGCCAGGTACTCTGACAACAGTATGTAGGAGAGACTTTAGAATGCAAACTATAAATATCAACGATACAGTCAGCTAAACTTCTCTCTGAATTCTGTTGAAAGAGGAGGGACCCGCTGAAGTCCGAATAGCATCCATATTAATCACAGCCTCTGCCATGTTGACTCAGGGACCTTTCCAGTCAGGTCTTGGTCTCCGGGGACCTCTGATGGACAGAAGACAAACAACTGTCAGAAATGTCACTGTCATTTATGAAGAGCTCTTTCCCCTCTCGGTCAATAGATGACCCCATTTATGATGAAGAAAATCACAAATCACAATCACTGTTACCCAGCCTCAGAAAACAAAAAGAAAACAGTGCATAGACCACTAGCTAGATCTGCTTCACCGATTTTTGGCTTTGTCTCTGATTTACTCAGTACATTATCTATATTATAATCAAAAGCAAATTGAAATTCTCAAAATAGTGATGTAATAGAATACTGTTTGTTTGAATTAGACCTAAGAGTTCATTTGGGGATCATTTTATTACTTTTATATTGCTATTAAAACTACTACCAAATCTTAATGATCTTGAGACCTACAGCCTATATTTCTTCACATATTCTATTGCAAGTCCTTCAAAATACCATTCCCTTGTATCACCCCAGCTGTCTCCTTGCCTGCTATTGACTCATTTCATGGAGTCAGGAGGCTGAGCTGCAGAAGTTAGGGCCCCATCCTCCCTCAAACCAGAACTAGATGCTGACTTGGTCACCAGAGCCAGAGTATCTTTCTGAAATGGAAGTCTGATCACATAAGGTTCCCATGTGTCACACAGTAAAATCACACTCCTACTGTGAGGCAACAGGCAAGTTATTAAACTCCTCTATGGCATAATAATAATAATAATAATAATAATAATAATATTCATGAGGAAAATGTGTAAAAAGCACTTTTCACAGAGCTAATAAAAGCTGATGTTATTGGTGACATTATCTCATCAGCCAGTCCTTTCCAGTCCTCTCTTTGCTCAACCTTGCAGCCATACTCAATAACATGCTGCTCCATGCTCCCCTGACCTGTCTCACCTCTTGACCTAAAGTTTCTTGTTTGCACTACCACCTCCTTCCTCCTCTCCCTTGGCCAGCCTCACCTCTGTGAATTTATGAACTATCAACTTAAATACATGTTAAGAGGGCTTTCTCCAATCACAAATTGGTTTTATTTCCTTAATATATCCATTGTTGCATATTTCCTCTACTACAATATAGACTGTGCATTATCATGACATCCTCACTGAGTCATTCCAAAGGACCTGAGATTAACTTGACTTGGTTGACATTGTATCATTTCAATTGCAGGCATAATATAGAGTAGACCGGATTACAGTGCAACTAAAAAAGAAATTTTGTCATATTGCAATGGCAAACAGTAAGCCTTCATTCATACTATATACATGATTTTCTCAAAATAGCTCTATAGATTCCATGCCAAAATGACACTCACCCTACCCCACCCACCCCTGACAACATTGTTGGTCTTGTGTTAGAGAAAACGGGAGCACAGGAACAAACAACTGTCTCTTGTAATTTTTCCATCTGGAAATGATCCATCTTATTTCTCTTCATATTTTACCAGCTAGGATAAGCCACATGGCAAGGCTTAATGCCAGTCAAGTGAGGAATCCTCTTATAGAGAGGGCACCACGAAAAAGGAGACCAAAATATTTAGCAAACAGTAATATATGCTCACAACAGACCTCAACAAATGTTAGTTTAATAAAATTTTTCTTTGCTGCAAGCTGACAAGCATAAATCACACACCAGTTGAAATCTTGCCAGAAATTTCTCTAAGACACTCAAAGAGATATTCATGTTAAAGGGAAAAAAAAGAATTTTATACTCACTCTCCTTCTGGTCTAAGATCTCTCTTCTGCCATAGAAATCCATTGCATATGTATGTAGTAACAGTTTATAAACCATAGCAGTACACCCCTTGAGTAAAGAAAGACAATTAAGCCCAACAAAATGTGTGACTTGATTGCTTGACTCTATGCAAGACGTGAATATGACAAAGGAGATTGTATCCAGTCTCATGGAACATAAATTAAAAAGAAAACTTTAAATGTCGTGTCAATGACTCACACATCCATCCTAGGAGCTAAATAGTCACAAAGCCAAGACTACAACATGCATGGAGATTTCACAGCAAATAACCTTTCAAATATGATATATTACCTTCTCATAATTAGCATCAGCAAAGGAGAATGGTGAGAAAGAACAGCTTTTAGCCCATGAAGAAACTGAGGCCTTGGGACATGAAGTGACTTTCTCCATTATGTACCTTACTAGTCCTGCTTTACTTGACCACACTCAGGATAGCCAATTTGTTTCAGCACTTAGGTTAATACCTGCCCCACATGAAGGACAGGGGTTTGTTTGCAGAGTTGAATTAGAATGAATTGAAATGATACAATTTAGAAATTTATTTCCCTCCTCCATAACCCTCCTCTCCATCCCCCTTGAAGCTTTAGACTTTTCAGACTAACAAGTTACAAATCAAGAACCAGCTTTAAATAATTTTTCCTCTATAATATCCTTATTCTGGACTCATTTCATATTTATAATGGCCTTATGCCTTTGTAAGAAACAATAATATCTAGAAATTATGTCATCTCATGACATTTACAGAAACACCACAGGAACTGGAAAGAAGATCCCTAATGATAGAAGCCCCCAAGACCATTAGACAAAAAATTTTTATTCCCATCTGAGCTAAGCAGGTCAATTGGGAAATGACATAACCCAGAAACGCCTAAGCCAGAGCAACAAATGCTATTAAGTTGCTGTCTTCTGACAACTAAGTGATATGTAGAAGGAATAAGAATTAAATTTAGAGACAGAGTACAGACACTGGCTGGGCTCCAGAGCTGAGGGATATTAAATAAGAGAGAAACAATAGCTCTGTCAAGTCTAATTGTTGGAAGCATAAACCTCTTCCCATACATCTTGAGCTGAGTGGAGCTGCACAGGGTTGAGATGCACTGTGAAGGCGTGCTCACACAGACCAGCACATGCCATTGCAGTGAATGCCTCCTCTACAGGGAATTTGGCTTTGCCCATTCTTCCTTCTTCTTACGCTACACTTGGGCATTGAGACAATTGAAACATAGAAGAGTTATAGAAAACTGCACATTACAAAGCCGTTTTAGTAAGTTACAGAAGTGACTGCACGGTGAGAAAACTCTGGACTTTTTGGTCCAACTGTAATCATTCATGTTTTGTTATATGAGTCCAGCCCCAGCTTCCCCACCAATGAATAGAGATGCTATTTTCACACAGCAAAGGTGGTCACTGAGGACTAAATGGCATGGCTATAATGGTACTGAGACTTTGTAAGCACTTGCAGCCATGAATCGTCTTTGATTTTTTTTTCCTTTAATGGGTAAGTGAGGCCTTGCACTTAGTAACTACACATAAGTCCAAATGAATTTTTTTTTCATGAATTTTAAATACAGACCTAGCTTTCTTCCCTTCAATTAATTAATGCACATCCACCTAGCACCAAGAACAGGCAAGCCTATGTGGTTTACTATAAATGTTCAAACACCTTTCTCAGAGTGTGAGAAATCGGGTCATTTGTGGAGTCCCTTTTATCAGTTTTAGTTGATAAGTAATCAAGATGATTTGGATTTTTTTAAAAAATATTTTTGTGCAATTGGTATATTCAATGTAAAAATAATAATAAAAGATAATCTCTTAGACAGAAGCTCAATAAAAAGTAGTGTGCTTTTATTTCAGAATATAGTGATAGGAAATTACTTGTATCTAACTACTTTCATGTTACAAAAGTGTATCTGTATTTATTTATCTACACATTTATCTCCATGTACTGGCTAGTCACTAAAACTGCCATCATCTTTCTTCCTAGAATATCAATTTCCTTCTTGTAAAAGATTTGCTGAATGATGCTATCTCTATTGGTGCCACCATATATTCAGTTAAAATGTGATCTGTAATTCTCTACTCATGTGTGCTTCTATGTGTGTTCGTTTACAAAGACACTTTTATTTCTCAGAGTCTATACCTGCCACGGTTTCATGGAAGAGATACCATCATAAGAATGCAGTTTCACACCTGTATCTCGGAGCACCACCACTTCACACCTGTACCTCAGGAGCATCACCACTTCACACCTGTACCTCAGAGCATCACCACTGAAATGTTCTCAGATGACTTTCACACTGGGGATCTCACTTTGTGTCTTCTGACAGAGTCCAGACTGGAATTGCATAACACCAGTGACCTCCTTGATGGTGGCTCCTGAAGGAAGCTCAAAATATCACAGGAATTTCCAGAGGACACATAGCTGAGAGGTTTTCCAACCTCATAACACACTGCCTATGACACACACAAAACACCCAATCTTCATTTAGAGAATTTAAAATGGGAAACAAATACTCATTTTTCAGTATCATCACCCTTGTGACCCAAAGATAAATTTGGCGAGATAGAAGAAGCAGTATTTGCTATTGTAAAACTGTTAACTTGGACAAGTAAAGGGACAATTACAAGTCCAATCAGCTGTAAGTACATGTTATTCACAAGGATTTTTTAGGGCCCAGCATGACAAGCTCAATAGATGCCTAAGTTTCAGATTATCTGGCTCCAGGAAAGACCACAAACTGAGATCACCAAGGTATCACCCAGGAATGAAACATCCAAGAAGAAATTACCTAATGTCCCAAAGGAAATTCCTAATGTTTCCCATTGTAGATAAAATCACCTGTTGTCTCTTAGCCCAGCATATATCCATCTTCTTTCACCAAGACACTGATGTCAGACAATCAGGGGTTCTGAACCTTAGAAATCCCTCACCTAACCTCTGTTATGATAAAAAAAAAAAAAAACCTACTTCAACTGAGCCCAGGGCTCTCTGATGGTGCCAATGTGTTGGACATGCAGAGAGTCCAAGTTCGAACTTGAATAAAGGCTCTTTTCTTTTACATATGGGATTCAGTCTCAAATGTGGTATTTTAGGGATCCCTGCAATCTGGGCATAACAGATTTATCATTAAAATACACGTGAAAAGAGAGAAAGAGTGGACATAAATTTTTCTGTATAACTCATCCAAAAGTCATATAAATATATAATGCATGACTAATGTTATGACCAATACTAGATTCTTATAATAACATTCATGGATCTCTTTAACAAATGGACCACGCAACACTTTCTAATTCAGTGTGTGAAAATTAAGGTCATTTCATATTTATAAAGATAAATAGATCGAATATCATCTTCCTTTTTTATTTAGGCCCTTGCCAAGAAAACACTGTATCTGTGGTACATAGAATTCTCTCAGTAAGGTACCTCATATATGTACTGCAGTATTTAAATTAATGTAAACCATGGCTTGTTGTTCAGTTTCTCTCCTGCCAGGTCCCCCAGCCATTTAATCCCAAGAAAATCACACATTAATTATAAAACTGATTAGCCCATTAGCTAAGGCTTCTTATTAACTCTTATAACTTATATTAGCTTATTATTCTTATCTATTTTAGCCACATGGCTCAGTTCCTTTTTTGGTGAGGCAGTCATATCTTCCTTCTTCTGTGGCTGGGAAACGACTGCAGAGGAATGGGCTTCCTTCTTCCCAGCATTCTCCTGTTTTCATTGATCCGCCTCTACTTCCTGTCTGGTTGTCCCACCTATATTTCCTGCCTGGCTACTGGCCAATCAGCATTTATTTAAAATATAATTGACAGAATCCAGACCTCTATCCCACACTACTGGCTTCTCAGTTCTATAAGCCAGGTAACTCCACGTAACCTTTAAATGAAAAAAAAAGCTCTCACATTGAGAGTTAAGTAGTTCTTGTGTCTTCTAAAGAAACCAGTTAGGAAACAAGCTAAATGCAAGTTAAGGACCTGTGACTGGCCAAAGATAATTTTACCTTCTAAGGTAAAAGAAACACTCATATGCTGGCTTCTCTGAATGTTAAAACTAACTGGGCACATTCAAAGTGTTCCTAGCCTCAGTCTGGTATGGGAAGTCCTTCTCTATGTATGTTGATTTTATTGGTTAGTAAATGAAGTGTTTCAGCCAGTGACTTAACAGAGTAAAGCTAGGCAGGAAAACTAAACTGAATACTGGGATAAAGAAGGCAGAGTCAAGAGAAGCCATGTAGCTGCTACAGGAGTCAGACACCTCTGCTGGAACCTACTGAAAATTTGCCAGTAGGCCACAACTTCATGGTGATGTACAGATTACTGAAGATGGGTTAGTTTAGGATATAAGAGCTAGCTAGCAATACACTTAAGCTATTGGCCAAACAGTATTAAATAATATAGCTTCTGAGTGATTATATTTCAGGTCTGGGCAACTGGGAATAAACAAGCAACTTTTCCCAACATAACAGCACCCAACATGGGGTAAATGGGAGAGAACTTCTACATAGATGACCCCAAGCTTTGTCATCATGGCTAAAGAACAGGACACCCCAGACTTGGGACATTGACCAGCAGGATCCCCTGCCATATTGAAAGGTGGAGAGAAGCAGAGCCAACATCCAGAGCTACTGCAACCAAACTGCTTACCATTTTAAGAAGTGGTCCTGGTTAGGAAAGGATTACAGATATGCAATAAAGACAGATTCAGATAAAAAAAAATGACTTCCGAATGGGTCACAATGTTGGATAAATGTATGTAGACTTGAGAGAGAGAAGAAAAAGAATATAGACAGTTACGAAAAGAAGTAAATGGATTTAAAAATTAAAATCTTTAAAGAGAGTACCGACAGTCATAGAAAAATAAAGTCATGTAAAGATGAAATATACACAGAAAGTCTGGATTATGTATGTTATTGTATTTTCTTTGAATTTTTTGACTGTGAATGAGCTAAGTACAGAAAGACATTTCATTGTACAGGTTGCTAAGCTAAAACAACATATATGTTTTAAAGGTGTCTTGACTTTAAAATTGGGGTCTAAGGATTTGTTGCTTTGGAAAGGAGGTTCTTCTTTTGTTTCCACAGAAGATGAGAACCTGTGGATTCTTTCCAGACTAATGTAGTTTGAGGGACCAAGACCCCCTGGAAGGTCACTGTGAATACCCTAAAAAATTACTTCACCCAACAAAAAACAGGAAGCAGTTTGGAGAGAACTATGCCCAAATTCCCAAATATTGTTTATAAATGTTCGTTTACATTTAAAGGGGATATGCCATAGAGATTTGTATTTGTATGAATCTTGGTCTATTGATAAAAATTTTAGGTCAATTTTGTTACATGTATATTTCTACTCTTGATTAAGGTATTGTGCTTGTGTAGCCCATTTAAAAACGTAATGTATAATTAAGAATTACAGGTTAATAGATAGTCATCTATAACAGACAGTTTGTAATCATGTTAGGTTTTATAGGTAGGTAGAGATATATTTCAGTTAGATAATCTTCAAACCTTTCAAAGATCTTCGGAACATGGCATTTAAAACATTTTAAGAACTTAAGACTTTTCATGACAGTTCAACACATCTGCTCCTGGCAGCACCAATCTACTTCAAGAGGATGGTGGTCATCAAAGAAGCTCCTCGTGGAGTTTATAAGCCATTTGGGCAAGAAATTGCTCTTGCCCTGACTGCTTTACTGGACTTGCAGGACCCACAGAAAAAATGACTACAGAAGCTCCCTAAAGAAGGTGAGGCAGTCCTTCAGGATTCCTGCTTCATGAAAAAGTCTGCCAGACATTCTGCAGGACACAGAAGAAAGTGAGTGACAAACTGCCAATATAGGTGGAACTATCTTTGAAATTTTCTGCTTCATGGAAAAGTCTGCCAGATACTATGGGCCAGTAGGTTGAAGATGGGTGCCTGCAATATTACAGAAGAACTGTAGATGACTGTCCAGGCAAACAGATAACTCTGTCAATTCTAGAGTTTTGGAAGCTGCTTACAATTCATTATCTGTTTACTTAGGTAAAGTTATATTCTTCTGGAGTCTCTAATGGAGTTGAAGAATAGATATAGTTTTCCTTAGTTATGATAAGAGATAAAGAAGATATAAATATTGTAATTGTAATTCTTGCTTTATACCTGTTTTATTATATTTAATTTTACTTTTTTAAAATTAAAACCTTCCTTTTATTTAAACAGAAAAGGGGAAATAGTGTGGGAAGTCCTTCTGTCTATGTGTTGCTTTTATTGGTTAATGAATAAAGCTGTTTCAGCCAGTGGCTTAACAGAATAGGGCAAGGAAGGAATTCAAAACAGATAGAAGATAGAGAGAGTAGGCGGAGTCCGGGAGAAGCCATGTAGCCACCTGCAAAAGACAGACTTATTGGAACCTTGCCAGTAAGCCAAAGCTACATGATGACACACAGATTAATAGAAATGGGTTAATTTAAGATATAAAAGTTAGCCAGAAATATGCTTAAGATATTGGCCAAACAGTTTTGCAAATAATATAGTTTCTGAGGGATTATTTCTGTACTGGGCAGCCAGGAACAAAGAAGAGGCCTCTGTCAACATCAGTCCTTAGGACTCTAAAAACACACAACCTATTCAGAACATTCAGGAGTGGCATTGAGAGGAGAACTAACTTATGCCAGACAGCTCTCTCAGTATTTCACAAGCATTAGCGCATTTTATTATTGCTTAAGCTCACTGTGTCAAGATGAACATTATTTCAACGAGATCATCAAATAGTTTCAAACTGTTATGTAGCTGAGTGAGGTAAGATAGTGGTAAATAGCAAATAACAAAAGACCCAGGTAGTGAGTTTATGAGCTCCTATGACCACAGACTTAGCCAGAGGAAATCCTCACTAAAAAAATCTGAGTTAGCTCAGAAACACCATGTCTGGCTAACAGGACTCTCGTTCTCCAGACGATGAATCTTCTGCCTTCATTTTATTGCCCCAATACATGGTGTCGTTTCTCTCTCTTTTTTTCTCTGAAATTTTGATCTCAGAATCACTGGACAACTGGTTCTAAGAACCTTGTTAATTCACATTTACTCACTCTAATTTAATATTGCTCTATAAATCAGTTTATCTCAAGCAAAGAGCAATGTCTGGAATGGAGCACACCAGGAAATAGGAAGACATTGAGCTTTCATTGAACAAGTAAAAATGTTTCCATATACTTTTGGAGGAAGCACATTTACTCTACAACAGATCATAACAAACCTTGCATTTGTACAGCTCTCTCCTCAAAATATTTACATGCCCTATCATTCCATCCTCAACAAGCTCTGGGAAATAATCAGGCCAACTGACCCACAATTCCACCATTGTCACCTCTGTGACAGCATTTGTGCATTTCAGTCTTTTTAATAATCATCATTATAACTGGAGTGAGATGACATCTCATTGTGATTCTGAGTTGTTTACCTGATGATTACCTAAGTCATCAAACCACAGAGATACTATCCCTTTAAAAAAAAAAGACACTACTAATTTTTAAAATATTAACACATTAGTGGGAAAATTGTAAAGGTAGTATAGACAATTCCTGTGTATAGTACATCCAGTTTCTGGTTGCTACTAAGATTTTATATCAGCATACTATTTATCAAAATTAATGAACCACCATGGACACTTTATTAGCTAACATCATCCCAAAGTCAAATTTACTTAGTTTCTCCCTAATTCCTTTGTCCTGTTTGCAGTTCTCATTTAAGAGACCATGCTGCATTTTCTCCCTAGAGACAATGGAAATTTCTGAAGTCATTTCTGGGTTTGGTGATTGTGATAATTTGTGAAGGAATTCTTTCAGAATATCTTTGATTAGTGTTTTCAGGCTTGTGAGAAGGATGGAGTGCTTAAATGCAATTCTCATCATACATATAAAGGATTATAGATTATTAATATGATTTTCAATGTGATGTTCTCCTTGACCAATTCCCTAAGACAATGTTTGTCAGATTTCTGCACTGTGGAATGATCATTGTCTAAACCTTTTCTTTGGAAACACTTGACAACTTGTAACTCATACTAAAGGAATAGAAGATGTTGTTCTGTGTCTTGGAAACAACATAGCTATATAAATCTCTTGAAATGTGTGGTTGTTTGAAAGAAAATGAGCCCCAATAAGAGTGGCACTGTTAAGAAGTGTGGCTTTGTTGAAGTAGATGTGGCCTTGTTGGAGGAATTGTGTCACTGTAGGCCTTGATGTCTATTTTGCTCATGTTTTGCTCAGTGGGGCACATGGTCTACTTCCTGTTGCCTGAAAGATGTGGGACTCTCAGCCTCTTCTCTAGCACCATGTCTGCCTGCATGCCACCATGTTCCACCATGATGATAATGGACTAAACCTCTGATCTATAAGTGAGCCCTAATTTAATGTTTTCCATTATAAGAGTTGCTGTGGTCCTAGTGTCTCTTAATAGCAATAGAAACCCTAACTATTATTTCACATAAGTTTTTTTCAATTCCCCTTACTTGTTTCTTTATTCAGTCATCTTCTTGTATGGAAGTGTCCATATGAATATTTTATATTTTGACTTATAATTCAATACTAATTCATTTCATTGTTCAAGATCCAATTGCTTTGGCTACTGGAAACTTTGCTAAATGATTCTTACACCCTTTTAACCTATCTTGGGGATTAGGGCTGAACCCTTGCTTTCTGTTACTACAAACTGATCCAGGCTCATCTATCTGTACAGTCCCTGTCCCAATCCTAGAAGCGGCTGTTTACCCAAGGATCTCTGGTTTCTTTATTGGAGAATATTACTAGAAACCAAGATCTACGTTCCAGGTATCATCATGTATACTGAGGTGCCACTGCATATAAACTCTCAATTAAAAGAGTGTCTTGTTGGTTTCAGACTACTATAAAAATATCATCACTTAAGTGCTTTAAAATTGTAAACGTTTATTTCTCATAACTGTGGTGTCTGGAAGTCTACGATGAGGGTACATTCTTGTAAATGACCACTCCCTGGCTTGGGGACAGCTATGTTCTTAAATGGTAAATAAAAAGAGAGAGGAAGCAAGCTCTCCATGTAGTCTTATGGGGGCACTAATGCCATCATAGGACCCACCTTCATGATATAATTACCTTCCAATTAGTATCACATCAGAGAATAGAATCTCAAAGTCAAGCAAGGAATATTTATGCAATTATACTAGCTAATGAACTCACATATAGCTATAAATACTTCTGTATATAGTTACACAAATATATTTGAGTCCATACTGATATTTACAACTTTATTCTATTTACCCATATATCAGTCTAGCCTCCTACCTTTTTCATCTGCTACTTCTCAGTTCTACAATGAGACATCTGATTCCATCACTCAGTTGTTTAATCCTACTGTATATTCATAATGATGTTAGCATTCATAATGATTCCTTTGTGGAGAACAACTTTATAAATTAAGCACTTATACACACACTTCAATTTGCTTTTATTTTTACACATACCAGTCATTTCCATTGTTACTTAAATCAATGTGGTCCTGTAGAGATGCTGAATCATACACTGTAATAGAGCTAGATCCTTTTGTCATCTTCTGCATTCTATCCAGTAATACTCTGACACCATACCTAATTTATTTTTAAATTTATATACTTAAAGATTCACCCTTCATGCTATAAAGATCCATCCTCAGCGTCATTCAGAATGCTTCCGCTTAGATATGACTTTGTGATCTTGCATCGTATAGTCGCTTTAGTAAATGCAGTGCCATCCCCAGTGCCTGCTTTGCTCAGTAAAAGGGACACTAATCTCTCAAAAAACAGATAAATAATAAGTACTAACTTTAAAGTACCAGATGCAACAAAATATGCAGGTGTGACTTTCTCTGGAATTCTTTTAAGATATCCTTCAACATACAGGGTAGAGGGCAAGTGTCCTAGAAGAAAAAAAAGAAAGCATTTAGATTTGAGGCTAGAGGAAGAATTCAAATCCAATTTATTTTTATACTACCTGATAAAGAAGTAAAGAACAAAATGCTAAAATACAATAGCAAAAGAAAAAACATCTACTATGTATTTTTACCCTTGGCTTAAGGTATTTCCATTCTTCTATTGCTTACTCATGAGAAAATTTATAGACAAAAGATTTTCAAGTATGTGAAAGCCAAATTTAGTCTTATATGCTTATAAATAATGCACATGTTCTTATCTTAAACTGTTGTCATATCTCTGGTGATATGGTTTACCCAGAGACAAGCCACTGAGAGTGAGAGATGTGGCCTTAGGGTTACAGTTCCCAGACTCATTATACAGGCAATATTAAGAGGACGATCACAGCAGTCCCTGGGAAGGAAATCACACATTTTTTTCACAAGTACAGACACCATACAAAGTAGTTAAAGAGTACATAACCTTGAACTTGTGAGAAAGAATAGTCAGAAATCAATACTGAATATTTAAAGATAACAACATTGGGGGAAAGACTTATTCTCTAGGTAATGTCCTGAATGCAAACATTAGAAAACACATCTCTCTAAGAGTCCCTTGCACTCCTCATTCTCCCAGGAATCACTTGCATGTAAGTTGTTTTTGTTTTTCAATACTGAGTTTCCTTTCTTTGAGTTGGGGAAATATCTATTTTGCTAAAGCACGCTGTCCCAAAAGTATATCTTGCTAAATCTCCATTTCCTGTGAAGATAATCTTCCCCACAACCGTGCACCTTGCAAACTTAAGCCGAGGACAGTGTGCTCTTTGAAGGGAAGATAAAGGCTTAGAAATATCAAGAGAGATTCTACTATTGATAGGGGAAACCCGTAAATCTTTCCTAATGTGGATTTTGCTTTGACAAATTCTTGAAAGAACCATTTGTACCTCTTCATTTAGACTCTCCACTGATGACAGGAAATGGAAGAGGAAAAATCTCCTGCTTCGTGCTTATGTAGCTTTAGAGTCTCCAAAGGTTCAACAGAGGAGATCAGGCCTTCTAGAGATTTGCCCTTAATGCCTGGGCTATAAGAATGCAAGGGGGATATTGATCTCCTAGGCACTGTAATTGCTAAATGCTGGCCTTGGAGTTCTGCACAAAATATTAAAAAGTACACTTGTCACACACATGTCATCCAGGGAGAAACATGTTCCCCTTGTTACGAAACGGTCATCTTGGAGCAGAAAAGCAGGCCCTTCTTAGGTGCTGACCCTTTACCAGTGCCATGATCTCATGAGGTAGAAGAAATCATTCGAAGCAGAACCAAAATATTACAGGAGCAAAGACTGTGTGTGGCAGGGTTTGAAAACATCCAAGACATAGTCTGATTTACTCGAACTTTACAAAGAGTATCCTTTGTGAGTCCCTTAGAATAATGGCCCACTTTTGTCATCCTGCTTGAATCTGACATAAAATTTTTAAAAAATTAACATTAAAACATTAGCAAGTTTTCTGCTCCCTGGAATACGCCCTTAAGAAAAATGAACACAGAAAAGTTCTATCATCATCGACATTTTACAGGAAACACTAAACCCTTTCAAAAAACAAATTTCTGCCAAAGAGCATGAAGGGACAAAACAATGGTAAAGTACAACACACAAATCCGTGAATGGGTACTTCATGCCCAACTCACAGGAGGATGGAGGGAGAGCACCAGTTCTGTAACACAAATTTATCAGATCAGAAACTGGATTCACTCAGTGCTTTAACCTCAAAACCTTAAATCCCTAATAAAGCCATGTTAAGCAAATCATGTCCTAAGCTCTCCTTCTAACAGCAATGAAGGTCATGGCATGCAATACTTCTGCTAATGTCGCAGTAGAGATAGGGGCAGGGTTTTGATCTTGTTGCCGTTGTTACACATGTCCAGAACGAAAAATATAATGATCAAGGCAGTTGAAGAATATGGGAACCCACTGGGAAGAGAGGTAGTGCAGTGTTCTCATGCACCCTGTGAACATTAGACCCCCCTCAGTTGACTGCTGCCACAGTCCATATTTCCCATGGGAAGATAACAGACTCAGTGGTCACTTAATCTTCATCTAAACGGAAGCAAGCAAGGCTTAATATGGGAATAAGAGCGCAATATCTTCTCATAGCCAGTGCTAGCCAGGAAAAGGGCAAGAAGAGAACACAAGTCTATTCAGCATTGGGTTTCTGTATTAGATTTCCTTTCAAGTCCTTATGTATGAAGACCTGTGGGTTCGAATCTAATCAGGACAAGTCCTAAAATCAGTATTCTTGCATTTCACAGCCTCGGAGTATAAATTTGGAGTCTAGATAACACCAATCTACCTACTTTGTTTGGGTAAACAGTATCAACATCACACAGGCACACAGGAGTTACACAAGCAGCCACCTCCCTACTCTCTGTGAGCCTTAAGATGAATCTCATCTGGTGTGAAAGATGACTAAATGACTCACAGGTCGCAAAGCAAAAAAGTTAAAGGTGCTTCTTTGCGTTATACTTGAATCAATTCTCGCACAGTTTAATGTAATGGCCTTAACAAACTGGGCTCCTATCAGAGGGATCCCACATCACTTTCCTTATATCCACATCGTATTTCTAGGCAGGTGAGCTTTGACACCATATATGAATGTGATTGCACACTCTTTTCCCAATTAAGTAAAAGTCCCCACTTTCAATAAGAGTACTGCAAATGCTGTTGGGGAGATATTTTTAATTTAAATGAGAATAAAATCCTTTCTGAACCGCATTAACCCCGTCTAGACATTATTTATGCTAGCTATTCAGAGTCTCGAGTAGTAATGTTACATTATAACACACGGAATTTGAGCCAATCCTGACAAATCCTGGTACTACTTTATAGGAGCATAAGCTTTCCACTTATAGAGAATTAATAAATTGGATTCTAACTGTCCTCAGGGCATATACAGTAAGATAAAACATCTTCCAAAAATTACAGTATGTTTTAGAATGAGTCAGAAAGTATCAGTAGCTGCTGCAGACGCATTTCCAGGCTGTAGAGAAGCTCATTTCATCTCAAATGGCTCTGTGATCCGGTATGGCATTAATAATGGAAAGAACAGCCTTTAAAATAAAGTAAATGCATTTGGAACAGTTACTGAGATGATATCTGTCTTTTAAAAAACCCTCAGTTAATAACTTACAAGTTGATAGAATATATTCTTTAGCCTATGCTGTCTGGAAAGATTTATCTTTTGTGTTAAACTTCAGGCAGAAGAAAATAAAATAAAATTTGATCTCTGTGACAAACTGCCTTCTTCCATTTCCTTTCCTTTTTAATTTCTATTATTACCAACTTTAGAATTGCCTCATTGACCTTCTGCAGTATTTCAAAAGGTGGTTTAGATGCCAAAACAAAGCTGTAAATAAAGTATGCCTACGTGTGTACACATAGACCTCTCAAGATGTTAATCAAGAAGAACATAAATCATTAATATGTTTTACCTTCATGCAAAATACAAGTTATGGCCATGTGCCCGGTGTGGTTTAGTCCTATTCCTTTTCTTTACAGCTGCTGTCTCAAGCTGCTTCAGAGGCGTGAGTTAGTTTGAATTTTCTTGCTTAGTAACCAGTAAGTCAGCATCTCTTCCTCTCCCTCACAGGGCTCTGCTCTGTGAATATGTCTAATAAATTGCCATGTGGAAAAGACAGGAAAGGGAATCTCCTACATTTTCCCTTCTCTCCCTATGTTCTCTTTCTCTCTTTCCCACTGCTTCCCCTCCTCTCTCTTTTTCCTCCTGGCTCTGCTCCCCTCTCGACTACTCTGTCTTGTTTCTTACTGTCCACTTGTCCTTCCTTGAAAAAGTGGTATTTAAATCAATGCTTCCAGCATGCCAGAGTTAGCAACCCGCCTAAAAGAGACAAAAGGGAAAAGAGGTGTGGACTATTTCTGTTAATTTATCTAAAAATAAATTAATAACACAATAAGAACTCATAGTGATACCAACTGAGCTCCCAGAAGGGGAAAAATATTTTCTTATATTAATATAGTTATCATCCAGAAAATTCAGAGTGTAATGAAGTAAATCCCACATTGGCCAACAGAAACTATGTACAAAACATAACTGAATAACCTTGACTCTGCTTGCCTCCCACATACTGCTCATTAGCAGAAAAAGGCTATATATATATGTAAAACTATAAATCATATGGGCACTGCTCTGAGGTAATTTTATAAATGCCACAGTCATGTTTTAATACAATGCCAAGAAAAGACTCTTACAAAGCAATATTTCCCAGACCTCATCAGAAGGAAGATGAATGCAAAAAATTCTAGGTTTCTAAAAAGACATTCAGTATCATACAACATTTTAAAATGTATTCTTCGAAAGGTGAATACAAAAGATAAAAAGGAAATTAATAAATTAAAAATATATCCTATTTCCATTCTCACGCTAAAAATTAATACTCAGCTTCCAAACCCCAAGCCTGCCATCTTCATCCTGTCCTTTTGCTTATGCTGGGTGACATGTCTACCTATCTGTCGCACAGATCTGAAAAGCAATGCTTAACAGCCTCTCTGGGTCATCTAAGCATCTAAGAATTGAATGACCCAGAACTCTCAGGTCCATACAGTTTTGTTTCTCCAAAACCATGCTGCATTTTTTTAAACCAGGAGAAAATAAGGGCTCCCATGAGATCGTCTCTCATAAATTGGGCCTTAAAATATGTCTCAATGGGAGAAACAAAGCAATAGGTTTTTCTTTTGAATTTTGGAGTGACTTGCAAACCAAAGCCTATGGTAAATAAAAGAAACAACTATTTTATTTCCAATGAACTATTCTTTAAACAAAAGTATAAAACTCATGAGTATCCTCAAAAACAAATATATATAGAAGTCCCAATATATGAACCCTTCATCTCTTTCGAGACCTTTCTAACTACAACACATCAGGTACCCTTGGGACACAATTCTGTCTTAACCCATACACTGTATCCCAAGTTGCTGCTCTCCTGAACTTGTAGATGACGTTCTCAACCTAAAATTACTTGTCTTTAAGTGGCAGAGAAGATGGTTAAGCAGGTTAAGTGCTCCCCATGAAAGCTTAAGGACCGGAGTTCAGATGCTCAGTGCTCACAATAACAAAACAGGCCCTGCAGTGCTTCTGTCTGCTGGTGCTGGAGAAGAGAAAACGGGCACATTCCAGGAGCTCGCTGGTCAGCCAACCTAGCTAAATCCATTAGCTCCGGGCTCACTGTCTCAAGAAAATGAGTTTGAAAAGCACTAAGGGTAACACTCAAAACTGACCTCTGACCTCCACACACACATATGCACACACACTTAATCATACACACAACATATAAACCAGCTTCACGTCCATTCGTCTGAGTCTCAACCAACCAACTACACTGCTGTTAGACCCTACGTGCTCTGATGACCTTTCCACAATTTAGGAATTGAAATCACTATCACTGTGTTGGGTCTAAATGTCATGGCGTTCCCAACCACAAACAGATTGTTAAGTTTTCCAGCACAGTCTGTAGAAAATGGAGGAAGTATCAAAGTTCTCATTCAAGAAGTTTTAGTCACATCAGTACTACAAGAATTACCAACTGACATACAGGGTTGAACTCAACCAAAGAGTGTGAGTAGGACGCAGAGAAGGTGCAACTGAGAATACTTTGGAGCCTGGTGAGCAACTTGCTCAGTCAAAGCCCTGTTATATTCAAATTACATCCACAGAGGACCATACAGAAAGCAGTTCCCAGACGTCACTCAAGTCTGGAGGCCTTTTCTGCAAATACAACAAACTCTACCGCAGAAGAGAGGATGAAAACATTTAAGCAAAAGGTGAGCCTTTATTAGTTTATACCTCCATATGGCATCTTTGGGGAAAATACTAAACTCAAACATGTTCTAGAGAAGCCATAAGAATAAAAACAAAGGGTTTGCAATGCAGTTTACTGGGAGTATTTTTAAGACGAGGAGAATTCACTGCAGTTGAAAGTATTACATTAACAATCAATTACTTCGCAGTATCTCATCAATTCTAGTTATTCAAGATATAGCCAGGAGTAATGGGAATAAATTAGAAAAGAAGATTTAGGTTGGGTATCAGGAATACTTTTATAATCATTAAATCAATTAGACAACAAGATTTAAAATTGGATATTTAATGTAACCAACAGAATCAAGAAGGATGAATTATGATATCAAGAATGAAAAAGAAATCCTAGGCTTAAAAGCACATCGTGGGCCCATCTTGTATTTGGAAAGAACAATGGCTCAGATTTTTAATTCAGATCATTATGTTTTCTGAAATTTTTGAGACATCAGAAGATATGCTTAAAAAATGAAGACATTAAATTTAAACAAAAACAACATATTCTATTGTAAAAACTCTTATTAAGTCCTATAAAAGTTGGGTATCCTCTTTTATCTCCATTGAGAGAGAAAGCAAAAGGGTGTTCATTGTATATAATTCTGGAGCACAGCCTTTCAGATATAATGAAGACAACATACAGCCTGTCACTCTAATCCAATTCTAGGCTCTCTCTCTCTCTCTCTCTCTCTCTCTCTCTCTCTCTCTCTCTCTCTCTGTGTGTGTGTGTGTGTGTGTGTNCTCTCTCTCTCTCTCTCTCTCTCTCTCTCTCTCTCTCTCTCTCTGTGTGTGTGTGTGTGTGTGTGTGTGTGTGTGTGTGTGTGTGTGTGTGTAAAGCTTAGGAGACAAGCCATTGAAAGTGATTTCTAGCAATGCAGAGGATGAGATCCAATGCTCTAGCCTTCCGAAAAGAAATGATTAAGGATCTAGATAAAATGTGATTTTTTAAGAAGATGTTTGCAATGTGCTGATGAACTAACATGAAGTAACAACATATTCTCAGAGGTAGGACCTAGGCAACAGTAGGAACTCAAACCGTGATTCTGAATGATGAACACCCTTGCTGCTGGGGAGCTTGTGCTTCAGTCGCCCCAGTGGCGAGGAGCATGGCAGAAAGATGAATGCCTGGTGCAGGAAAGATGAGTGGGGTGGGGGGAGAGAGGGGAATAGGAGACGCTTCCATGTAGAGCTACAATCCCAAGTGCACTCAGCATGGTATAAGGGTAAATGATAAATAACCCCAGGTTGTGACAGTGTGAGGGTAATTGTTGGTCACAAATTGGCAATGATTGAAGCAAGAAATTCCCCCTCGTGATTTACAAACATAAGGTAATCT
Organism: Alexandromys fortis; assembly: GCF_014885135.2. Lineage (NCBI taxonomy): Eukaryota > Metazoa > Chordata > Mammalia > Rodentia > Cricetidae > Alexandromys > Alexandromys fortis. The sequence continues at coordinate 17,285,011 of NW_026067908.1, read as the reverse complement.
CTATGCGGTTTTAGCTTCAATTCACATTACTTAGGCAATATAAAAATTTACAAGGCAGTGATTTTGTTCAAAGTGGTTCTGGGCTAAAGTGTCCCCGGAGCCTGAGAGAAGCAAATGCTATCCTCTGCGGAAAAGAAGATCTGCTCTCAGAGAGCTTCTGTGGATGAAGTCCTAAAAAAAAAAAAAAAAAAAAAAAAGCCACCATGAAAAGGCACAAGCATGAGATCAAGACACCTTGATGAGTGACAGCCAGATAAGACAACAGGCAGTAAATTCAAATGAGCAAAATCTTTAGACCTAGTGTTCACAAACACAGAGCATAAAATATAAATGTATATGGTATATTTTAAAAATAAGAGAGGAGATCAAATTATGAGAAGCAGGAAAGCACAGCAAACATACTTGGTGGGAAAACCCTCCAGAATGGAAAATACCATCACACCATCACACACACACACACACACACACACACACACACACACACCCTGTCCAATGTAGTAGCCAGTCTCTAAGATGGTTCCTGTATTAGCTTTCTGTCATTGTAACAAAATGCCTAAGACCATTAACTCATGGAGAGAAAAATCTTTATTTCCACTCACATACAGTCTTTTTGGTTCTAGTGCATGATTGCAGGGGATGGGTGTTGACTTAGGATCCTAGGAAGGTGACAGAGTATCTTTCTTAGGGTTTCTTTTGCTGTGAAGAGACACCATGACTGTAGCAACTCTTATAAAGGAAAACCTTTAAGTGAGGTGGCAGCTTACAGATCAGAGGTTCAGTCCATTATCACCATGACAGGGAGCATGGCAATGTGCAGGTAGACATGGTGATGGCTACATCTTGATCGGAAGACAACAGTAAGTGGAATAAGACACTGGGCAGTATCTTTAGATCAAAACCTGCTCCAAAGTGGCAGATTTCTTCCAAAAAAGCCACACTTACTCCAACAAAGGCACAGCTCCTAATAGTGCCACTCCTTTTGGGGACTATTTTCTTTCAAATCACCACACAGAGTCAGTTACAAGGAGTCCTTGGGGATTGAGCTGTTTTTGCCTTGGCCAGAAATTAAAAGAGGAAGAAGGTATTAAGTACCAGAATCCCTTTTGAGGACCTCTGTAAATGAGCAGAGTTTCCCACAAGTCGCTAGCTCATCAAGGTTCTATGGCTTCCCCAGGAGCACAATACTGGGGCTAAGGTTCTAATACACGAGCCTTTGGGAGACATGTAACAATACTGTCATCCTGGCATGACATTCACAATGTTGTACAGTCTGCTTCTCAAAAGTAATATAGTTTATTGCTGTAAGCAATAGACTATGACACAAATAATGGGCTGTATTTCTTTCCATTTATTTATTTATTTATTTATTTATTTATTTATTTATTTATTGTGTGTATGTATGTGTTTATGCACATATTTCCACCATGGATTCTGGGTATAAAACCTGATGGTCAATCTTGGTGGCAAATGCCTTTTTATACTGAGCTACCTCTCCAGTTCCAAATTTCCAACTTCAGGTGTTAAAGACAACACAGCATCTTCTGTAGCTTGTTGTCTACATATACATTATGCTCTTCTTCTTCCTCCCTTTCCCCTTCTCATTTATCCTATATTTCTGTCTTGTGGCTCTGCAGTAGAAATCCCATTGCTATAGAGTGAAACACTGGAGCCTTCTGCCAACAGCTGCATAAGCGAGCCTGGCAGTGGTCCTCCACTCCCTCTAAGCTGGTCACATCCCCGGCTTACAATTTGACCACCAAACCATGCAGCTAAGGAATCCCTGGACCCTCTCCTCTCAGAATGGTTACTCATATGAATCTCCGTTAAGTTTTGGAGTAACAGTTAAGTAATTGTTACAGAACAATAGAAGGTTTCTCTAGGATCTGAGAATTACAGCCCAATCCTATAATTTAAACCCATTATTGTCTAATCCTTCCAGCTATGAATACTTCAACCTTCACACCTTTCTCCAAGAAGATAAAACAGGAACAGTATGACCCTAGACCAGGAAATAAAGCTCCCCACCAGACCCTAGGGTTGCAATTGAGAAGCCTCTAAAGTTTCTTCCCAGGGAGATGAAAGACCAAGTCCTACCATGTTCTCCTCCAAAACTTCAGCCAAATGAAGAAAAAGGAAAGCAGTTTAGTTCTGGTGCTGTTCTCGGGGGCATAACAATAGCTATTGTCAACGAGGTGGAACACAGGAAATTTATTCCCAGGTCTTTTTATCTTCAACAAATACTTATTGACTATCAGTGCACCTTCAGAACAGTCATAGACTCTCAGGATATTAACACCAAGGAGGGCAGATGACATATCTGTTCTCAGGGACATGATATTCTAGTGAGAAAAGCAACCAAACACAAGATAAAAGAATGAATATATAGCAATAATGACAATGAAAATAAAGCAAAAAGGGGCAAAATCAAGGGACCAATTCCCAGGGGAGGGATGTTTCACCGCAGGAAGAAGACCTCTGTGAGCGAAAACTTACCATGTTCCCAAAAGTAAAATAACCACTCCATTCTCCTTACAAAATAAACAAACAAAATGTCCTAAATTGAGACTCTGTTTTCAGTTTGATAATTCCCAGCTCCCATCACACATTTCCCCTGTGAAACCCACAGCACACAAAACACCGAGGTTCCCAGAGAATGTGGCTTCCTTCTCAACCTCTCCTTGTCTGAATTTTCCCACTGGGCCAACAATTCCCAGTCTGCGATATGACAGGCATAAGAGCACGCTTCTCATTGAATGTGAAAACTCTTCAGGGACATTATAAAATTTCTCTGTGTTTGAATCAACTTATAGGGAGCACACTAGACGTGTTGTAAGTCACAACAGGAAATTTAAAACTGGCACAAATATACACACAAACTTGAATTCACTCTGAGACTCTCAATGGGAAGTTGTTTAGGGGGGGTTGCTTTGGTTTCCCTCCCCGATCATGACAGTTTTTATCTTGAAGAGTTTGACAACATATATCATGGGGATTTGGGTAATAGCTTACAGATTATTGACTCCAACATTGCCATGTATGAATGAGGAATCTTGGACCAGAAAAGATTATGCAGAATAGCTGTTCACAGAACCAAGGTCTGTATGCCAGGAAGAAGTGCACCAGACAGCGTTTAGCCCCAGGGTTAGTCACAATTCAGAGTCACAGACAAAGCTGACGTTGTGAGATAGACAAAATGATATGTGCCTGTCTAGAAAGGAAGGAGGGAGGAGGAAGGTAGGAAAGGGACAGAAGAGGGAAAAGAAGAAAAACGGAGGCAAAGGGAGAGCTGGGAAATTAATGAGATTCAAAGAACAAACACTTCTGAGTTGACGGCTCCTAAGAATTTGTAAGTGAAATCCACAGCGCTAGTTGTCCGGCTAAAAACTCAGGTGAGAAATGATGGTGTAGTTTTGAGTCTACAATTATGAGGCAGGAAACTCAGGCGGGGTTTCTAAGTTATAATTTTGAGAGAGAGAGAGAGTTGAGAGAGAGTTGCTTCTTTGATCAGTCTCGGACTTGCTGTCAAGACCTTCACCTGACTCTATAAGGCCCACCCACACACAATGTGGAAAGCAATGTACTTTACTCAATTCTGACACAACTAAAAGGAACTTTTTTAAAGAAACATTTATACCTTTTCCTTCTTTTGGCAGTTTTGGGGACAAAACATCAAGCTTTATAGATGTTAGGCAATCACTCTATTGTTGAGCTATATGTCCAGTCAAGATCTAGTCTTGTGTTGAACTATACCACTGGATGCCAGAGTCAAATTGACATAGACTAATAACAACATAATTCTTTTACATAACCTGATAAAGTTCCTTATGAAATTAACATCATCGATGCCCACAATCGATGGTCTTTTGGAGAAGACAAAATCCAAGGATTTCTTAAATATCAATCATACCATGAGAAAGCATCTATACAGAAAAGCTTTGTCATGGAAACTAGCTACACTGAAAACATTTCTTCTAACTCAAACCTGCTTGCTTAACACAGAGCAAGATCCAAAATCCACACTTCCTGATCATCATGATGAATACAGAGATTTCTTGTAAAGCCCATCTGATGAAGCTCACAGTGACAGCCTTTATTTAATCTGCTGCAGCAGAGGGATAGTCTATCAAGCAGAACAGTGGGCTATTGCATCAGCTAAAGGAAGATCCATGCAATAGCACTCGGAGAGAGAGATACACTGTAGATAAATACGAAGCACTCATTTATTTAGTTTGCAGCTTAGCTTTGGATTTATCAAAATACCAGTCTACATGTCTCTGTGGGCAAAATTTTGATGTTTAGATTGAATAAATCAAACTCCAAAAAGGCATCATAAACACATATACACAACAGAAATACAGAAATATGCCAAGACCCACAGTTAGTGCTCTCTACTCAGCTATCTGGTACAAACATGACCCTTACTTATCTGCTTGTGTTCTCCCTCACATTATTTCTTACTAATTAAGTTAGTTCTTCAGCAATTTTGTATATGTGTTAATACACTCCAACTATTCTCTCCCTAATCTGCCTCCTTTCTCCTGCCCATATCAAACTCTCCCCACTCCTCCCTCCCTACCCCCTTTCCAAATTCAAGACCTGTGGTTTTGTTTTATAATTTGTGGCCATTAGAATGGGGTAATTCATTGGAGTTTCATAAGTTTGCCTCCCACTGTCTCCTATATTTGTATTTGTAACTAGAGTTAGTCAAGTCAGGAACTACAGATCCCTGAAGAGCACATACACAAAGGCTGAGGGGAGCAGGGAGGACCCCTAGAGTGTGCTCTCTCAAGGTCCTTGTGCTTCCTTGTGCTTCAGGTTGTGGGTGCTATGTTTGACTTCTGTAGTTTCCCCACTCTAATTTCGTGTTCGGGCTTCTTGTTATAATTTTTCAAAGAGCCTTTGCTCGGCTCCGCACATCTGTTATGGCAGGGGATACTGTGTCCCATATATGTGTCCCCTCTCCAACTCTATCTATTACTTCATTTCTTATCCTCTGCACCAAGACTCAGTGTTCGTTCACAGACCTTGTTCTGTTGCACCTGTTGAACTACAAAGCAGGGAAGTTAATTCAACTGGGGGCCAGGCCGTTTCCAGTCCTTGATCTGATGTAGAAAGTGACCAGGTTCCGAAAAGGAGTCTTCGCAGATTTTGCTTCCTGGATAGGTATGAAGTCCCAAATGAAACGTCATGTGAAAATGTGTTCCAGTCACACACGGTAATGGGTCGATATTACTGTATGGAAACAATTACACTGCACTTTTCCTATAAAATAAAAGGAGGAAATACAGTTAGTAAAACTAGCAATCTATTTGAACAATGGCATGGCGTTCTCCCTGGCCGTTCGATTAAAAGACAGTTTAGAAGGACAAAAGGAGAAGTCCCTTTGAGTCCGGATTTATTTTCATCTTGACAGTGTTCTACAATGGAAAGGGAACAGCTTTGAAATCAGATGCTTTGGGGTTGAAATCCTGATTCTGCCATTCGGCAGAGGTGTGACCCTTGAGCACGTGACTCCGTGTCTTGGAATTCAGTCTACTCACCTGTGAAACCCTCACTGTGCACCCTCCCTTCCAGAACAGATCTGCGGGGAGGCAATGGGATTAGATAGCCAAAATACGTCACAGCAGTTTTGGCACAGGAAATGGTAGTTATGAAAGACCTCAAGGACCAAAACATCATTGCCTTCCTCTCGCCCTACTTCCTTCTACTCTCCTCCCTGACCTTTCCTTTCCCAACCATCCAGCTAACCTCAAAAGTTGGCTAGCAACAGAGCTTCACCACTACTGGCAAGTTGGTATTCAAGTTCAACAGTAACTTTACAATAAATAGGAGGTTATGCTAGCCTCTGCCTGGGTTAAGACTTTGCCATAGGGATAATCAGTAAAGGCCATAACTATTTCCAGAGTCTGGGTACATTCAGGAATATTCAAGAAATACAAGCAGAAAGGTTGATATTTTTAGATTGCATTCTTTAAAGCCCAGTGTTACTCCATAATTAAAATATACGGGCTGAGGCACTGAAGACTTAATTCCCTCAACTTGATTAATCTGCTTTACTTTTATTGAATTATCTAAACATGGTACTGCCCGTCCTTCGCACCTTCTAATAACAGGTTGTTCTTCTGACGTCATTCATATGGAGACTAGCTATCAAATCAAACAGGACCCCAACTGCAATTTAAGACCATTAACTCTTTAGTTCTCACTCAAAGAGTTGAGCGATGCATTGTTAAATAGGTGAGGGGTTTAAAAGGCGTGGCCCCAAATGAGTCCCTGGCTCCTAGCCCATGGAGTGCTATCCACTGGACTCTGAGCACTTGTAGATGTAGCTGAATTGCTATCACTGAATTTAAAGAATCTCTCTGTGGAAAAAAAGTTGCTGGAAAATCAGATTTCATTAAGTATCATTTGGATTTAAACAAAGGAAAAAATGTGCATTCATGAACTACAGAGGACTGAGTTTGACATCAGTCCAGGGCAACATCTTAGCACAATTTCCCAAAACAATGGCTTGCAAGTACTCCGAAAAGGAGGGGGCAAACTCAGCGAGAGCTCACTGAGAACAGCCCTGTCAGAGGAACCTCATTTCCTACTGACAGAGTTACCACACTGGGAGAGCAGAGAAACAGGAGAGAAATAGGGAATCTAGACTTCAGAGGAGATTTGATGAGTGTTCTCCTGACACACTTGAAGGCAAGAAGGGGGAAGAGAGTCCTGATCAAACCACAATTGCACAGACCACAGTCAGTGGGAAATTAGCATCCAGCATGACTAGGTAATGAGCCATAGTAAATGGGATGTTTTAACACAATACCTTTTCCAAATCTCATATACTAGCCAGTGGCAGAACTGTTAACTCATCTGTTAACTCCTATAACTCAGAAATCAAACGGAGGAAAGCAGATAAACAACACCAACTGTCAATTCAATGAATCCTTTTTCTTTTTTTCTTTTTTCTTTTTTTTTTCAGTTTTTGGCTGCATATGTTTTTTTTTATTTTTTATTCATATTACAAACCAACCACAGTTCCTTCTCCTCTCCCCCTCTCCCCTCCCCTCCTCTTCCTCAACCCATCCCCATCCACTCCTCAGAAAGGGTAAGGCCTCCCATGAGGAGTCAATGAAGCCTGGCACATCAAGTTGAAGCAGAACCAAGCCCCTCCCCCTGAGCAAGACACCCCACCACAGGGAATGGGCTTCAAAAAGCCAGCTCACATAATCCCTCCACCCTCTCTTCGACTGGACTCTGGAGCTTGGCCTGGTGCTTGGATGTGGACCTCTGCATCTGCTACCATCAATTGCTGGATTGGTGTGGGAAGTTCTTCAGTCTATGTGTTGCTTCTTTTGGTTGATAAATAAATCTGTTTCAGCCAATGTCTTGGCGGAATAGGGCAAGGAAGGAGGTCCAAGCAGATACAGGAGGAGAAAGAAGGCAGAGTCAGGGAGAAGACACGGAATATGCATAGGCTCATAGGCCAAGCTGTGTTGTAATTAATACAGTTTCTGTGTAATTATTTCAGTTCTGAGTATCCGGGAACAAACAAGTGGCCTCCACCAACACTGGATGAAGGCTCTCTGATGACAGGGTAGTCACCAATCTGATGAAAGAGAAAGACCATTTTAGGCACCCTCCCCACTATTGATAGGAGTCTTAGGTGGAGTCATTCTTTGGATTCCTGGAAATTTCCTTAGTGTAAAGTTTCTCCCTAACCACATAATGGCTCCCTCTACTGAGATATCTCTTTCCTTGCCCTCCCACCACATCAATTCTATCATCCCTTTCTCTCATCCCCCATCCCCTTTTCCTTACCCCCCCAACACACACAGAGGGAGGGAGGGAGGGAGGGAGGGAGGGAGGGAGGGAGAGAGAGAGAGAGAGAGAGAGAGAGAGAGAGAGAGAGAGAGTTTACCCAGGAGATCTCATCTATTTCCCCTTCCCAGGGCAATTCAAGTGTCCCGCTTAGGGTCCTCCATGTTACATAGCTTTTCTGGATCTGTGGATTGTGGTCTGGTTATACTTTGCTTTACATCTAGTATTCTCCCCTTATGAGTGAAAGGTAACCCAGACCCAGAAAGACAAACACAGTATATACTCAATAGATCCATTTCTGTACGTTGTCTTTCAAAGTGTTTATCCAAACTTGAAGATGTTGACTATGAAAAGGATTAGGTCTCTACAACTGTATCTATTATTTGTGTCCTTTCCTGAGCTCTTTCCTTCTATTGGCTTGTTTGGTTTGCCCTGTTCTGATTTATTGATTTTCATTTTATATTTTTTGTTTTATGTTATTATCCCTCAAATGCCTGTTTGATCTCTAAACAGAGACAGAAAGGGGGTAGATCTGGATGCAAAGTGAGGAAGGAGGAGCAGGAAGGAGGAGAGGGAGGGAAAGCTATAATCAAATACAATAATAAAGTATAATCATATACTGTATTGAAAAAATATATTTTCAGTAAAAGGAAAAAGAACTTAGTCTATGAGAGACAAGGACTGAGTCAGAGGTCAGTGTGGTGAGCTTCTTCTCTGCCCTAGGCAAACTGAGTCTGTCTCTTGGCTCCATGCACTAAGAGAGACCCTATTGCAGTCCAAACACAGGATGGAATGTTAGAAAGAGGATCTGGAAGTATTCTGACACCTTCCATGCGCTGGAAGCGAGATGGAGAGATGGAGTTTGAGATAGATGGACCAACCTGAGAAGCAGTGTGCTTCCTCATCAACACAGGTCTTAAGTGTGGCCAGGAACACAAGTGTGAATGGAAGAATTAAAACACTGTACCTTTAATCTCCAAAGGAATCTAGAACCTGGCTTGCTTACCTTTATTTTATTTGTGGAAACACTATGTAGCCCTGTGGAGGATAGAGGATAAGTTGTCTCTTTCTACCATACAGATTCTGGGAACCAAATGCTCATAGCCACTGAATCATTTTTACAGCCCTGCTTTGGTTGTTTATCCATCATCTAACTATGTTATTTTATCTTTTTAAATTTATTTTAAGTCAATAAATATTTTAAACATTTAAAAGATTTCCAAGAAAACAAGAACTCACATCCAAATCCCTTCTACCTTCACACTTCAGATATTTTGCCACATGGGCTTCAGGTTATTTTTGAATAAATAAATCATTATAAATAAATTTATTTACTGTTTTCTTGCACAGAAATATTAGTATTATGAAGATGACTTGTGCACTTATAACTTGTCTGTATATTTTATTTACATGTCATGTACATATATCCACAAGAAAATTCTATTATGAGATAAAGCAATATGGCAGATTTAGCTTGCTAAAGACATCATGGAGATGATGCTGAACACTGACTGATGCCAGAGAAAGAAAGGCATTTGAGGGAAAGAAAATGGCTGGCTCAAAATCACAAAACCAAGAAACACGGTAGACAATGCCCCCAAATGCAAGAGATTCATACGGCTTAAAGAAGAGGAAAATGGAAATGTGAAACAATTGAAATGAAAACCTAGTGTAGAGTTGATCATAAAAGGCTTTATTACCAGAGAAGACAACTTAAGCAGCTTAATTGTGAGAATAATATAAGTTATATGCATAGTACAGAAGTAAATCTGGTAACAGTGTGGTTAGACTAGGGCAGGCGAATAAAACAAAAGACTAAGAGTCAAACTGGCAAATGTTTAGCAATGTAAGATTACAATAAATCAGAATGAGGAGGACAGATTAGGAATGTCTTTACTAGTGTTGTGTTCGCGAAAGCTCACTCTCTCAATCTCTCCCCCCCTCCCCCCCCCCCCCCCCCCCCCCCCCCCCCCCCCCCCCCCCCCCCCCCTCTCTCTCTCTCTCTCTCTCTCTCTCTCTCTCTCTCTCTCTCGTGTGTTGTATGTACCTGTGTATGCAGGTACACACGCCATGTCACGTATGCTCATACTAAAGCCAGAGATTGAGGTCATTTTCTATCATTCTCTACCTTACTATTTGTGTGGGGTGATGATCGATCTCATTGTGTATTCTTGGTCTGTAACTCATTATGGAGACCAGGCTGGTCTCAAAATCACAGAGATTTGACTGCCTCTGCCTCCTGAGTGCGGAGGTCAGCAACATGCGCTATCACACCCTGACTTTCATATTATCCATCCATTTACTGATTTCTTCACTCACTCACTAACTCATTCATTGTATATACATATATATTATTATATGCAGATTATCCCAGTGGAAAAAAATTACCCATTTACTAGACTAAAGAAGATCTTCCTGCTTCTGAAGATCTTCCTGCTTCCAACACCCAGAACCAGAGTCGCATGTATGAGCTGCCACACCCTACTTTTTATATGGATACTGGGGAGTGAACTCAGACCTTTGTTCTTTCAAGGCAAGCTCCTTTCCCTCTGATTCAGCTCTTCAAGCCTGAAAGTCTATCTTTACTAATGAAGAAAGACTTAAAAAACTCTAGTACACAATTTAGCCACCCACTAGCTTTGTGAAAATGTTTTGGTATAAACTGTGGCATGTTAAAATAGTGTATTAAAGAACATTATTAAATAAGATACAAAATAATGTATCAGATACAAAAAATGCAGCCAGGTTTACGGGAAGTATAAAAAGTCCCACGTACTTCTAAGCAACACACCATTTAATTTTCAAAGAACTCTACATAAAATAAATAGCTGGTTCTTACACATAAAATATGCATATTCCTATAAAATTATAGACTTATGAATCAAGGAGATAGATGATAGATGTCTCAGTGGGGAAAGTCCTTACCAAGTAGGCATCATGGCCTGAGTTCAGATCCCTGATGCCCACATAAGGAACAAGATAAAGTAATACAGACCTGCAATCCCAGTCTTGGAATTGTGTGGGTCTCTGGCTAGCCTGTTGCATTGAATTGGCAAGTTCCAAGTTCAGAAAGAGACCCTGTCCCAAAAGGTGGAGAGTGATTGAAGAAGATACCTGATCTAGATGCCTGGTTTACTCTCATCTCCCAGAAATAGCTGACAAGAATGTTCCTGGTAGCTCCATGATACAGGATGCAGGATAGATAGTCTCACATTCACATGCCCAATGATTTGCAAGAATGCTCTGCAGGAGTTAGTAATTTAGTTTCTAAAGAAACTGTTGTTGCTCTTGCTCTTGTTTTGAATGATGTTGGTCTGTATTGTTTAATTCTGAAGTGATTGGTTTTTTTGCCTGAGTTTTACTTTTGGGCCATTTGGTTTACATTCTTCTCTATAAACAAAGTAAAAAAAGCAAATTTGTTAAAAACTGAAGCTCTTTTCTTTTTTTCTTTTTTATTTCTGCTTTTCCTTTTTTTACAGTTTAAAAACAAATAAAACAATGGGAGATGTTACCAGATGACTTAATTATCAGGAGGTATCAATTATGTAAATGGGTCCCATGCCAAATAGAGCATCTTCTTCTTACAAAGTTGTTACTTTTTCTGGGACAATGGTTTTCAAACTTGAGCGTGTATTGGAATCACCCAGAGGGCTTGTTACAAAACAGATGGAGGATCCATCCCCAGAGTTTTTGATTTAGTAGGTCTTGGGATGGGTCCTGAGGATTTGCATTTTTAATAAGTTCCCATGTGGTGAGAATGCAGCCATGCAAGGACCATGCCTTCAAAAGTGCTGGCCTAGGAAGGCTGTCCTACCTCAGAGACTGAGTTCAATGGTCCCTTCACGAGCCCCCCTCCCCTCTGTTTATCACTCTCCTAGGACTGTCACTCTGATATTCGGTGGCTGCCTGGCACATCTCATTCCTTTACAAGAACAAATGCATGTCTGATTTGCAATGGTGTGCTCCAGGACAGGGGACAAAACCTGGCTATCAGAGACCAGCTCATGGCTAATAATGATATGTTGAATGACATCTGACTGATTAAAGAAACAAAGAAGTGTATGCAAATATACTTGAAATATTCAGATTGGGGATAAGAGAAATTCTGTGTATTCAAGAAAGAAAGGAGCATTACAGAGGCAATGAGGGGCTGGGATGGAGACTCAGTAAGGTACCTGCTTATAAGCATAAGAATCCAAGTTAGACTACCCAATACTGACACGGAAGTTGGGTGTGGCAGCCTATGTCTGTGACCCCAAAACTGAGAGGATAGGAACAGGTAGATGGCCAGCCAGCCTAGTCCAGTCAATGAGCGTTAGGTTTGGTGTCAGTATCTATCACAGTAAGAAAACGACCGGAAGCATTTGCGGATGGAACAGCAGCATTGACCTCTGGCTTCCACATGTATGTGCAGACACATACATGAAGATGCCCATGTATGCCACACAAAGTTACAACTCACCAAAGAAACCTAAGAAATTCAAATTTAAAATTCACTCTAGCTACTACAGTGTTTAATGGAAATATTTCAGGACAATTCCAATAATAAAAATGTGCAAATGATTTCAACTTGTTAGATGCACTCTTTGGCCCCCAAATGCCTTTTAATACTCCATCCTGTGCTGCTGGTAAAACGAAGAGTCACCCCAATTCACCTCCAATATAGCCAAGGGCATGCCAGAAATTAGAGAGATCACCCAACATTCTAAACAGAAAGAGAGAATTATAAGAATAAAAAAATGGAAAAGACCTAGGAGGTCATTCCTTCCGTCTCCGGAGTAGTAGAAGATTAAATAAAGTAACACAGAAAAAAAATATGGAAATAAAGCTAAGAAAACTTCAGACTCTCTGATCCTCTCATTTTTAGGGCCTCGTGAAGTTCAAGGATTTATTGTCAACGGCTGCTTAAGCCACCGTTCATCAAAAGAAAAACATTCCTTGCAGTCCGCATTCGAAATGGAAATAAGAAAGGCAGTGTAAGACGTTGGGTTGTGTGGTATCAAATGACTTTCTTTCTCTTGCGTTCATGAATTTCTGGTTTGTAACTGTACTTATCCAAAATATTAAAATGACCTTCAGGCCAACCCCTTTACTTAAAAGTGAACAGGGAGAGAAAATGACTGGAAGCCGGCCATTACGGAAATTACTTGCCAGGCATTTTTCTTTGATAGCTGCGGTTTCCCTCATATTCTCATCCTTTTCTGTTGACAAGTTTCCAAGATTTTAATCTTGGATGGGAAATGTTGTCCTATCAGAAAGGGCTTATGTTGTCAGGAGCGGTGCTGTCATGGAATGTAGAATCTTATACGAGAGAGCATGTTGTCCTGAAAAATAGACCATTGCAAGGAAAGGCATTTAAATGCTTAGTCGGCCGGCTCATAAATCACCTTCAATGTGTTCACGTTCTCAGACAACATACTGAAAGCTTTCTTATTCCTTCCATTATGGCGGTGTCATTTGCATTGCTGAACTCGGAGGTTACGTTGGCAATTCCAGATAAACCCTTGCTTGGAGGGTTTATAACTCTGTGATTAAATTCCACCCTGGCTTAGGATTCAAAAGTAAAATTTTTATGAGATTAAAAAAAAACGCAACTACATCTGATATTTTAAGAAGTGGTCAGAGTCTCAATTTCAGTTTACAAATGGAAGCGAGCGGGCCTAAAGCACACTCCACTAAACAACGCCCGGGGGCTTGTTAGGTTTATCTGAACACACAGACTTGCTTGGTCACTGTAAAAGTACATGTTAAAGTATTTAAAATATGGGTTTTTGCTAGACGTTCTGCTGCTCCTCTCACCGCTCCCCCTTCTTTACTCTCTCTTCTGCTTTGGTTGCTAATTGTGGTTACCACGTAGACAACCTTTCTGCTCCAGCACCATCAAAATCTTCTAACATCACTAGGGTGCCTATTCCCTGGCATATGCAAGTTTTCAGTCCTCACATTATTATTGTCTTCTATAGATCCCCAAACCAGCATCCCTGCCACCTACCTACCTGGTGAAGTTGTCCTTTAGGGATGAAACAGGAAGAAAAAAAAACAATCAGATAATATCAAAGAGAAGGGCAGCTTGGAGGGCATTGAAGGGAATTTGAATTAAAGGTGAAGCTGAATGAGAAAGATGGAGCGCCAAAGTACTGCACACCCAAGGAGCAGAAATCGGTGGAGATTTCGAAGAAGAAAAATGCATTCATCAAAATGCTTGCTGGGTTTGCAAGACCATTCTCGGCTTCTAGAATTGACAGATGGAAGCAGTTGGCTCATGGTTCAGAAAGGATGACGTCAAAATATTCTTCCACTTCCTCTCCTTAGGTCTTGCGTGTTTTTTGTTTTTTGTTTTTTTCCCACCCCTGCCCAGTGGGATTGTGTAGCATTCAGTGGAGAAAAAATGTTAACTGGGGGATTAAGTTAGCACTCAGCAGTGCTTGTCTGAAAGAGCATTTCCAGACAGGAATCACGTGTCAGATAATGTCACATTCTCAGTCACAAATGACAGAGGATGATGCAAATGTGGGAAGCACCAATCCATAGGCTGGAGGCCCAGAAAGAACAAAAGTGGCAGAAGGCTGGGTCCACCAGAGCGGGCCATGCCCACCAGTGCAAGCAAAGTCCATCATGGCAGGCCATGCCCACCAGTGCAAGCAAAGTCCACCAGGGTAGGCAAGTTCCATTCTTCCTGGAGGAGTACACCCATTGCTTCTGCCACTGTCCATGAATGCCAGATCTCAGAATCTTCAGCTTCTAAACCTTTAGAATGGGATTAAAACTGTATTATTGCCTTCCAGTTCCCTCCCACCTCGCTCTGGGGCCTCCAGCTCCTTGGCTAACGCGGCAAATTTAGTCTTTGCCTATCTTTCCTGTAAATAGACAGCCATTATTGAACTATTTAGCACCTAAAATACGAAGAAATTCAATAAACTTTCTTTATGATTATATGGCCTTTTATTGGCTTTTCTCTAAAGAACTTATCTAATACTGACTTGAAGACTTGTCTAAGGAGGTCTTTTTACATGATGTATGTCAGGGATAGCTAAGCCCAGAAAAGGTGAAGTTAATATAGGAAAATATTTCTTTTAAGAAGTTCTGAAAAAAATCATATATGAGGATGAACTAGTACTTTGGGTTGCACAGACAATAGGTATACTGTGTGTATGTGGAGGGCGGTGGGAAGGAGAGAGAACACAAAGAATATGATTGAGTTTAAGCTGTAAAAAAATTATATTGAGGAACTGGAGAGATAGCCAGTTACAACCTCATACTTCTCTTACAGAAGCCCTGAGCTCATAACAGGCTTCTTAAATCACCCAGGCCCGGGGGATATGACTACCTCTTCTGCCCCTTGGCCACCTGCAAGTACCTACATTCCAATATGAACATATGCACACTTGATTTTTAAAAATATTTCAAACAATTTTTAAGTGTATTGGCAAGCAGAAGCCCAAATTCCAAAAAAAAAAAAAGAAAAAAGAAAGGAAGGAAGGAAGGAAGGAAGGAAGGAAGGAAGGAAGGAAGGAAGGAAGGAAGACAATCCAGGTTGTGGAGGAGGAAGAACTCTTCTTTCAAATTAAAAACCTGAACAATTAAGTTGAATGAACTGTATAAACAAGTATGGAACTGAGAGAGCTGTAAGGGTCGGGCATGACTCCTTCCTTTTTGTTTTGTTTTCCATCCTATTTTGAAGCAAGAACAACACGGTTTCCTGCTGCAGCCCAGAACGATAAGACTGGGTTAGTGGAAGCACTGCTGTGGGCATGGGAAGAAGCTGGCTTTCTCTTCACAAGTCATCTTTGGATGCGCTATGGCCATTGCACTCCCAAGTAGCCTGAGCTGAAAGACTGCAGGGCATCCCACAGACACACCACCCTTCGCGTTCTGGGAGTGGGATTTCAATGACTGTTTGCTGCTATTGTTATAACTCTATAGCAGTAACCCAGGCCCTTGTCAGTATGACATAAAATTACAGCTACTCATCAAGCATCCTAACAAAAAGCATACAGCAGGAGCAAAATGCAAGGAAACAAATGAGAGAGAGAGTGTGTGTGTGTGTGTGGTGGGGGCGGGTGAAAGCTAGACACCAGAAAGTAATAGCCATCTAATTTGATGCCATGCAGCCATTGGTGACTTAACAGGGGAGTTTTGATGAGGCTTTGTGTCTTTGGGCATTGAGGAAACAATGCTTGCAGAAAGCTTTGTGTTTCTTCATCAACACGAGCATGAGACTGACGGGAAAGGCTCATCTGTCTCATGTATGAATGCATTTATCACTATTTGCTTCTTTCCTGCGACCCCATGAGAATGGCTCAATCCCGTTGCCCTGCCAACCTTTCTCAAGTAGGAGAAGGGTTTGCGTTTGATTGTGCCTGATTGTTAAACTTCCTGTGGAGGCTGACCAAAATAGAAAGTCTATCCACCCGCAGCAGCAAATGCCAACAATGTGAGCAATTCCGAAAAAAAAAAAAAAAAAAAGTAAAGCTTTCTTAACTAAAAGTGTGGTAAACCTCAAAGTTTGTGGTTATTAATTTTCCTGTACTATTTGGATGTACCTAAAGACAAATTACTACACAAAAATTCTACCTCTAACATGGCTGCAAGCCGGAAGTAAACATAGAGCGCTTCAGGCTATCACTTCTACATTCTTTCCTAACTAAACAAATTACATGTTTACATCTTGCAGAGTCTCCAGGTAAGACTATGCTTGTGCAGAGTACTAACAGCTGGGAATTTTGATGCTCCATGCACCTGACGGACAGATGATTTCCAAAGATCCTTTGACAAATCCTCCCCTAAATCAAAGAGTAATTTTCACTTATTGGGTGAAGATGGGTTGAGCATCGTCTGGGTGTACAACTGTCCACTGAACTGTAATGGATAGAAAGAGGTGAGAGAGAAGTGGGGATCTCAGACAGAGATTAATTGGTGGAGTTGGTCCTTGAGATGAGCAACTGTGACCCTGAGTTGAGGGAAAGAAATGAGCGTCGTTAAAGAAGATCCTTGTTCTCCACGATGAAAGAAGTCACAGAGATGAGTTTAGGGTTGAGTAAGGGTGGGGGAAAACATAAAATATGATATTTCATATTTCCTTTATGGATAGTTATTCTGCACTAGTTGCATAGTTGTTGGCTATGACATACATACATACATACATACATACATATGACAGACATGGTAAGGCAGGGATACAGGGAGAAATATAGATAGAAAATACTCTGTAGATCCTGAGGGAAACACTTTTGACCTAAGCAGTCAGAGAAAACAGGAACATATGACTCCCCCCCGCCCGGCCAATTTTAATAATAAGCTTTTCCAATAACAAAAAGACTGAGGAAGAAGATTGACACAGGGGAATGCTGCTTAATGATCTGCTAATGCTATTTGCATATCACACTCAATTATAACCTGTGCTTTGTAAGGAAGAAAACTTGCACACATGCCATTTCATTTCATCTTCACAGGCTAGACAATATTGCCATCACTGCACAAATTGAAAAGTACATCAAGGAAGGAAAATGACTTTTCAATTGCATAAGCTTTCTAAAAGGCAAAACTTGGGCTTGACTCTGAATCTGAATCAAAAGGCTTTAGCTCTGACCCCAACATCAGGCTGGACAGCTCTTTAATAGTTCCTTTTTCAGGAGGGTTGTTTAATTCTTTTCTTTGTTTTTGAAACAAAGTATATCATGCATACCAGAATAGCCTCAAACTCATGATTCTCCTACTTCCGTCTCCCCAGTACTGGGATTCTAGGCTTGAACCACTATACCCAGCATTCACCAACCACTTTCAACCTTGTTTGCCTGGCAAGCTTTCTCTGATTCTCCCAATGCCTTTATATTTGACCAACAATCCAAATATCTTGTTTAGGATAATGGCCCTTTGCTTTAAGGCCTTTGTCACTATAAGTCATGTGTCCTGAGGGAATACACTCTCTTCTTTAGATATCAACAGGTTTCCAACTATCATAGAGATAGCCAGCTCTTCCAATAAAAGAAGACTACACTAGAGACCAGTTCTCAGGGGGCACAAACTGCATGGTTCGTAAAACCTTCATAGGGAGTGGGGAGTTGTGGCTTGGTCATCTATGAATCATAGCACCTAAGAAGTCTCATGCAAAGGGAGAATCCACCTAATGCTAAGTAAGACAACTGCACACACAAATGTACAATGAAAGCCAGCAGTTTATGGCAAGTGTCATCTGTGATCCTCTTCACCATGTGTATAGAGGCAGGGTCTCTGACCTGAGCCCAGAGCTGGCTAATTTGATTGGTTTAGATATGCCTGTCCCTACTAAGCCCTGGAATTACAGGCTGGCCACCACACCCACCTGCCTCACGTGTACTGAGATGCTGGAGATTAGAACTGTGTTTGGTTCTCACACTGCAGCCATATCCCTAATCTCTGAAGATTCCCCTTTGGAGGGATGATCTAGTAAAGCTAAGTGCCGAAGCGCCGGAAGCTGTCTCTCAATCAGGGTCTCTTGTGTTAAATCCATTGATCCACACATGGTGACATAACACTTCCGACTCCTTGATTTGATCTGCTTCTCCACACACTTGTTTGTTTTCAGATCCAGCTGGTACTTATTTAATGAATAATCACTTGTGAGATAAAACGCACCAGGCCCAACTTTTCAACTGAAAAACTGAGGCTCGCTGCTTTTGCGATTTTCCCAAACCAAGAAGTGATAGAGACCTGAGTTCACCTGGAGCCTAAGAAAAAAAACATTCTGATGTAAATTTTAGAAGTAACCAACCCTGAGAGCTTACAAACCTCTTTCAAAAGCAACTCAGTGTCCACAGAGCCAGAAAGAAAGCCTCTCAGCTGCTCTTCCAGTACCCAAGGGGTGTGAAAGAAAGATGCCTCTACCAAGCCAACCTCTGAAATAAAACTAGAAGGTCCCAGAAACTTGAGAAAAATGAAAGACCCAGAATTAATTTTCTTCCATACATCTAGCATTAATCTCGTAAATGGATTTTATAAGGATTTTATTACACATAACTCTAACTGAAACCCAAGTCAGATTTACAGAAGCTAAAATTTCCATAAAATATAAAAAGTGAATAATTTAGAATATATCTTACTGTACAATAAATATACACCCGAGACAGGGAGAGACCTATAACCTCACTTTCCTCTTGACATCCGCAGAACAGCTTTCACTGGCAAAAAAAGTTTGCTGACTCCAGCAATTCAGCCAGAGCACTAACAGGGCAAAGCATGCGTTTCCTTTGGTTAAAATGCCTTTCATACCAGAGACAGATGAGAGAGCTGGCTCCAGAGGTGAGCTATCTGGTGTGCAGCACACATCCGCCACCTAACCTTGAGCAAACACAGGAAAACTCTTTGGCCCTCAGTTTCCTCCTCTGTAAATTGGTTAAGGACTGTTATTGGGATTATGTAAATTAATGCATATAACCTCATTAGATGATTTGGGGCCCAAAGCAAGCACTTAAATGTTAGTTATCCTAAGCATCGGGGTATCTCCATAGTCATCAAAGCCTGTACAGAATTATTTTCCTGGCCTTCCTTCTGCTGTGCTAAACTCTACTTACAACAAAAGAACTATGGTGATGATCTTTAGAACCAGAGGCCGTAATTCTGAGTGTCCCAGTGATGCTAGCGTCTCTTTTGTTCTCTGATGAAGAAGGCCTACTGAAGAATTAAGTTAGGAAAAAAAAAAAAAACTGTACCATTTATAGGGTATCCACTGTGTAGCAGGTGGTGTTTCTGATTCTCCCAACTCTTAGCCTTTCCAAGGGTGTGAATTTCACAGCTGAGGAAATGGAATCCCCAGGAAGTCATGCTAGTGGGTGTTCAGAGACAGGGGCGATTTCAGATCAGTCTCAAATACTTGCTATTAGACATAGCATAGACATAGACACCTGCACCTTCTATAAGCTAAGTACCATGCCCTCCTTTCCCTGGCTCCCATTCGGCTTAATCTCCACCCCATTCTGAGTGCCGTCCTGTCTTCAGTGCCGTGGCTAACTTGAAGCTCTGTCCTCTGGCAGGCCTGAGAGCTCGACTTTAGCTTTCCTCTCCGGTGTTCTACTCACTCCGCTCCCTCTTGGAAAATAATTAACCTTAGCTAAGATGTCCTCAGACATTCATATTCCAACTTTTAGAAGAATAATAAGCATGTTAGCCAACAATGTCCTAAAATTAAAAATATATGGCGTATGGTCACAAAGTCATTTCACAAATATGAAATTAAGTTTCCTTAATTTTTCTGAAAGTCAAAAGGTGGTGACTGACAATTAAGTCGGCATTGTGCAGAATGACTCCAAAACTAAGCAGACCATACCTCCTCCTTCCTGCCTCCTCCCTTCCCCCTCTCTCCCAGGAGACTGAACTCAGAGTGCCACACTTCTAGCCAAATGCTCCCCCCCCCCAGTCTCTTTTACTCTCTTTTGAATTTTGAGATAGTCTCACTAAATTCCCCAGGCTGATTTTGAACTTGCTTCCACAGACTACACAGGACTTGAATTTGCAGTTCTCCTGACTCTCCTGTGATGACAAGCTTGGACCTCCAGGGATACCTTTGCCTTTATTTTTAACTGTTGAGGGTTCCATCAAAATTTAAATAGAGGTACAAGGGTTATAGCTGTCCAGGAAACAGAGATGGCAGAGAGAATACGACCTGTTTTTACAGTCTACACAATGATCTACTTGGGTAGTTTTCAAGCAAAGGTTTTGTGATTATCCTTCAGGGTTTCCTTTTCTACCTCCTTCCCAGTTGTAATAATTAATTCAAACACTAAGCCATCAAAAACATAGTTTTGTAATGGTGACACCACTAACACCCAGAGAAGAACAACCAGGGCTTCTGAGGATTCCAATTTGTCATGGCAACGTGTGAAGAGAGATGCTCTCTGGAAGGGTGGGAGACGAAAGATGCATGATGGAAGGGAGGGGAAACTGGTCGGGGTAGAATCCATGAGAATAAAACAAAAGAAAACAAAAATTAAATATGAATGGCGACATCACCTGGAATTTGTCATAATTTCACAGCTGTTATTGTTTTCTTTCCGGATACTTGCGTACAGATGAGAAACAAAAATAAAAAACATTAAAAACCCACCTTATCCAGAAAGGGCTTAGGGCCTCAGGTCAACCGTGCAAACTGAGCTGCTCACTATGAGTGTGGTGAAGACAGTCACATGACTCTGGAGTCTGTGAAAAGGAGCTACTGTCCCAGCTTCTGAGAGACTTCAAGAAATTGATGACTGATACTTCATGCTTTATTTATGCAAGATGTGGCACCTACTTGTAATAAGTCTACAAGGATATTTTAATAGGTGACAAAGTTTGCATTGTAAATTTGGACATTTAATTAATGAATGAATTAATTTGGGCTTCCTGGAAAAGAACAAAAGCAAACTTCAGTTTCTAAAGCCCAGGGACCAGCTCTTCGCTCTGCAGCCATCTGCAAGATAAACCCAGCTTCATTTCTTTATCTGTCCCCATCTCATCCAGTGGACGTCGTGAAAGGCCACGCACGACTTAGCGGAGAGCACACTCTGAGAACTCTTAAGACGCCCACACAAAGGTGAGGGATTATGCTGTTGTTATCATAATAGATTACAGACTCTTCCTGGCAAAGGCTGTCAGAAGCCAAAGAAGATGGCCTGGGGGGAGGGAGGGAAGGCACACAGAGTGGTTATTAATTCATTTAGGCTTTGTGCCAATTGAATTCTAGCTGTAGACCATTTCCTGTAATTATGATTCAGCAGTGCCAGGAACAAATATAGCTATCAAGTTCAACACTCGCACAGAGAACAAATTAGTTCATAAAATGTAGTGGATTTTATCTCCAAATTGAAATTTTGGCCTAAGCCAGCGACAGACAGTAAGTCATTTAAGTTTTTCGCAGTGGAGTAATTTCGGTTAGCCGATATTTTTCAAGGTAGGGGAGGATAGCCACTAAGAGTAAGGTAAAATGATTAGGAAAAACAATATATTTCTGTATTCCATCCTAACAAGAGTCTTATTTATGATCTTAAGATGAACATTTGCTTTTAAAGACTATGATTCTGCTTAATCTTGGAGACCAGTAGTCCCAGTTTAATTGGCCTAAAGAATTAAGCATGCTTTACAGCCATGAATTTTATTTTTAAGATCAAGACCCAGGATATTTTATTGTTGTTGTTGTTTGAGATAGAGTCTCACTAGATAGCCCTAGCGATCCTGTAACTCCCAATGTAGCCTTGAACTCACAGAGACCTGCCTGCCTCTGCCTCCTGATTCTGAAACTAAAGTCATGTGCCACCACACCCAGCAAGCCCCGAAATTCTTGAATTTTAGTTAAAAAAAAAAGTATGTAATTTTATTTTGGAAAGACCAAAGAATCACTGTTGGAGAACAGTTCTGTAAATTCAAACCAGGATCCTGTTCAGACTAGAATGAGAAAAGCAAATGACAGAGGCCAGCCAATGGATTTCTGTGATGGGCATGGTAAGCCATGCCTCCCTTTCAGAGTGCAGCTGATACTTAAAAAGCACTGTGGGTCAAGTTTTATGCTAAAGAAATAGATATCCACTTTGTCAAGTGTTTCCATATATTAAGAGATGTCAAAGGCTGGATATTTTTATGAGTAAAATGCCTTGATTTAAAAAAAAAATGTAACCCCAACATTTAAACTATTACATGAATTGAGCAACACAAGTTTGTGAGTTTTGTTGTTTGTTTTTGTTTTTGCTTTGGTTTTTTCAAGGCGGAGTCTCATGTTTCCGTGCTGGCCTTGAACTCACTCCATAGCTGTGGATTACCCCGTACTACTGGTCCTTCCACCTCTGCCTCCTTGGAGCTGGGATTAAAGACGTACAACGTCTTGTTAGCTTTAGATGGTGCTCTGGATCAAAACCAGGGCCTCTGTGTGCTAGTTAATACTCTAGCAGCTAAGCTCCATGGCTAGCCCGAGATGCCACTTTGATAGCTCTATTCTATGCTAGGATTCCTTGCCGTTTATGGCGCATGGCCCTTGGTCATCAGTAGATGGAGGAGAGATGGGTGGACGAGTAAATAAATGGATGCAGGAATGACATGCTACCTCCAGAGTTTCTGACCATATCAAACTCCTAGAGCAGAGATCTTCCTACCACGTGAAGTGATTAGTAATGGCCATCCTTTGTTTTAAGGAGGAAGAACTGTCCAGCAAGACCACTTGTTCATTGTGGACACGTCCTTCCCTCGATGGTGACATGTTATTTTGTTTCGGGTGACATCGTCTACCTATCTTTCATGGTGCAGCTCATTGCATTTTTAAAAGACTTTTTTTTCCAGGAGCTAATTGAGCTTTATCTATGTGAGTGTGCTAGAATCTGTCACTGACAGCCTGCAGAAGGCCATTTCTTCAATTGCTCGAAAGAACTAAAGAGTCAGACATGACAAACTGCAGCTCGGAACACCTGGCAGCAAGCCCATTAGCGCTGCCGTGCCAAGACGCACTAATAAATTACTTAGAGAACACAGACTCACTTTATTTCTGTCATGAAACTTGCCACCCTAAAACCAAAGGAAAAAATAAAGTGGATTTTTTTTCTTCCTTCATCATGCTTTGTCAGGGACTTTGAAAACAGAATGCATTATTTATTTTATTTTTATTTATTTACATTTTGCAAAAAATGTAATTGCTGCCAAACCCACTCTGGTCTCTAAAAACAGCTTTTTTTTTGTTTTGTATACAATTTCGAGAAACGTAAACCTTAGGCTCTCTTTACAGCCCTTCCTCTCTGCCAAGAAGCAACTTTCAACTCCGAGGCAACTATTGCAAATGAGAAAAACAAACTGAGCGTTCTTTCTCAATCCCATTTTATAAACCGGTGCCTATTGCCTTAGCTTGCTGTGTGTCTTAAGAGGTAATTGACTTTTTCTGAAGGGGTGGAGCAAGAGTATCTCATTTGATCAGGATGTCCTTATCAATCATTGATTTAAGGATTAAGGATAAGATGTGAAAAGTGTCTGCTAGTATTCTGGGGATTTGCTCCATTTAGCTTGGATTAAATTCTCCCATAGGCAGAACAACCCAGACAGAATCCAAGTCTTAAACTGGTAAGTTCCCCTCAAATTACCCTTAGGTAATTTTCTGAATTGACTTTTCTACCATCCTCCTCCCATTTCTCATCCTCATTTCTGATTATGTGGCCCAGCATTGCCTCAAAGATTTGGTATTTATCTGCATGGTCCTTGGTGGTAATGTGGCCCCTTTTCATAGTGGAACCATATGACCGCAGGACAAAATCCTCTGCTGGTTGGTCTAGAGTTGAGGTACAAGAATTATTGAAAAGAGATTGGATACACAAATTAAATTACATTGCTGGTTCCAGGTGATAAGGGATCGGAAGCAAATAATTAAAAGGGATCAATGCGGTTTGACTAAATTAGTCGTGGGGCTCAACTATGAATACAATCATCAGATACTCTGAAGTCCAATATAAACAACTTTGTACAAATGGTTTTGAGAAATGGAGGCCTCATAAGAATCAGTGTATAGCCTCCAAAGATGCCTTTAACACAAAGAAGATACTCACTTGGAGGAAAGATTTTTTATTTATTTATTTATTTACTTATTTATTAAAGATTTCTGTCTCTTCCCCACCGCCGCCTCCCCTTTCCCTCCCCCTCCCCTAATCAAGTCCCCCTCCCTCATAAGCCCAAAGAGCAATAGGTTCCCTGCCCTGTGGGAAGTCCAAGGACCACCCACCTCCATCCAGGTCTAGTAAGGTGAGCATCCAAACTGCCTAGGCTCCCACAAAGCCAATACGTGCAGTAGGATCAAAAACCCATTGCCATTGTTCTTGAGGTCTCAGTAGTCCTCATTGTCCACTATGTTCAGCAAGACCGGTTTTAACCCGGGCTTTTTCAGACCCAGGCCAGCTGGCCTTGGTGAGTTCCCGATAGAACATCCCCCTTGTCTCAGTGTGTGGGTGCACCCCTCGCGGTCCTGAGTTCCTTGCTTGTGCTCTCTCTCCTTCTGCTTCTGAGTTGGACCTTGAGATTTCAGTCCGGTGCTCCATTGTGGGTCTCTGTCTCTGTCTCCTTTCATCGCCTGATGAAGGTTAATATTCAGGAGGAAGCCTATAAGATTTTCTTTGGGTTCTCCTTCTTATTTAACACAGCCTCAGTATTAATTGCCCACATGCTGAAAATAGCAAGCGGATAGAGATGCTGGGCTATAGGAAGCCTCACATGTGAAACTCCAGCTCCCAGTCATTTATCACTCGTCAGTTAACTGATTCGGTCTCCCTGAATCATGGGGACAGGAGGTGAATGTGGACAGGACTTCCTAAGCTGACACATCTCTACAGAATCATGGAACTGATGCTCTTAGTCCAGAACTTGACAACACAGAAATCACTGGGAGCAAGTCTGGTTTGTGAATTCTCAGCGGCCTGGGTTTGAGGCTGAGAGGCAACGGAAATGAGTAAACTTCCTTCTGGCACTCTGTTTTCAGAGCCTCGACGTTCAGAATGTGTGCCCCGTTTTACATATCTCTGTTATGAACAACCTTTTCTGGTTACTTTGCTGTTTCTGCAAGGGAGACATCAATCTCCTCCCTAGGCAAGGTTATCCCATGTATTTCCAATGAAATTAAGCCATTTACTCCTTGATACCTGCCTCATCTTTTTCTCCACTTGGATGTGCCTTCTCTGGAGAATGCCATGAGAACATCAGAGTCTCCACGCTCCCCCAGTCATGCCAGTGCCCACAGCTCCTCTCAGCGTCACACACTGTCAATTTTTCCGAAATAGTTCCCTCTAGATACCGTTATTTATACTTTTCTGCTTAATTCAACAGCTTCCTTAGCAAACAAATAACGTGTGCCTTAGACTCAGGCTGCTCATTGAGAATAGCATTAATATAAGGTTCAGGTCATCCAGCATGTATGCATGGGTTGAGCACACTCTAATCACACTAAGAAAGATAACCAATACTAAGATAAATAAACGCGACCTGTGAGAAAGGGAACTGATGTTACTCTGAGCCTGTGCACTACTTTGGAGGCACAGAATAGATCCCTTCATTTCAGAATCCTCTCAGAAGAGTTACATCTTCTGAAGAAATCTGGTAACCCAACCCAGTGTGTTGTCCTCTTCACATGCCCACAGCACCTACATCTCCAGAAAATTTAGAGTCCATGCCAAAGCTTGATCCTCGGTGCCCCCCCCCTTCTATGCCCAGGTTGATAAAGTAAATAGGACACAGGACTCAAGAAAATACATTGACTAAAATCAGTTGAGCTATCTGGGTATGGTGGCTCATGCCTATAATCCCAGCAGTGGGAAGGTTGGAGCAAGAGGATGGCTGTGAACTCAAGGACAGTCTGGGCTTAGGTGGATAGTTCCAGATCAGCCTGTCTCAAAAGAAAAGCAACAAAACTGAAAAAAAAAATGCAGTTGGATTGTATTCACAAAATAATTAAAATAAAATGAGAAGACTATCCAAACTTTTTTGTACCTCTTTACTTAAGATTCATATTCTCTTCTGTGAGAACTATGACAGGAAAATTTTAGCCCCCTTGCTTTGAAACTTATAGGCACACAATTCTGGACTGCTGCAACTGTTAAATTAGAAGATGGTTCAGAGCTGATCTTCTGTGAATTTCCTCTGGTTTCCTTTCCCCTTACAGACTGAGGCATCCCTACCTGGAGTTCACTATTGTTTATTTCCATTCGAGATCTATACCATACAGAAGCCACAAAAAGCATTACGGAGCATGTGTGAGTGAAGTTAGTGAGCACATTCTGTTCATTGAGGGTGACCATGAACACCATGTAGGTCATGTTTGTCATTGTGTTCAACCACACTGTGGATTCCGGTACAGCTGAAGTTGGAAATCTACCACTCAGTGAGTGAGCAAGCCTCCCCACCTCCTGATAGGCATATAGCAAGGCCTGCATTGTGCCTATTTACTTATGACTGTGTATATTATTTGATGAGTATAAATTTGGTAGAAGAAATTAAGTAAGAAAACATGAATAGCAAAGGAGAGGCTCAGAACATCTCTAAATATTCTTTACCAACTAGAACATGTCATCTACACTATCCTGTTTCTCTCTGTCACTGGGTGACCAGCACGGGGACGTACCATAATTGTGCATTAGATATTACATGTAGCTTTAGCTCTAATTCCACCCCATAAAATACACTGCAAATAGAAAATGATCTAGACGAATGTGCAACATTTTCAGAAGTTATTTCTGCTATGATAGTCACTTTAGTCTTCCATTTTCAAAGGCTTAAGGGTGTTCACCCAGATACCTGAAATTGAGAGTGCTGTATAATGGGATGCTTAACTCTTGTAGCTTGTCACATAAGGTGATATTTGGGGAGTTTTCCTCTTACGTAACCCTTCTAGGGCTTACATAATCCTTTAAAAATGTATTCTGTTACAGTGGACTTTTGTCCTCTGCTTTTAAATAGGGTATTCTCTTCCAACCTGAAAATCTAGTGATAAACTCGATATTAAGCAAGACTGTGACAAATCTGGTAGAAAGAGCATAGACTCCGAAGAGAGACATGTTTTCTAATGGTGGCCTGTCCTTTCGCTACCACTCCTGTGAAGTATAAATTGTAGTGACTAGTATGATTGTCCTTAGAGGATATGGGCACTCACTGAACTCTGGTACCTGTGGGTATTAGTTCCTGTGTGAAGACAGCATGTATTATCTTATGTGGCCAAAGATGTGATTAGATTGAGGGACAGCTTCTCGTGGGTATTGAGTAACTTGTAGATATAATATTGTATATCCTCACAAAAGGAAATTGGAGGAGCTGAGGACATAGCTTAGTGGTGGAGTGCTTGCTTAGCAGGCCCTGGATTTCTGAGGGAGAGGGAGTAGGGGGAGATTGGGAATACACGGAGGAGAAGTCACTGTGACCTCAGAGCACAGTGTGGTGTGATGGGGACACAAGTCAAAAAAACTCTTGGATCATTCAGATGCTGGAAAAGGCGGGGAAGACATTCTGCTCTGCAGCCTCCAGAGTGACGGTAGACTAGACACTGACTTCAGACTTGATGAGAACGACATTAAAACACATTTCTGTTGTTTCAAGCTATCGAGTTTGTTGTTTGTTATTAGTTTTGTTGTGTTTTTTCGGGGGGTCTAAACATAACAGAAAATGAGCGCATGAATCATTGAACCTCGCACGGCTGAGATAATCATTAGTAAGAATGAGGCTAGACGTCTGGGAAAACTGAGCACTGAGGAATAGTTTCCTTATTAGCATCCTACAATTATGATTCTCACTACTGTTTCTTAACCAAGAGATACACACATAATTGACAGAATACCAATTTATTTTCACTCTTCCGAGAGATCATCAATAAGTTTACACAACTCTCCCTCCCAACAGCCTGGTTCCTGTCTGATGTCCTGTTCTCCCTACTGTGGTTACAGCAGTTATAGGTTGTTTCTGGAAACTGATTAGAAGCCAGCCTCACCTCTGTTCAACTTCGTCTATCATCAGACTTAAAACACAAAGTCTAGCCCTGGGAAGTGATTCAAAATGTTCCCTATTCACATTATAAGATATGAGCTGTATTTGTGTATGTGAATGCGTATACTTGTGTGTTCCAGTGGGTTCACATATTCACACGCCTATGAATGCTAGACGTCAACTTTGCATGTCATTTCTCAATATCTATCGATCATATTGTTTGATATAATATCTCTCCCTGGGGCTTGGGATTCCCAAATTAGGACAGGCTAGCTGGCCGGCAAGTCTCAAACATCTGCCTAACCCCACCTCCTCAGCACTGGGATTCCAAATTTGTATCAGCACTCTAGCTTTTTCTGTGTGTGCTGGAAGTTCGTCCCAGCTCTCCAGGCTCGCATGACAGGCACTCCCTCAAAGCAGCTGTTGTTCCTAACACAAGCTGAGTTTTAAACAATGCTGAGGTAGGTTTCAGAGACAGATAATAAAAAGAATGGCAGAAGGTCCCAGAGCACAGTCAAGACATATAAAAAGAGGAGGGAAACAAAAGAGCCCTGAAAAGGGATCTTCAATAGTTGTTGTTGCAAGAAAAAAGACCCTGCAGTCATAGTTTGTAGAACCTGGCAGAAGGTCCCGAGTGACAGTCATTCACAGAGGTTTGTTTTCTCTCGTGAGAAAAGTGATGGGTGTGTAAAGAGTAAATGTTTTTTTTCATTTATTTGGAAAACAAGGTGGAAAGGTTGCAGAATTGGAGGAAGCTATGCTATGGTTGTTATCATGATGAGAAATGGTGGTTTATGTTAATGGTCACAAAGGAATGTGGCCAGACTAAAGAGACATCTCTAAATGAGAAGCCTAGGCTTCAGTGAGGAGCCAGTAACAGGGTGAATGTGAACGTCTGGTCCCGGGGTGTATGATGATGATAAGCTAGATGGGTAACTGACACACACCTCTTACCCCAACTATTCTGGATGCAGAGTCAAGAAGCTTACAGGAGTCAAGAGATCAAGACCAGCATGAATAGAAGAGCAAAATTGCAATGACAAAAAGAGTGGATGATAATGATGAAGCATTTTACCATGTGTTAACTTAAATTAACAGGGCAACGGAAGTACAGTAACAGCAGCAAATGGTAAACAATGTGGGCCAGGTGGATAAATATGTTTGTCTCTTAAGAAGCCTTTCAGAGCTAGGTAGCGCAGGACTAAGTCAACATTCCATGGTGCGGGGATAACACTTCTTTGGTCTTCTCTGTCTTCCCCTAAAGGATTCTCTCCCAAAGGTCACCTAGGACCAAATCTCCTCATCTTAGGAATGAAGGAAGTGGGTGATGCAAAGAGTGCCTTCGATTAGAGAGGGTCCCCAGAAACTGTCCCATATACACTTAAGTTTCTATCTTATTGAAAATGATGAAAACATAGATATTGTTAGAAAGAGCATTTACGCAACCAGCGGTTATAGATCCCAGCACTGTTTCCGGAACACATGGGGGTTCCAAAATGCGGGCAACTCCTGCCTTAGCCATGGAATGTAGTAAGGAAAACAAACCCATCTCAGGAGAAAACCAATGCTGAGAAGAAGGTAGCTAGTGGGACAGTCAATGATAAATACTCAGGAGGCAGGTGGAAATGTCTCTTAAGTTTATGCTTTTAGGGTAGCAAGGATAAAGATAAAAGTTTATAATCTTTCCTTTCTGCTTCCAGTTGTTCCAAAAGAAGCCTTAGAGGCTCTGAAAGTCGCCTGTTTATTCACTCCAGAGAGAAATTTGTTGGCATGGCAATAAAACCAAACCGAAATTACAGTGTTATGATTGTCAAAAACGAGTAATTCATACGGTTTACAGGTAAGAACCATATAGGTTTGCGCAATAGCTCTGCCACTAATGCCCATAGGCAGGTCGTATTTTACCTCTGTCAAGCTTTAGAGCCATTTCCTCATTTTGCTTCACAGATTTTGAAGCTATGAACACTCGAAATCTCTTATAGTAACTTCTTTAAAGCATACTCATCGGTCGATGTTTATGCTTTGTCAAGAATATCATTTATTTTCATGATTCTAAAGTTTGAAGATTGAATTTGAGAATTAGATCTCGCCCAAGAATCCATGGTACATGGGAAGCTTGGATATCATATCCCCTGCCTCAGGATGTCATTCATTATGATCAAGACTGTCCTCAAATTGACTTCATATTCTCAAGAGACTATTCACTGTATTTCTGTGAAGATTTTGGGACCCTAAAAAAATTACATATATTCTTTCTGGGAAGGAAAATAAGCAGATCTGTAGAGCTAGCCATCCATAAGTCTAAAAAGACATCAACACCTTGAGGAGGCCTTAGGAGGAACAGACTGTGATGAAGTGGCTGAAAGGCAAATGCACATAGGACCGTTTGGGGAATCTTGAGAACAGATACACTCACCAGGGTCTCAGATATAAAAACATGGGCCTAAAACATACTTATCAAATAGAGCCAAAAGTTGCAGGAAAATATATTTTACCTAAAATGAGGTAGTTCTCCTCATCAAAATTCTAATGACATTTTCCACATATGTAGGGAAAAAATCCTAAAATGCATAAGAAACTACAAATGTCAAAAATATTCAAGGCAATTTTGAGGTTCAATAACAAAGGTTTGCACAATACAGCATAATACGGCCTGATTTCAAAGTATGCAACAAAGTCAAACACCATGGGATCAGCATAAAAGAGACACTTAATGCCAGTGTAATAGGGAGCCTAGAAACAGATTCACACTCCTGCAGCCAACTCGTCTTTTATAACAGTAGCAAGAATACACATTAGGAAGGAACTGTGCCTTTAATAGGTGATTTTTAAAATTTTTAAAATTTTTAAATTTAAAAAAATTTAAAAATTTAAAAAAAATTTTAAAAAGGCAACCAATCATTGACTGGAATATAAGCTATTGAAAAAAATATTTTATAAAATGAGGAAAAAGGAAGCCATCCCTGGTATAGTAAAGACTAGGTATGTCAATCAATGTCCCAGTTAATAATAAAGCATTTCACTAAGATCAGAAATCTTTTTAAAAAGTACTTATTATTGTCACGGTTATATGTAAATCCTAAGGATTAAAATGTATCAATAGCTTAAAAAAGCAAGACGTATGATCACTGGAAATGTGACAAAGATATACACAGGTATCTTCTTTATATAAACATAGATGATATAATTTATTTATTGCATTTATATTTTTATTTATTATAAGTTGTTTGTACCTAAAAATACCAAGCATATCACATGAAAAAGCTAAGTATCTGTATGTAAAAGGATTAACTTAGAACATTACTTCATGCCAAATATATGCGTAAACTAAAATTGCTTAAGCATTCAAAAGAATATGAACTGCAAAACTACTAGATGAAAACATGGTAAAAAAAATTCTCTGCAGTCATGGCCTATCAGCACAGGCAATAAAGGCGAAATTAAACAAATGGGACGGCATCAAGCCATAACTTTCTGTACAGCAAAGTAAACAGTTAACAGGATGAAGAGAACCTACAAAACAAGATAGAATATTTGCAAATCATGCATTTGAAGCAGGTTAATATTGAAAATAGAGAGAGAATTCAAATGAATAATTCTATGCATGGGCTAGCGAGATCCTCTGTGGTTAAGAACCTTTACTGTTCCTGCACAGGACCCAGGTTCCTCTCGTAGTAGTAGAGCAGAATGGTGGTGAACACAGCTAGGGTGGCAGAAATCTGGGAAAGGGAGATGGTGGCGATGTGTAGAAAATGACATGTAAGAATGGTTAAGACATCTGTCGAACAACATCATGGCTATAATCAATGATAACATATCGTATTACTAAAATTGCTAAGGAGTAGAGCTTAAGTGGTCTCATCACTAAAGTGGGAACCGCAGCAGATGTGACTGAACATCATTTAAATATTCAACAATATATACTTACTTTGGGACATATTGCTATACACAACTAATGTATATGCTTTCTTGTGTCAACTATTTTAAATAAAATTAAATGCTTAAAAATTTTTAAAAAGGCAACCAATCATTGACTGGAATATAAGCTATTGAAAAAATATTTTATAAAATGGGGAAAAAAGGAAGTCATCTCTGATATAGTAAAGACTAGGTATGTCAATCAATGTCCCAGTTAATAATAAAGCATTTCACTAAGATCAGAAATCTTTTTAAAAAGTACTTATTATTGTCACGGTTATATGTAAATCCTAAGGATTAAAATGTATCAATAGCTTAAAAAAGCAAGACGTATGATCACTGGAAATGTGACAAAGATATACACAGGTATCTTCTTTATATAAACATAGATGATATAATTTATTTATTGCATTTATATTTTTATTTATTATAATTTGTTTGTACCTAAAAAATACCAAGCATATCAAATGAAAAGCTGCCAAACTTACAAGACTTCAGTAATCTAGCAAAGCCAAGTTTGAGGGGTTAGAGGAACAAGGGTGTGTCTAGAATAAGAGAATGATTAAAACACATGCAGGAAAGGGCATTAGCAATGGAATGACAAGCCTCCATTCTAGTAGAAGAGCAACCTGCTGTTCTGGAGAACGAAGCCTGGTGAGCAGAGTGAGCAGAGTGTGTCCAATCCCTGCCTAGTCACACCATTTAGCCAGGCTGGGCTACCCAGCGCACTAGGAAAAGCCAAAACTCGGATCACATGTTTAAGTTTCTGCTGAGGAGAGGAGCACTGCCGAGCACTGTGGAGCACCAGCTGCCTGTATGGGGATGTGAACTGTGTTCTAAGGAACCGCCCTGCTTTGAAGGGAACTAGTTAAGGCATCCTGGGCTCAGCCAGTGCTGCAATGTCCCCCTATTGAACCTTCATAGACCTGACAATAGCTCGCAGCACAGCCACCACGCAGGGCGTGGCTACTGCCGGGAAGGTCACACAGAAACAGAGCTTTGACCCCTCTTCATCAATAAGGGAAGCAAAGTTGTTCTGAAAGGCATTCATAGTTTGTTACATATATTCTTTCCACTTACTAATTGACTGAAAAATATTTTTGAAATCATAAACTTATTCATTTAAAAATAAACAAATAAATAAATCTAAAATTACCAAGACTTTGTAAGCTAGGCTAATCAAAGACAGGAGAGACAAAATCACACCTAGAGTGAGCCCATCACCGAACAAGTCAGGACAAGGATAGTTAAAGCCACAACAAGTTGGGGGCCCTGAGATTAAAAAGCAATAGAAGCCTGCCCCCGAAAAGAGGCCAATTTCTTTAGAGATCACTGGGCAAGGAAACGAAATGGTACAACATATAATTAAAGGAAGAAATTAAAGTAGCCTTCTGGTCCCTGTTGAACACCTTGGAATTAGTTGGAATCCAATAATAACCTATTACATGAGTAAAAGAAAAGGTAATTATATTATCAAGTTTATGTTTTAAAAATTAATTGGTTGAACCACACTGAACCTCATAGAAGAGAAAGGGACAGTACATGTGAATGCATTGGCACTTCCTAAATATAAGCCTAGTAGCACAGACACTGAGAGAAACAATTAATAAATGGGACCTCCTGAAAATGCTTCTGTAAAGCAAAGGACACAGTCAACAAGACAAAACAGCAGCCTACTGAATGGGAAAAGATCTTCACCAACCCCACATCAGACAGAGGGCTGATCTCCAAAATATACAAAGAACTCCAGAAACTTGATATCAAAGTAACAAATAATCCAATAAAAAAAATGAGGTACAGACCTAAACAGAGAACTCTCAACAGTTCAAAGGGCTGAAAGACACTTAAGGAAATGCTCAACATCCTTAGCCATCAGAGAAATGCAAATCAAAACAACTCTGAGACTCCATCTTAAACCTGTCAGAATGGGCAAGATCAAAAACACTGATGACAGATTATGTTGAAGAGGATGGTGGGACTGCAAACTGGTATAGCCCCTTTGGACATCAGTGTGGCGATTTCTCAGAAAATTAGAAAATAATCTACCTCAAGTGTCTACAATACCGCTTTTGAGTATATACTCAAAAGACGCTCAATTGTACTACAAGGGCATGTTCATAGCAGCATTGTCATAGTCAGAACCTGGAAACAACCTAAATGCCCCTTGATTGAAGAATGGATAAGAAAAATTTACAGAATGGAGTACTTCACAGCAGTAAAAAAAAAAATAATGATATCTTGAAATTTGCAGGAAAATGGATGGATCTAGAAAAAAACCATAATGAGTGAGGTAACCTAGACCAAGAAAGAGAAATATATGTATTCACTCATAAGTGGCTTTTAGACATAAAGCAAAGAAAAACCGCCCTACAGTCCACAACCCCAGAGAACCTAGACAGCAAAGAGGACCTACATGGATCTACATAGGAAGGTGAGAAAAACAAGATCTCCTAAGTAAATTGGGAGTGTGGGGGTCATGGGAGAGGGTAGAAGGGGAGAGTGGAAGAAGGAAGGGGAATATAGAAGAATGAATAGCTCAATAAAAACAATAAAAATTTAAAAAATAGTCAGTTGTTACATTTGTCTATTTTTGTTAGTGTAACAAATTACTTATGGCAGTCTACCTTCAAATAAAGAGAAGGCTATTTTAGCATACACTTGTGAAGAGAGAACATTTAGGACCCAACAGCTGCACCCACTTGGCTTACTCTGGTAAGCTGGGAAGCATTCTTCTGGTCGGTAGGAGGGGCATATGCAGGAGATAGATGCAGTCAACAGGAAAACAGAAAGGAACTGAGAGGCCATGCTTTCGCTAGCAATTCACTCTTGTGAACAACCAGGGTAGCTACTTCATGACCTAAGGATTTCCCATGAAGGTCTGTCATGTAAATATCCCATCGCCTTTCAGCAGGGCCATAGTTGGGTGTTGTCTCTTCAGCACCTGAAACCTTACCCAAACCCCTAAACCAAAGCAGATGCTAGGCAAATGGCAGGCTTCAGAGTGGGGAGGAAGCTGAGCACTGACGAGTGTACCAAGTCAGGGCAGGAGGGACAGGCTCCTGGCTGAACCTAAAGTACTGCTGATGGAGACGGTGCAAAGACAGACTCGAGCAATATGTTGGCTAATACAGACTCAAAGGGGACTTGTAGGCCCTGTGGTCAACCTCCAACACTGGAAGAAAAGGGGGAAATGGTCTTTTCAGGGAACATGGGCACGCAGGAAAGAAGGGTTCTGGACAGTGCAGTACTGGCATACCAAAGTGACTACGAGCAGACAAGCAGCTTTAAAGTAAGAGAGATGAAAAGTTCAGTTTTGAACCAAGTAAATTGAAAGAAACCGTGAGGCATCTGAGAGGAGCTGTCAAGCAGTCAGTCAGCTATAAAAGCCTAAACTCCAAGAGAGGTTTAAGCTGAAGATATAAATGGAGCTGTCAGTGTGTCAGAGCTTTAAGTCAAGGGAAGAAGGACATCACACAAGAGAACGGTACCTAACCGAGGTGCGGCATCGGGTCTATCTGCAGGACGGCCACAAACAACTGTTTACTTTTTCCAGAATTCAATTAAAGTGTCCACTTAAATACCCACTTTAATATCTTCTAAAGCCGTAACACCTGTGAAGCCTCCTGTATGTGGTAACTACTTTAAGGTTTACCATGCAATTCTGTGTTACTATTAAAAAATGCTTGCCCATATACCACCGACAACCAGATTTGATTCCGCTTTGAGTGCTTGTCATATTTCATTAAATGCTGATGGATAAGAAGACACCATGAGGCAAATGTGAAAGAGCCTAGGATTGGACAGGTCTACATGAATCTTTGAAGGGAGCCTACAAAAAAAATGAACATCTGGAGAAATAAGATGCATGGGTGAAGAGTGGGTATTGTATCCCTTTCTAGGTTGAATGGCACACACACACACACACAACTATTGTCCACAACTGAGGAGGACAAACTCACTCAAGGCTATGCATCCTCTTCCTACAGAACATCTTACACATAGTGATTACTCAGGGTTCAACAAGTCCTGACCCCATGCCACAAGTCAGCCACCACTAAAGAGTTCAACCACCATGGCCACTGACCCCAGATGTTGAGCACATCCTTCACTTTCCTTAGGATTCATTTATTTTTATTTGATCTGTGTAAATGCTTTGCCTGCATTTATATCTGTGTGCCCTGGCTTCACCTGGTGCCTGTAGAGGTCAAAAGAAGATATTAGTTCCTTTGACTGAAGTTACAAATGGCTATGCACTTCCATGTGGGGACTGAGAACTTAACTTGGGTCCTCTGACGAGACACAAGTGCTCTTAACCCTGAGTCATCCCTCTAGCCTCTAGCAAGTCCCTTAAATATGGTGTTGAGTCCAGAGTGAGATAGGCTCCAAGTCTAAAATAGTCCATGCCAATTTTATACATTTTTACATGAAAATATATAAAAAATAATTATTGCACTAGTAATTTTATATTGACTTTGTTGGAATTTTAAAATGCAAAATTAAGTATTTCCTAACATCTGTTCTTTGGGAATATGGCTACTCAAAAAAAAATACAAAACTGTATATGTTGCATTAATAGAACAATATATCTATATATTTTTTAATAGATTTGACATGGTTAATTTTGGTTTACATTTTTTTAGACTACCTTTCTGGCTGCTACGCTTCTCTTGGCAATCTTTGCATGTACATGTTATTTATGCCTTTAATTATCACTTCACTTTCTTTCTTCCCCCATCCTTCTCAGCATCCGCTCACCACATCTCCTTCTCCATCATCTTGTCCTTTCAAGACAAATCCTTAGTCTAAATATGTAGCCTGATATTCATGGAGGATCATGGAGTTTTTGTGTGGAAGGAGAATGTTATTTGTAAAGTATAGGATTTTAGACCAAAGAAGAAAAGCAGACACGAGAAAGCACAGGGGATAGGTGCCCAGGACAGCATCTCCTATCACCTCAGGTTGAGTACCATCTCCATGCCTAGAGTACCAGCTTGGCATTACCACTATCTACACAGGCAGTGCTGCCTAATTCCCAAAGCTATCCACAGACTGCCTGCAGCTGAACGTTCACTGCCCTTATAAGCATCTTACTTTTATCAGCAGTGACTATGGCTCTCAGAGGTCTTTGCCACCCAGCCTTGCTAACCGAGTGCCTTAAGGTGGGAGTGTTATGGTATCTATAGGGAAAGGCATCTTGCTGCATCCTCCTGGGTTAAATTCAGGAGGTGAAGATGATTTAGCTCAGGCAATCTGGTCACATTTTTTTTTTTTTTGAGAAAAGGAAAAAAAAGTTTCCGCCTCCTCCCAGCCTCCCATTTCCCTCCCCCTCCTCCCACCCTTCTCCCCCTCTCCCCACTCCTCTCCCCCTCCCTCTCCAGTCCAAAGAGCAGTCAGGGTTCCCTGCCCTGTGGAAAGTCCAAGGTCCTCCCCCCTCCATCCAGGTCTAGGAAGGTGAGCATCCAAACTGGCTAGGCTCCCACCAAGCCAGAACATGAAGGAGGATCAAAACCCCCGTGCCATTGTCCTTGGCTTCTCATCAGCCCTCATTGTTC
>NW_026067908.1:17171195-17247004 GCF_014885135.2 Alexandromys fortis | reverse complement strand
TCTCTTGCCAACCCTAAGATGGCTCCCTTAACTAAGATATGTGCTTCCCTGCTCCCCTATCCAACCTTCCTTTATCCCAGTCATCCTGTTTCCCCAAGTTCCCCCAATCCTCCCCTAAGAATTAGCATGGATGGAGGATTTGGGGGGCCGACAGAAGCTGTCAGCAAGTTTAGAGTTAACATCAAGCCATAAGCACACCAGGTAAGATTTAGCATCTTTTAGAGGCGATGCAATGGCTGGCGCATAGAACACATTTGATAATGGCTGTCGAATCTGAATCCGTATTTCCTTCAAGCATCCGTTGGTATCAAACAGCTCATTACCGAAGGCTGGAGGGAAAAAACTCACAGAGAGGGATCTTCAAAGTCAGGCAAGCAACTATGATTGCTACTTTTGAATTAGGGGTGGCAATTTTAAAAGCCTAGAGGAGCCAGGCAGGAAATGTAAATGAAAGAACTAGGCGAGCTCCGAGAATGTGGCGGCACATACCAAGTATTTGTCAATGGAAGCTGCTGAAATGCAATTTTATGAGCCTTCTCATTCTCCTTTATTTCTGTTTCGGCTGAAGCAGGCATGACTGACAAAAGCGGGAGAAGCGGCCTCCTCTTGATTCCTCCAGGGGAGTGCTTCCAGGAATCCCGTCTGGATGATCAAGTCTCTCACACAAAATGGCAAGAGTTTATAGGACCCAATATACATCAAATCATCTCAAGACTGCTTATAATACCTAAAATAATGAAAAAAGCTGGAGAGAGTTGCTCTTTTGGGCTGTTTAGGGAGAAATGGCCCAAACAGCCTCCATGTTCAGCATAGATGCAAGGTTCCCCCCCCCCATACGTTCTATCTATACTTTATGGAATCCACCAATACAGGGTTATCAGATACAGAAGGACAATTGTTCTTAAGGTACACATAGTGATTTTATGTATATACATTGTGAAATAATTGCCATTCTCAAGCTTATCGGAAGATTCCCCCCCCCCTCACCTGGTTATCACTGTATGCATGCTGAGAACTTGTAAAATCTGTTCTATTTACTAACCTCAAATATACATTGTTGTCAACTTTAATCACCGTGTTGGATATTAGATGGTCAGAATTTATTCAGTCTGTAAGTGAAGTTGACTCTTTATCAGTTTCCCACGTTCCCTCTACTCCCTAGTCCATTTTACTAATAATGTTTCCATGAAAAATAGACATACAGGTTTTAGATGGTTGACTTTTTAAAAATCACTAAATACACAGAATATGTTCACATATGCTCGCTACCAGCAAATCTCAACTGCTGACTCATGCATGCCCTGGTTGCCTGGGACATCTAGAAGAGTTTACTTTCTAGTGGCATGGCGGGTGTCCATGTAACCATGAAGGGAAGGGAGAGGCTGAGGGAGAGATGAGACATTCTTTTCCCACAGCATTCCTTCCCTCAATTTCAACATCTTTCTGATGAGAAAAGACCATGGCAGTAGGCTATAATGTGTCTGTACTTTCTGAACCCTGAAATCAGAATGACAATTTGCTATCTGACTCCCTGCCAGGCCCCAGGAGGTTCATATTCCACAAGGACACAAAAATCGATATTTAAAATAACAGTCCCCTAAAGGGTTGCTTATGATCACCCTAGTTGGAGCCCCTCCCTTTATCCTCCATCCCAAAGCCCTTATTGAACTACCCACCTCAAGCCAAACCCAAAGCTCTCTTCTCAAAGACTGTTCAAAGCCATGGAGCCCTCTGTCTGTAGCAGATATTGAAATGAGATATTGAAATGAGGCAAATCTCTCCATGGGGAGAGATTCTTTTCCTTTTCTTCTCCTTTAATTCAAAGGCTTCTCCTGGTACTGTGATAGCATAATAATTTGCTTTTCGGTCCTATTTATTCATGCTTGTGGACACAAACTCCTCTGTTTTCATCCCATTTCAATAAAAGTTATTGACACAAGCTTCGCAATGAATGGCTTTGATATAACTGATTGTTCTCCTGTTGAGTAATAATACTCATAAAAAGAAATGGAAAACGCAAAGAGAGGCAGGGAGTGGGCAGATATTGGAATGGGAGAGGGAACCTGTTTAGCATTTATAACTTCCATAAACTTAACCTTGTATTTGTGTCAGCTACTTTATAGTTTTCCAATTTACTTTTTAATTGAGTCCCTTTTTTTCAGCCATGTTTGGAAGATATAACTCTAAGTCGTCTTTCAAAGCCCTACCACTTTAGTTCAGTTCAATTGATCTCTCTCTGTATTTATTATTCTTGTGCCCGACATATATCACTTTCCATTTGGCCAACTGCAAATGCAATTTACCGTGCATCAAGCCACTTACAAGCAGAGCTCCGTTAGTTAATATTTTATTTGGAGTGATCCTTTCCGTGTCTGCTGTTAGCCCTGATCACTTCCATTTACCGTAAAGTTTAAGATACGGGGGGGGGGGGGGGGGGGGGGGGGGGGGGGCTCAAATGAACTGATCCACTTGTCTGACTGGAGGGCTTAACTATGTGAAGGGAAGACGTTGTTAGAGACACATGATGTTGGTTAATGTTTATCCCAGACCCTAGAAGCCTTTTAACAACATACACTTTGCTCATCCGTGCTTACTTCTCATTGCATCTTTTAGAGTCTAGTTCCAGGCTCACCACTCTTCCTCCTTTTCTATCTGTGGCCCGATGTTGCAAATCCTAGAGAATACTTCCTAAAGGAAATACTTGAGGCAGGAAAGCATGGGGAGAGGCCAGAGCACAGAGCGAGCACCTCCCCTTGGCCATCTTTTTATTATCAACTGTGAATTCCTTCTCAATTCTTTGATTAAATATCCAAGAACCCAGAACTCCACCTGGTCTCAGGGACGCCATGCCCAGTAACAGTCTCATTCAGTTTCCAGGTACATAAGTAAAGAAAGCTTTCCATTAATCTGTGAGAAGGAGAATAAAATGAAGAACAGAAAGACATATAGAGCATCTTAATGCACAGGAAAGGGCAAACTAAGAAACCAGATGTGAGTCAGGGACCCTTACAGATATATAACGTTCAACCACTGACTCTGATTACATCTGCCATTCCCAGTACATGGCTTAGGACTGACTCTAGGTTCTCCATATTTCCACTTCCACATGGAAGAGTTCCCTTCACTATGCTCCTTGGCCTGGCTTCTAGATTCTCTTCTTACATCTGTGTCAGTATCTTCTAGAACTGCATCATTTGCTGTATGTGAGAAACCCTGGCCTTAGTTTTAACAGAATAATTTCAAAATAATAAAGCCCAAATGCTTTAAAAAAAAAAAAACTCCAAGTTTCCATGTGTAGAACATCATTATAGGCTGAACAGTATCCTCCCAAACATGTCCAGGTAGAAGAAGTCTTAACTCCAAACACCTCAGAATATAAGTGGCTCTGGGGATGGAGTCATTAGGTTCATAACATAACTAAAGCAAATAAACACATAAAGTCATTAAGGAGGACCTCAACACAATGAGGCCAGTATCCTAAGGAAAGGAGAATTCTGGAGACAGACATTTATAGAGGAAAGGGTGTTTGAGGACAGAAAAAGAGAGAGAAGACACTGCTTACAGGCTAACGACTCCAAAGACCTTATTCAAAACTGCGCCATCTTGATCCTCTAGTGCCGGTCTCCAGGATATGAAATACCAACTACTGATGATTAAGCCTACTATCTACTGTTAGTTTTATAGAAGCCCTAGCAAGCTAAGCCAGGCTTCAAATTAGAATTATGTAGAACTCAAGACAGGTTTGTTTGTTTGTTTTGCCTTATTTTGTTTTTTTTTATGCGGCGGGACTCCTTCAGTAGGTAGATAATAGATCTTTGAAAAAAAATAGTTTCTCTTTTTTTTGCTGGTAAATTCCAGTAAGGAAATGGAGTTGTATGTATAAAAGACACAAACAAAAACTGTTTATAGACACAAGGCATTCTAAATATAGAGTTTATACATAGAAAAAAATAATGTTTTAAATTTCTTTTGCTAACATCACAGAGATGACAACAGCCAGTGACATCTCTAAGATAGAATGCTGGCTCAATAAAAGTAGCTGTTTATATTTTCAGAATAACTACTAAGATTCACAGATCAGAAAGAATACTGCAGTACAATCAAAGATGTACAAACATAGACAGCATGAGGAGTGAGTAGCACCTCCCTGCTTCAGTCAGACATTCACTGCTACAACCAAACACACCAGCGAGTCATTTTCAGGAAAAGGACGTCTCTGAGGTCACAGTATCAGATGCTTAAGTCCATGAGACAGGGAAGGATGAAGACTCCTAGAACAGCTTGTGTTATGAAGCTGGGAAGCAGAGTGTCTGCTCAGCTTTCTCCTTCTTCCCTTCCGAGCTGGTTTTGGTGGAGGAGATGGTCTAAGATGCCCCCCGAATGCCGTGAAACCCACATTCAGAGTCATTAATCACACTCAGATGTGGTTTACTAACGGTTCAGCTACTTTTAAATCCAGTCAGGTTGGAAACCAGGATCGACTACAGAGAAATTCAAGTCTCCATCTCAACAAAGAGAAAGCTTGTTTGAAATGTCGAAGTGCTCACTTTTCACCCATCTGTCTAAGACATCCCGGGGTGCAGTGGACCGTGGTACTCTACTTATGCTATGATCCACAATTTGTATACAGACCCCTGATGGTGAAATAAATGGACTGAAATGGAAAATGAGAGTCTGCATTGTCCTTCTTTGCTAAGAGAATGAAGGGCCACCTTATCTTAGACCATCTCCTCCACCAAAACCAGCTCATCCATCTCCTTCCATATCCATCCTTTATTCCCCTCTTCATCCGTCCTTGGTTTGCTTGACTTCCATTTACACAATCACCTGGGTCCTCGCCATTCTTCAGTAGTATTCCTCTCCCTTCACTTCCTTCGTTGCTGCCACGTGGGTGGCACATTCCTTTCTGAGCTGGCATGCTTTATAAGTTCAATGTGACTAACAACCATTAATACCAACATCAGTGTGCTCAAGGTAAGATGGCTAGAAAAATGATGGCATAAAAGGTCATTTTAGGACATCAACAAATTTTTAAAAACTTGACTTCTATCAGTTAGTTCTTATTTAGATGTAAATTGATAGGAGGAAGCTGGTGTCTCAAATCTTTAAATCCTAACATAAACAGACACATAGAGGAAGAATGTTGAGACATAACAGGGTTCTCCATGTATCTTTGAAATCAGACCGCATTCAGTTTTATAAGACTGAGTGCCTTTATTGACATGCCCAGCCACTGAAATATTGTGAGTCTCCTTGTTATAAAGTATCAGAGCAGCACATAACTCTTTGGCAGCATTTATTCCAGTTATTATTTATTTTTCAACAAAAAAGAATAGGACCAGCAAGATGGATCAGTGTGTAAAAGCCCATGCTACCAAATCTGACCGTCTAAGCTTGATACTGGAACTCTCATGGTAGAAACAGGAACCAGTTCCTGCAAGTTGTCTTCTGATACACACACACACACACACACACACACACACACACACACACACACATACATATTATGACACATACACAAAATAAGTAAAATGCAATAAAAATTATTAAATAAAGTAAAAAGATTAAAGCTAATCACTACAAAACTGCCAGCCCATAAGACAGAGACCATACAGGGTCCCTCATGTAGCAATCGTCAGCCATATGACCTTGGAGCATCTTGAAGATTTCCTCACTTGCGGCTAGCAGTGGATGTGGAAATCCCAAGTAGGAAAGACCTCCATGTCTCTGCAATTGGTGTAGCTGTGCAAGACCCCATAATTAGAAGAAACCTATGCTTGGCCTGTATTCTGCTGGCATCATCTTGGGATACTCAATAATATGAGAGAAGTAACTTCATTATACGAGTCATCTAGTTGGTCTCCATTGCGAAGTCAACTTTCTTAGATTCTACAAATGAATGAGACTATCTGGTATCTGCTTTTTTTGCCTTGTTTGTTTGACTTAACCTAGTCTCCTCCAAACTTACCATGGCCGTGCCAAACGACAGGACTCTTTTCCTTTAGGCTGAAGAGTAGTCCTTTGAGTGCATTGCTGTTGTTGCGTTCATTCGGTGCCTGACGGACAGTTGATTTCATCTCAGGCTTCAGTGACTAAGATAACAAATGTGCGAGTGTGAATAGTTCTTTGACATACTGACTTCACGTCGAGGAGGGAGATTGCTGGGTCTTTGTTGAGCCTTGGTAAATTTTTATAGTTCAGCTTAAATTTTTCAGAAATTTCCATACTGTTTTCAATAATTGTATTAATTTGTATTTCCAACAACAGTATGCAAGGTTTCCCTTCCCCTGCCTCCTTACCAAGACTATCTGTTATCCTCCTAACAGTAGGAGATAGTTAGTGTCTCATTGTATCTCTAATTTATATTTTCCTAATGATTAGTGATCATGAGCATTTTATCATATACCTGTTGGCCATGAATGTCTTCTGTTGAGAAACAACGATACAGGTCATTTGCCCATTTTAATGGAATCGTTTGTTTACTTGCTACTTACTTGCTTGAGTTTCCGAATAATTTTCCATATTAACCCCTTGTGAGATATTTGGTATATAATATTTTCAACCATTCTATAGGTTTTATTCATTCTGTTGTCTCCTTTGCTGTGAGAACTCTCAAATTTGATACAATCCCATTTGTCTATTGTATCCCCTCCATGCCTTTGGGTTAACATCCAAATAATGTATCCCCAGACCAAGGGCTGATAGTTTCACCATGTTGTCTTCTAGTACCTTTTACTTTGAAGTCTTCCATTTTTGCTAAGTGAAAACAGTCAAA
Source organism: Alexandromys fortis (assembly GCF_014885135.2). Taxonomy (NCBI): domain Eukaryota; kingdom Metazoa; phylum Chordata; class Mammalia; order Rodentia; family Cricetidae; genus Alexandromys; species Alexandromys fortis. Next base: position 17,240,229 of record NW_026067908.1, on the reverse strand, counting down.
ATAAAAGAGCCACAAGTTATTTGTATTTATAGAGAGAATACAAAAATTGGCTAGATCCATAAAGACCGAAAGAAAGTATGCTGGTGGCTAGCAGCTGTTTGGGGGAAAGACACAATAAAGTGATTGTTTGAATGATTATGTGATTTCCTTTGAGGATGATAAAAATGCTTAAGAATTAATGGGGTGATGGATACACATTGTGAGTGTACTAACTGACATGGGGTTTTGATTAAAAATTATGAAGTCAAATTGCATGAAATCTATCTCAATTTTCAAAATCTATGGGTTTTCCTTTTAAAATGAATAATATTTGCCAAATAGATTCTTTATATCAAGTAACAGTTATTATAATTTTGTGAAAAGTGATGATAAGATTTGGGGAAATGACGGACAATCTTCTAACCATTTCAGTAGCCTAATGAGCAGTAAGCTTTAGTTCCTGACTCTGTTTTCATTACCAATATCTACCAATATCTATTTGTATGTCAACTGACAGCCACTGAATGTTTGTACCTTCACTGTGAAGTCACAGTACCCTTCCCAAGCTGAGTACTCTCAGTCACTCTTATCCATGAAGCACAAATAGTAGGTTCCAAGGATGCACAAATATGAATGGTGAGCGATTACAGAAAGACAAAGGCTGCACAGTTCCACTCACGTGGTCTCTAAAATGCCTAGACTCATGGGTGCAGAGTGCAGAAGGGAATCTCCAGGGGCGAGGAACATGGGGTTCTGAAGCTTCAATCATGAAATGAGCAAACACTGGAGATTTTATGGATTTACATGAATGCCAAGATTCATTGAATTGTGTGCATTAGAAATATATATTTTGGTAAACCACTTATGCCTTAATGAAATTTACCAAAAATGTAAGTAAAAACTACCCAAGCCATGTATCACTTCCTTCACAAGCAATAAACAAATAGTTCAAACTTCACATTGGTTCCATATTCCATTATTTGGACCGACATGGAGATTTGCATGCAGAACTCTAAAGAAATATGTATAGGTTAAGAACGCTAAGCTTTGAAAGTCATGTTTCTTACTGAAAATTTTATTTTAAAAGAGGATCATACATGATGGATTAGAAGAATTAATTACAGATTAACAGCCAAACTACAAAAGTAATCTCCAGATTCAAAATCCCCATAAAAATTCCCAATGTCATCTTTCACAAAAAAATCTTGAAATTTATGTGGAAGTTCAAAAAACTTCAGATAGCCAAAGCAATCCTGAGCAAAAAGGCCAATAACAGAGTTATCATTATATCTTATTTTGAGTTGTACTACAGAGCTGTAGTAATAAAACAGCATGTTACTGGCAAAAAGAAAAAAGAAAAACAAAAAAAAAAATAGATACACAGATCCATGGAACAGAAGACTCAGGGGGAAAAAAATGGACTCAGTTACAGCCACCTGATTTTGACAAAGATTCCAAAAATATACACTGGAAAAAAAAAGAGTCTTCAATAAATAGTGCTGGGGAAACTGTGTCCCATGTAGAAGAATGAAACCAGATCCCTACTGCATAAAAATCAACTATAAATAAATAAAACACCTTCATGTGAGACCTGAAACACTGAAACCGATGGAGAAAAGAGCAGGAAAAGAACCTCAAGACGCCATGCACAATCTCTTTCTGAATGAGCTCCAGAAATGAAGGGATGGGTCATCATGAAGAGATGCTGCCTCCTGGCTTGCTCTTTATGGATTTCTTGCTTTATTGTGTGTAACTCAGGACCACCTGCCCAGGTCTGGCACTATGGCACTACCCTGAGTGAGCTAGACTCTCCCACATCAATTCTTAATCAAGAAAATGTCCCCATACACTTGCCTCCTGGCCAATTTGGGTCAATTTAGGGGGATCTTCTCAACTAAGTTTTCCTCTTTCCAGGTGCTCAATTTGACAAAAAAAAAAAGCATATGAGATATGGAGGAAGATGCTCAAAGTATGTTTAAATAAGTACCTGAAAATAACTATGAGACTATGCAGAATAATAATTTTAAAACATTAAAAACAATCCCAAAACTGTTCCCCATCTGCTTTCCCTTTGACATTGCCACACAATTCTTCCAGGACTGGAGTTGCTATCATTTTCACATCAGCACAACTATACCCGTGAGCATCCACAGGCAGGCTCAGGACCAGATTACTTCCTGCATCTGCCTGTGACCTTCGAGACCTGTCTTAACAGCAGGCTTCACATTTTACAGAAGCGAAGTCTCTTGGTAACTTGCCATCTATCTTCTCAGTAGAAGGACCCGCTGGATGCCTGCAATGTGTCTTCAAGAACATTGGTGTCTTGCCACAGGACACACAATGTCACTATGTGATACTTGATTCGCCTAATCAAAAACTGTATCAAAGTTATACTTCTTTTTTTAATCTATTGCTTTTTCTTTCTTGTTTTTATTGTTTGTCTAACAATAAAAGCAGTATAGTTTCATGTCATAAAATTTTGAGAATCCAAACAGTAAAAAAAGAAGCCTACAATGCAAAATAAGTTATTATTACTATTTGATCATCAATTTCTAATATGTCTCATGAGTCAGTAAATTATATGTACATTTTCCATTTTGAGGTATCTCTTTGCAACTGATACCTTTTTTTCTTTTTTAAATGTATTCTTTTCTCATACAATACATCCTGACCTCAGCCTCCCCTCCCTCTACTCCTTCGAGTACCTCCTCCTACCTCCTCTCTTTCCCAGATTCCTTCGGGAAAGAGCAGGCCTCCCAGGGATATCAAGCAAATTCAGCATAACAAGATGTAATAAGATACACTATACAACGTATAGTCAGAGGATCTAGATCAGACCCATGCAGGCTCTGTGTTTGGTCCTTAAGCTCTGAGAGCCCCTACAAGCTCTGTTTAGCTGATTCTGTGGGTCATGTTCAATTCACAGACCACAGACTCACCGAGGCTATGTTACAGGGGAAGGCTGGCGAGGAAAGGGGATGCATGATTCTCACCGGGAAGGGGAAATTGAATAGATTTTGCAGGTAGACTGGGAGGGTGGAAACGGAAGCAAGAGGGGTTAGGTGGGAGAGGGTGGGACAGGGGGCAGGAGTGGGAGAAATGACTGGAATTGGGGGTATTTGGGAGCCCATGTGGAAACCTAGTACAGTTGAAATTTCCTGGAATCTATGAGGGGGACCCTAGCGAGGATTCCTAATAACGGGGGTTCCAGAGCCTGAACCGGCTATCTTCTCTAACCAGGCAAGGTTTTCCCAATGGTGGGACTGGAACACCCACCCAGCCATAAACCTTCAACCTACAACCTATCCTATCTTTGACCTTTGATCTTATAGGCCTGTCTGGCCTATAAGATGTGCTGTGACAATGGTGGCTCAGAGCTTGTGGCAATGGCCAACTGATCACTGGGCTAACTTGAAGCCCATGCCAGAAAAGGAGCCCATGATTGACACTGCCAGGATGGCCAGAAACCAGAGACTGGATGGATAGCCTTGGGTAGAACCAAACACAACCGGCGAAGACACAAAACAAAACAAAACAAAACAAAACAAATAGACAAAGCACCTCAATGCAATTAAAATCTTCATAATAAATGGTCTTAGCAGGAAATTTTTATGATTAGAGTTTATGTTGAACATGGAAAAGAGTTTCAGAACATTATAGCTTTTTATCAAAAAGTATCCCCACTAGCAATTTTTCTTGGTAAGCCCCAATGTGCATGTCACATCCACAGAGAAATCTTTCTGATTATTCGGTGAGGTAGAGCCCACCCTGCAACCTGGCGTAGGCCTTCCTGGGCTTCTCCATCATGGCACCCATTACAAGGTTAATCCTACAGATCATTTGCTGTTTTCCACTGGAATTGAGGCTCCCAAGGTGAGACCCTCACATCCATCTTGTTCCTTACTCCAGTAATCAAGTTTAATGAAAACCATTGCGGGGGGGGGGGGGAAGCTTCTTAGTCAATAGTGAATAGATGCGTGAGTCCCTGGGTGAAGAGTATAGTTATCCAGCTCGAGGCCATGTCAGAGTGAGGAGAGAAAAGGGGGGGGGGGTAGCACAATCGGGCCTGAGTTTATCACAGGACGAGCTACCTCTTTCATTGTTCCCTCTCAGATCCTGGGACACTGTGGCAAGGCTCCTGTTGGGCAGAGAGACTTCTTTACTCAGGGGACTGACTCGCACGACCACATGAAACTGTGGGATTAAGAGAGTAGACACTTGAAACAACTTGAACACACATTTGAAACAACTGTTTCAAACGAGCAGAAGAGAGCTTTCATCAAGTAGCCGGCTGGTCCCCAGAAAAGGTCACAAAGAAGGTGAACGGCACAGCACTAAACCTCATTGACTGCAGATTTCTTGGGTTGCAAGTTCAGGGAGTGGGGTGCCAGCCACCAGGCTGTCCCCATGTTCTGCCAAAGCTGAGGAAGCTGGGGCTTGTTATCAGGGAAACCCATGGCAGTTAATGTTCACAGGACAGAGTGTTAAGGAAGCTGCATAGATACAGAACCTTAGAGCCGCAAAGGAGCCCTCACTGAGACTTCAGGGGAGACCCTCTAAGGAAAGAAATGGCAGAATTCTGGGAAAACACCAAATAAAGAAACAATCCATGCATTCACCTGGACTGGAAATCATTTTTGTCTCTGTTGATCTATGTAGAAGAGCCTCAGAACTCCCGTGCTTTTGGCGGCATGATGAAAAGGACAAAAGCTCCAAAAGAGAGAAAGCCTTGCTGCCATCTGACCATGCTCAAAAGAAGCAAACTGCTTCCAGGGTAGTGCGGATGTGTTGTAACAAAATATACAGGCAGCCAGGCATACTCATCACCCAGCAGTCAGTTCGTAGTAACTAGCATCCTATCAAAACTGATTCCATGTCTAAAGAAGAAAAAGGCATGGGAGCAAGGGTATCTGAGAGGAAAAACCACATGAAACGCAGACCAAATTCCCAATGCTAACACCAAGCAAGAAGCGTGGAATGTAAGAGAGCAAGCATTCCAAACCTCAGACCTCCTAGGTTCACTAGATGAACACACTGCCTCAGGTTTGCACCGCTCTTTCTGCTGCTCATCCCCTCCTGGGAAGGCTGAAAGGACAGGGATGCCACGAGCAGGGAGCTGCTGAAGTCAAGGGAGCCCTGGGGTTTCATTGTGGATGGCCAAGTTATCTGTACCAATGCAGCTGCTTCCTAACCAGAATGCAGGAACTTACACCTCCCCCGACTCTGGGGGAGGACAATGACATTTTGAAAGTATTGCAGCAGCTTCTTACTGTTTCTGAAGCTTCCGCCCTTCTGTTCTGAACTCTGGACTTTTTTTTTCTTTGCTAGCAGTTTTCATAACATCATTCAAACAGGATGGATTTTTTCATCAATTAAGTGACATATCACATTGCCCTCATGTGTCATAAATTTCATGGATTTCTCAATATCTTGTCACGATGAACCCAAATTTAGCAACATTATCAGACTGTGGCTCTGCATATCAAGACACTTAATGTCTGTGCCAATAACGAAGATCTATCATTTCTTGAATTTAATGGCCAGTGCCAGAGGTTCTTTCAGACTGTTACAGTGTGGGTTAAGCTTTCTAAAATCAATAAATTATTTTGTCTTTAAAGCAAACTTGAGCTGTTCTCTCTCAAGTTCCTTTCATGGCCAGAATATTGTATCTTACATCCAGTGACTTGTTATTTAAAAAAAGATATATTCTCAGACTCTACTCTGAATCGCACTGAAATCTCTACAAGAGTCCTTAGTGAGATTTAAAAAAAATAGCAAAGACATGGACCCAAAATCAAGTGATCAAATAACAGGAAACATTACTCTGTACCAGTAAAGGATAGAATGCAGAGATCTAGTCCCTACGAAAAGACAGGTCATTCCCTGGAGAACATGCATTAGACACACCATGATTACACTGGCTGCCATGGTAGCCACGGAACGGTCATTACAATCACAAGCAACACCTGCAGAACAAAGGGGCTGCAGCGTAGTAAAGGGGAGGGGGAGGCTTGAGATTAAAAGGCCGTGTATGAAAGAAACAGGAACCACCGAGGAATGAAGAATTGTAGGAAAGTTACAGGCTCTGCGAAAGAGAAGGAGGGAGCCAATCAATGGGTTAGGCAGAGCTATCTTTTGTGCCTCTGGAGACCACGTGGCCAGTAGAGTCAATTACAAGGACAGCATCCATAGCGTCTCCTGCCGACCGGACTCTGAGTGAGAGACTGATCTTGGCCTATCATTCTGACAACTGGTGAGTTAGAGAATACTTAATTAAGAACGCCATAAAATGGTTGTGACTCATAAAAAAAAAATCAATTAAGGAACAAATATGGATTTTTAGCAGAGATCTGGTAAGGACAAAAGCAATCCTAACCCACGGTAAATCACAAAAGGAGCACACAATTAGTATTCAGCTCAATGTCTGCATACAAGCACATGTGTGCGCATTTGCAGGTGTACACACTCATACACATTTCATGTGCGTGCGCACACACCCCTCACAGGGCCACAGGCACCTCGGTGGATGGAAGAATAGAGTCCCAAATTAAAGTCAGTTGGCTGCTGACACTAGCATTCTCCTTGTCTGGGATTTTATGGTGGAAAGAAGTCAGAGGTGCAGACTCCTTATTTTGAAAGTCACAACTGTCAATGACTTTTGAAAGTCATCCCAGGAAACAATAAAGTTATACGGCCTCTTACTCTGACCTGAAGGCATGAATTAAAGAATATATGGAGGTCACAGTTCAGGGAGGTCAGGAGAGAGGGAAAGGCAGTAAAAATAGAAAACAGAGATTATTTCTTGTACTTTCATTAAATAGTAAGCTTCAGACGGTAGAGAACTGTCTGGCTGAACAGTGGCTGTATGTCTGCTGTGCAGTGGGAACTCTGTGAGTATGAAATAGACTTAAAACAATGTAATGATGTTGAGAAACAGAAAGTCATCAGAAGTCTCGTCTCAAAGGTAAAAGTGAAATTGGTTTGGTTCCACATAACTAAGAAATAAAAACTAAAGCTGGTTTGAACAACGCAGAATTGTATTTCCTATTCACAATCAAAATTCCGAAGAGAAAGAGCTATGAGGCTGTCTTTGTGGCAGCTCCAGAGGAACCAGGGATGGTCCCCAAACTGGCTCTGCTCCTCCTGTACCTAGCCACGATCCTCAAGATCCAATACAGTTATTGGAGCTCAAGTTGCCAATTTATTACAGTAGAAGTAAAGACCCAGAAGGGCATATCAACCTTTGAGGTGCCCCACACAACAGTTTCAACTATACTAATTCATTCAAATTGGTGGTACTGTCAGACTCAGCTAGAAAAAGAGACGAGAAAATTTATCCTAGTAGCTGGAAAACATTTCCAAATTAAAATCAGTGTAATAAATTTATCAATAATGGGTATTAGACACGTTTTCCATACCTTGGTCATCGGTTAAAATTTTCACCAAGTCATATGCCTGCAATCCCAGCATTGGAGAGCCTGGAGCAGGGGGAAATCTCAGGAACTCTGAGGCCAGTTTAGCGACATAGTATAGCCTAGGCTCGTCTGAACTACTCAGTAAAACTGCATCGAAACAAAGTAATATTTATAATGTAGATATGAAAATGGAATTCACTTTTTTGTTCAGTATTTTTCATAAGGATAAATTAATTTTCTTGAAGTATTTAATAACGCAAAACAAGCAATGGAGTAACATACTTTTCAGCTATGAAAGGATAGAAGAAAAGAAAAGGTGGTATTTAGGTTGGTTTGTGTCCTCTTTTATTCTATTAAAAACAGAATTGTAAGCAACGAGTGCTTGAAATCAGGAAATTGGTACTTCCACAGTCTTACTCCCTTAAATCTAGAGGTCTGAAGGATAGATAGATCCTGAAGCCAAACTATTCCATTATCCAACAAACATAAGCACCTCCTCCTTTAAATGTTTCAACCTCTTCCCACAATTGCCCATCCTTCCCACTGCCTCGGGTGTGGCCATGGGAAAGACTTCCACATGGCTCTCAAGAAGACAGCCTTTCAAGTCATATTTATCTTTGACCAGTAATGCACCAATCAAATTATCATGACCAATAAATAACTGAACAAGAAAAGAGATTATGGAAATGAATTCCAAATATTGTTTGCTTAATTATCATTTTCTCTGCTCAGGATCTTAGCTGATGGTATCAAATTAAACATTTTTTAGAAAATGAAACAATTACAAAGAAAAAACCATTGAGATCATCTGTCGAGTCTGAAATTTTAATTAATATCTAAGGGCTACTTTGAATGTGAAGTCATGAGTCAAAAAGAAGTGAAAGGATGTTTCTTTGTAAAGCTGATGAGAGACATTGTCTTTGAATCTTTGCCCTGTGACAGAGAGGTTAAAGATTTTTAAAGTCCCTAAAATGTCTCCCCTTCCTCAATTTTATCATAAAAGGAAAATGGAAAGACCGCTTGACTCAGCATGAAACAATCAAATTTCAATACAGTTATTTTTATTGTAGAGGTTGTTAAATGACAGAGGATTTACCAAGCTCTCTGGTCAGATTAAATATCAAATCTTGAGACCCTAAATGCCATGTGTCTGGGGTAGAGCATAAGAAACAAGATGCTTCCCTGTTTGAAAATTGAAGTATCTATGGTCTTATCTATTCACTACTGTAGAGCAATTTGGGGATGACATGCATAAACCCAGGGTCAGCACAGTAGAAGCCATCAGGAGAAGCACTAGCCAGGAGCCAACTCAGAGAACAAGGGCTCCCTACAGCCATGCAGTTTTTTAGTTCCAATGCTGTGAAGCAGGTGGCTAAAGAAAGAGGAGACTTGAGCTATTAGACATCATGGACCAGTGTTCTCACGTGGTTATGGTGGCTTGGGGCACTCCAATAGTGGGCCAAATTCAGGCTCACCTCTGGGCACTAAGAAGACCGGCCCTGGGACCACCGTGTCAACAGCCTTGTTTTCCAACATCATGCATTTTTGAGGGGCTCTTATCACCTGTTTTCTACTTTGAGAAAATAGACAGTGTTAGAGGCAGTTTCAAGAGAAACCAAACCTACTGCCTTTCAGCCCACGCATAGCAGCTATGTTAAGTAAAAATCATGAGACAAGCATCCATGACACTAACCACAAGAGCTGGAACAGTCTCGGAAAAAATGGGGAAGGGAGGAAGTAGGGGCAGTCGAATGGCTCAGTGAGTAAAGGTGATTGCCACAGAAGTGTGGTGACCTATGTTGGGACCCCAGAACCAGGTGAAGAGGAAAGCAGAAAACCAGCTCGACAAAGTTATCCTCTGACCTCTGTTCTGTGGCACCAACACAGACATCACCATCATCATCAGTATCACCATTATATTGTAATAAAACGGATTGTTTTGGCCTAGTGAGATGGTCAGAAGGTAAAAGGACTTGCCACCAAACCTGATGACCTGAGTTCAATGCCAGGACCTGGACAGGGAAAGCCAACCCTTGAAAGCTGTCCTCTGACATGTGTGCCCACACAAAAATAAGACAATAAAATAAATAAAGAGAATTTAAGATTTCTTTTTGTTTAAGTAAACAATTTTTGAATCAAACCTTCTCAGCAAACACAAGGGAGCATACTTTAAACCCACAAATCCAGAGGTAGAGAAAGAACGACATACCAATAGTAGCCAGATTCATTGTGGGCCCTTCCTCTGATAGATAAGTTTCTGATGTCTATGATAATGTCTCTAACTTTCATGCTGCACCTCTTTCAAATCTTATTAAATTCACCTCAACAAGGGCCCAAGAACTAGGAGATTCCTTTAATAATCACACTGGAAATATCAGATAGGGAACATCTGTTTGCTTTTAGCAGTTGCTATTCTAATAGTCATTCTGGATAAAACAGAAATATAGAGCGATACAATGAGAGGGACCTCAGAAAGCTAAAATGTTTGCCATCACTTTAAGCCTGTCCTCTGGGGCTGCTTCCTGGTCTCCTCTGGACAGGTAAATAGATTGGGATGTGTGCCCTCCTCCAGGTAAACACTTAAATCATTGCCACTTTAATTCTCACTCGTGAATGTGTGTGAGGAAGATTATAAAATTATTCAGAAGAGAAAAAGACTGAACAAAAAAGAAAGGCTTATTAGTGACACCATTCACAATGCTCCGTATATAATAGAGTGTTTAATTATTTTCAGAAAAAAAAAAAACAGATCACCTCAAATAGCCTTCTGTGTTTGATGTTTTCCAGTACATAACGTATCCTTCCTCCAACCAAAGGTTCTCAATTTTAACAAACTTTCTTCTTTAAAGACCCAATGAAGTTAGGATGGATAAAGAAATTTATTCTCACTGCTTATTCTGTAATTAATAGGTCTGTTATTGAGTCCCTGGCTTTCTCATCCATTTCTCGTGTTCCTGTCTTCTTTGTCTTAAATGGCTCTTCATCTGAATGAGTTCCCTTTCAGGATATTCTTTTTTTTATTGAGATAAGGTTTCCCAGTTCAACATACACAATTCATAAAACCTAAAAGGAATAACTAAATATGTAGAGACAAAGAATAAAATGGTGAGGGGATAAGGAGCTCTAGATCAGACGACACGAAGCAGCAGGCATGCAAACAGACCTGGTTGGAGATGCACATAAACACAATGATAGTTGCTAGTGTCTTATTGTGCTCTGAGTTTTTGCTAAATGAATGATTTTAGTTACTCTTGCCACAAAAAGGCAACATGAGGAACTTCCAGGAGACAGATAAGTTCATTGTTGTTTGTCATAGCCACGTTTTACTGTCTCTGTATAAATGGTAACATTGTATTCTTTAACTACAATATACACAATAGAGTAAATGTAAGGTGGACAATTCCATGGCATTTAGTAAATACAATATGTAGCCCACCATGATAATCTCATTCTCAGTCATTTTATCACCCCAGAAGGGAGTCTAGTACTAATTCAACAGCCACTTTCCATCCCCCTTCTTCCTACTCCACAAAACTACTAATGTGCCTTCAACTTCTATGGATTCATCTTTTTGAGACATCGTTGGTGAATGAAATTGAGTAAGATAATAGTTGTTTGCATCTGGATGTTGTGGAGACATATGTTACATCATATGTCTTCAAGGTACATCAGCATAGCCAATACTTCATTATGTCTGAGCAATACTCTACTGTGTGGGTATGCCATATTGTGTTCATTCATTCTTTGACTGATGAACAGTTTGGTTGGTTTGGGATGTTGTGGATAATGTTAGTATTAGCGTTTGTTCATGGAAGTAGTATATGAGAAAACACCAGACTGTTTCATAAAGCTGCCATTTCATTTCACATTGTCACCATTAGTCTACAGATGTTTCCATTTCTTCACATCCTCACCAGAAATATGTTGCCTATCGTGTTTTCACTATGAATGCCCCCATATGCTCACAGATCTGAATACTTGGTCATTAGGGATTAGGGTTACTTGGCAGGGGTTAAGAAGTCTTAGAATTGATCTGTCACTGGGGATGGGTTTCCAGCTTTCAAATGCTCCAGTTAGGCCCAGCTTTCTCTCTTCCTGCTGCCTGCCAGTCTGGATGCAGAACTCTCAGCTCCTCCAGCACCATGTCTGCCTACATGCCACCATGTTTCCCACCATGTTAATAACAGACTAAACCTCTGCACCTGTAAGCCAGCCCCCCTTAGACGCTTTCTTTTATAAGCATTGCTATGGCCATGGCATTCCTTCACAGCGATAGAAAGCTGAGTAAGATATTGTTCCTACCTCCTTAGGGAAAGGATTTCAAGAACACACCACCATGTTCAGCCTTTTGTACACTGAGTCTGGCAATGAAACTCATATCCCCAAGCATTTTGCCAGCTGAGCTCTTTCCCCAACCCTTCTTTGTCTATTCTTAAATTTGGATATTTGCATTATTGTTCTTGAGTTATACATGCTAATCATTTTAAACCAAGATATTTGCTTTTGTTTGTTCAAATTGTTGTTTGTATGTGTCCATCCCAAAGGCCCACATGGTAAAATGTTTGGTCCTCAGCACTTGAAGAAGTAGTTCAAATGGAATGAAGAAAAGTTATTTTGTGCATTCCTTGGAGATAATCATAGAACCCTGGTCTCTTTTTTTTTTTTTCTTTCTCTGTTTCATAGTCATGGCGAAGTACACTGTGGCCCTATCATAATATGCAGCCTTTTCCTTAGTGCAGAAGCAATGGGATCAATAGGCCATGGACTGAAACCTACAAAATGGAATCCAAATAAACCTTCCCTCAACTTAAGTTGAACCTCTCGGGTATCTGATCACAGTTGCAGAACGCGGATTAGCACGAAGAAGAGATAAATCTATAAACTACATTACACAAGGTAGACGAGGCAAGCCCAAACCCACAGTTAGTGCTCCAAAACAATCAAACAAAAAAAACAAGAACAGAGAGATGAGGTACTTCTAAGGAAAATAAAGACTTTTATTCTCAAATTGACAGATGGAAAAACAACCTATTCGTGTTTATATTTACCCACCCAAAATATGTATGGACCACTCTACTAAGCATTTGGATAACTGGAAATATTGGTGAATGATCTCAAAGTATTCTTGGAGTCTTCATGTGGTCTGTTCACAAGATCATTACAAAGGAGATTTAAATAGAAGAGGCAGGTTAACTACAGGGGAAGTAACAGTTGTAAAAACTTATTCCACGTTGTTCTGAGTACAGAAGAAAATGAAATTACCAAACTGGCTAGTGATGGATTATTTAACTTTCTTATAATCTTCCTTTGCAAAAAATACTGCGTTTAAAAGTGCAATCACTCCCAAACCATGCCCAGGGATGTAGCATCCAGACTTACCCACACAGCACTGATGAGTCTGCAGATATTAGCAAAAGCCACTCAGATGTATGTTTCGTTTAGATTCTCAAGGATGGCTCAAGGAGAAATTTGCAGAAACTTGGAATTGGCAAGCAAATTTGGATGCAGATGAATATACATGAAAAAAATTGGCATTTTCAGATGAATTGCCAAGAAAAAAAACCAATAAAATGCAAGATGAACTCAAAATGGGCAAAAGGCTGTGTATTTTATTTCTTAGTGTCCAAGTCTGAAAAAATATTTCAGCTGCTACTGAACTGTGTCAATGTGAAAGAGTTGCTACAAGGAAGAGTATAAACATGTCAGCAAATGAGCAAATGATTTTGAGCACAGACTTTGACATCAGACAAATCCAGAAACAGAGCTATCTCTGAGTTTTACAGAATATGTTACTCTATGAAAATTATACTCTCTGGAAATCAGTTTACTAAACTATAAACTGGGAATTAAAATCTTACATATTTATTTGTGATTTGCATCACACATAGAATACAGTGATAATTCTAATAATTGTTTTGGAATATGATGTAAATAGGATGTCGATAAGGACAAGTAGATTTAGGGACCCAAGGAATAGCCAAGCAAAGTCTGGAGTTACCTGAGCTAGAAACCACAGGTAGATTTACCTGTATGCTTGTCGAGAAAGCATGTCCTTGACAACACCTTCATTTTCACTCTCAGACCCTAGAGATGAAAGTTCTGCTATTTTTGGTAATTTGTTACAGTAAACCTAAGAAGCCAGTACAGCTCTTGCCTTTGTATGTTGTGAATTTTCAGAATTTATTTATATCAGAGAAAATTAGAATCATATACTTCCACATAGGCCAGAAAGATAGCCACTAACACAAGTATGTAGTCTAGGGGGTAACAAGATGAAATAAAGTCTCCATTTAATTAAACTGGTCAAGCCCTATATAGAATCATCTTTTTATTCCTTATTCATATGAGAACTATGAAAAGTATAAATACAGACTGACTGCTGACTTCTTAAGAGTTTTATAGAAAGATGAGCTTCATGAGAACAGTAGTGTATGTCCACTTCCTTGTCTCCAGAACCAACATGAATACAGAAACCAACTATGAAGTATTTCATTAACGAATTCATGAACATGTTGATTATTGAACATGTGTTGTGTATTCTCTATTTCATCAGAGATTTCTGATGGAGGTGGGTCTTGTATCTTATCTGTTGATTTCATTGGTTAATAATAAAGAAACTGCCTCGGCCCTCATAGGACAGAAAATTAGGTAGGCGGAGTAGACAGAGGAGAATGCTGGGAAAAAGAAGCTGAGTGAGTGAGTCGCCATGATGCTCCCACTCCAGACAGACGCAGGTTAAGATCCTCTCTGGTAAGCCAGCTCATGGGCTACACAGAATATTAGAAATGGGTTAGAACAATATGTAAGAGCTAGCCAATAAGAAACTGGACCTAGCCGGGCCAGGCAGTGTTTGAAAGAATACAGTTTCCGTGTAATTATTTGGGGGCATAACCTAGCCATGTGGGCGGCCGGGTGCCGGGGACGCAGCCCCGCCGCTCCTATTTCAACAGATGGCGCCCAGACGTGATGGGCTAATTCCACTTAAAAACCTGAGAGGGCTTAAAAAGGAGAGAGAGAGAATTTAAGACAGCTTTTTGCTGTTTCTGGGTTGCGTGCCGCAAAGAAATTGTCCTGACTCGGCAGCAGGAAAAAACTGGCTGTTTTAAAATGCCGGCTTTCTGGGCTGTGCCGCCATTGTGATCTCTGTCTGGCTCCGGCGGGAGACAGAGCTTATGAATGGAGCATTTGGATTAAAGTGCTACGATTTGTTTGATGGCAACTAGACTGCTGTGTGCCTAAAAGGGGGACATTGTGTGCTGCAGCTCAGAGGCACAAGCAGCTCCGCCATGCTAATGGTGCAATGTGCAAGGATCAGAGGCACGAGCGGCTCCGCCATGTTGTACTGGGCGGGGCCAGCATACAGTACCTGTTTTTGACCTAGGAATGTCACAGCTTAGATTCTTAAGTGCTTAGTGATTTAAAGGCGCAAAACAAAGTGCTCCTGGATAGTAAAAAAGTTACAGATTCACAATAGGACAGATTCAGACATAAAAGACCTTTATGGATCACATTGTTGGATGAATGTACGTAGGCTTGGGAAAGAGAAGAAAAAAAATATAAAGAATAAAGTTACTGTCTTAAAAAGAAAAAGGGTAAAGTCTTTAAAGAGACAGAGTACAGAAGTACAGATAGTTATAGATTAAGAAAAATAAAGAAAAATAAGCCACGTAAAAATGGAAAATTCACAGAGAGTCTGGATTATGTACATTGTGTTTTCTTTAAAATTTTTGACTGTGAAGGAGCTAAGTACAGAGAGACATTTCATTACATGGGCTGCCAAGCTAAACCAAAATGGATATAAGGGTATCACGATTTCAAAATTTGGGTCTAAGGATATGATGCTTTGGAGAGGGTTTTCTTTTGTTTTCACAGAGGATGTGACCCTGTGGATTGCATCTATCCCGATTTGGTATGATAGACCACGCCCTCCTGAAAGGTTGCTGTGAACACCCTCAAAAAATTTCTTCGCTCACTTGCCAACTGAGATAAAACTAGCACACAGGTTATATCATAAACGACCTAATTAACGATGCCCCTATTCAGCAGGAAGCAGTTTGGAGAGAAGAAACTACGCCCATGTTCCCAAATATTGTTTATAAATCTTCTTTTACACTTAAAGGGGGATATGATATAGATATGAATAATTTGCATTGGTATGGATTTTAAGGTCAATTTTGTTATATGTATATGTATTTTTGATCTTGATTAAGGTATTGTGATTGTGTAGTTCATTTTAAAATGTAATGTATAATTAGGAAATATAGGTTGTTAATGGATAATCATTGATAATAGTAAAGCTTGTAGTCATGTTAGATTTTCTAGATATATAGAGATATATTTCAGTTAGATAGGCATTCTTCATATCTCTCAAAGGCTGCAGAATATGGCATTTAAAATATTTTAATAACTTAGGACTTTTCATGTCAAGGAGACACGTCTGCTCCTGGCAGCACCAGCTACTTCAAGAGGAAGATGGGCATCGAAGAGGATCCTTATGGAGTTGGATAGTCATTTGGCCAAGAAACTGCTCTTGCCTGGACTGTTGCATAAACTGGACACAGAACCCGCAGAGAGAGGACTACTGGACTTGCCTAAAGGTGAGATGGTCTTTCGGGGTTCCTGATTCATTAAAGAGTCTGCGAGACATTCTGCAGGACACAGCAGAAAATGACTGAACTGTCTTTGAAATTTCCTGCTTCATGGAAATGTATCTGGATACCATGGGCCTGAAGGCCGAAGATGGATGCCCCATCGGTACAGAGGAACTTTGGGTGACTGTCCAGGCAGCGAGATGTCTCTGTCATTTTTAGAGTTTTCTTATTTCTTGTTTGATAGGTAATATTATATCCTTCTGGAGTCTTTGATGGAATTGAAGAATGAATAGTTATAGTTTTCCTTAATTATGATAAAAGATAAAATAGATATAAATATTGTAACTGTAATTCTTACTTGATAACTGTTTTGTTATATGTAATTTTACTATGTTAAAGTTAAAGCCTTTCTTTTTTTGTTTAAACAGAAAAAGGGGAAATGATGGAGGTGGGTCTTGTATCTTATCTGTTGATTTCATTGGTTAATAATAAAGAAACTGCCTCGGCCCTCATAGGACAGAAAATTAGGTAGGCGGAGTAGACAGAGGAGAATGCTGGGAAAAAGAAGCTGAGTGAGTGAGTCGCCATGATGCTCCCACTCCAGACAGACGCAGGTTAAGATCCTCTCTGGTAAGCCAGCTCATGGGCTACACAGAATATTAGAAATGGGTTAGAACAATATGTAAGAGCTAGCCAATAAGAAACTGGACCTAGCCGGGCCAGGCAGTGTTTGAAAGAATACAGTTTCCGTGTAATTATTTGGGGGCATAACCTAGCCATGTGGGCGGCCGGGTGCCGGGGACGCAGCCCCGCCGCTCCTATTTCAACAGATTTCAATTGGATGGTACAGGAGAAAGTGATAAATACACCTGCAGATACATATAGTATAAATGGAGCTATATCAGACATTGTAAGAGTGTAATAGTAGGCATCAAGAGATGAAGTCATTGGGGTGAGGAGATTTCTCAGTTAGTAAGAGTTTGAAAAACAAGCATGAGAACCTGAGCCTGACCTGGTGGCATGTGCCTGTTTACCCAGCACTGGAGAGACAGAGACCCTTGGGACTCACTGGCCATTCAGCCATCCTCAATCACCAAGTCCCAGATCAGTGAGACCACATCTCAGAAGACAAGGAGCCTATTCCATAAGTCCACAATCAGTCAAAATTCAGCAGACAACTGATTATGGGGTAGTTAACCCCAACTGCTACATCTATAACCCCTATCCCTAAGGTCCAGCAAGTATCAAAGAAGAGGGTGCAAAGATTATAGGAGTCACAGCATGAAGGCAGCTGTCACGCGATAATGTCTTCCTGATAGGGTGGGGAAGTTGTACCCAAGAAATCTGAACACTGTGAAAACCTAAACAAACCTGAACAAGGAAAACACCATCTGAGCTGCCAACATGGCGGGGAAATCTCACATGGCCTCACCCTTGGATGAAGAACTGCAGGCAGTGAATGGCTGCTGAGAGGAATAATCTGCCTTTTCCAGGGAAAAGTCCTCTGAGAGATTATCCAATTCCTAGACACATTTGTAGATGGCGTATTCATATATATGTAATAATAGGTAATAAGAAAACCCCACAAATTTGAGAGGGAGTAGCAGGAAACATGGGAGGAGTTGGAGTGGAAAGCAGAAGGGGTGGAAGTGTATGAAACCTTTTTAATGAAATTGGTAGTGTCTACTTATGTAAAAATAAAATTAGAAAAAATTAAGGTGAGTGCTGCTTAAGGAACAACATGAGATGTTGACTTCTGACCTTCAGGTGCACATGCACACACGTGCACACCCATACGTGTGTGTGTATACATACACATATATAAACACACGTGTGGGCACATACATGCATCAGAAGGAAAAGATTAAATAACAGCAAAGAAAACCTAAGGGTCTTTTATATAATGAACTCAGCAGAGAAGTCTTGCTTTATAGACTATAGAAATCAGAAATAGAACAAATGAGGTATTATCTATCCTGCTTTTGTTTATATTTCATTTTGGGGGGGTGCGCATGCATGTGTGTGTGTGTTTATGTATGTTTTTTGTGTATGTGATTTAAGAACATATGCAGGTGTGTGTGTGTGTGTGTGTGTGCGTGTGTGTGTGAACACACACAGAGGTGTCCTGATCTTTCATTCTCTGCCTCTTTCTTTTGAGACAAGATCTCTCACTGAGACTTCTCTCCAGCCTCTGTCTTGGCTAGCTTGAATTTAACTTATCTATAAGATTAATTAAAAGAGGATTCCCTGCTGTGCTGCATTAAAATCTCCTATTCCTTAGGAAAACTGGCCCTTTACATGTACTTGGATACTTAGCACTTGCAAAAGTGACTCCAGATGTCTCCTGACCTAAAAGACCTTGTGCAAGAGACTAGTCTTAAACAATTACCTGGCACAGGAACCCGATAATGTTTTAAAGTTTTAACAAGAGGAGAAAGACAATGTCAGCATATGAGATGGTGATGGAAAATACAACTAAAGAGGGGATTAGACATAGTCCAGTAGAATCTAAGTGAGGACTTGTGCTTCTGTAGTCTAAAGATCTCTTAATAAATAACTTCTTCTAACAAAGCATATACCAAGGAGAGATGGGATTATTAGCCTTGGAGGCAGCGTCGTTTTGGGGGAGGTGCACATGCACGTGCGTGTGTGTGTGTGTGTGTGTGTGTGTGTGTGTTTATGTATGTTTTTGTGTATGTGATTTAAGAACACATGCAGGTGTGTGTGTGTGTGTGTGTGTGGTTGGTTTGTTTGTATTCGAAGGGGCAGTTATCCTTCAAGATCAATGTGTGCTGATGAAATAATCTAGGCTATGTGGCTTTCCTCTGGATACTGTGATTTGATTTATTCCTCTTTTCCCTTAATCATCAACATGTCTTCTTTTGTAACATACAAATCTTGTGTGTATGTGTGTGGTGTATGATGTGTATGTGTCTTTGTGCATGTGTGTTCATCCTTGCATATGAATTTGGGTGTATGCATGCCATGACACATATGTAGAAAGCAGGGAGTATCAAGCCATAACACTTCAAAGCCAACCCCCAGTGGCCACTTACACCAGCAAGGTTCCACCTCCTTACAGTTCCACCGTCTTCCCAAACAGAACAACGCAATGGAAACCAAGACTCCAAACAGATGACACTCTGGCAGAATTTCACATTCATACTATAACAGAGCTTAGCTTTCTACCCACTCAGGATCAGTTGCCCAGGGGATAAGTGTGAGTTCACAGGAGGAGAGGTTTGGAGAAGCCCAAATCTTACTCAGTTCCAATACCTATTCCTAACAAGGAAGAACAGACCAAGAAAACATGGGGGAGATGGTGTGAAATACTGGGGACACACCTTCACAGAAACTAGAAGATTGGAAGAAAGTGTCTCTTGAAGGAGTTATAGGTCTTAAATGAACTGTCTGGGATCTTCACACTCCCATTCCTTGCTCTCTCTCGACCTTCCTTCCTCACCAACTAAAAGACCCATGTTCCAGATTTTACTCCCAATATTCCAATCAAACCTACTTTGTATTCTTAAGAGGAAGTCCACTGAACTTGTGTGTAGTTTCCTCTTCCTGTAGTGTTGCTTAGAAGTGGTAGCCCATGTATGACTCAGTTTCCATCTGGAGTCATTTCTGACTTAAAGAAGTCATTTGAGTTCAAGATTCCCTGCTCTGCTTGCTCCAAATAGCCTTGAGGGCTGTGAGAAAGTTCTAATTAAGCCCCTGGGATAGAGAATTTTAGCCAATAAGAAAGAACATACTATCTATTAAGATTTGGGGTAGTGTATGCCAACTGGAGGCACTACTCCTTAGTGATTGGTAGCTGCTTGCTACTAGCTGAATTCTTCAATTGAGATAGTGCACCTGTTTGAGCTTCCTCCCAAGGACAGTGCAGGGAGGTTGGCTAGTTGACTGTGTTGCCCTTTGTTCTGCCTTTTGCCTGTAACTAGTATATATGATGGCTGAGATATAAACTTGGGGCTGCTGGGTATTTGCTTTCAGTCCTCCTGGTCTAGCCTACATTTCTGTCTTTATTTCTCTTAATTCGCCATTTCCCCCGCGTCCCCTCCCAGGCACCCCTTGCTGATTCCAGCCGGAGTGGGCTCCGACACAGAGATATCCCGCTCACTCCTGTAATCTCCACTGCCACTCATGAACTATGGATGCAATTACTTGGTCAATTACCTGCCAGTAGGCATTTCACCTCCATGAGTCCCATGTACATCTGGCATGCAAAATTTCTAGGCAGATTTGCCGTGTTTTCCACAAAGCCTGCACTTTCACCCACAGACTCTAACCTAATGTCTAGTTCCTCTTTTTCACACTCTGCCCTCACTACCACATTCCTAAATCTGACAAAATTTACCCTCTAGGTATCTTTCAACTCAGTCTATACTTCTTCACTTATCTTGGTATACACCATCCTCAGCTCCTCAAGTGTAGCTCTTTGCAATAGTCTTTCAACTACTCTACTCAATTCAACATACAGTAGCCATGTTTTTTTTTTAAGTAGTCATGTTTTATTCTGTGTTGTTGCAGAAGCTTTGCCAGGGATGGGGCTCAAAGAGCTACTGCTTTGCCCAATGTCAATTTTCTCTTTTGTTAGCAGCACTTGGGTTTTTCTGAATGAATATAACACCAGCGTGTACTTTCATTTCAAAAGGTTCTTTTTAATTGGCATTCTATGTACAATATATATGGCAGGTCCCCATTGACTAGAACATTTGATTAATCAAAACTGTTTATTGCTTAATAATGGCAGTGAAGAGAGAAATTGAAGGATATGTTGAGGATCAGGGGCTCAGAGACCAGTAACGAATATCATTACAAAATAAAATCTCATCCAACTAGAGGATCAACGATTCTTTGGTTTTGTCTTCCTGGTGACTAGTAATGTTCTAATATCCTCAGGGTTCAATTGTGCAGCTTCTGTAGGTTTTGTTTTAAGTGAGCATGGTTCCTTTCAGCAGCATTGCTTCTGGGGCAACATCTAAGTCAGAAAATGCTCCATAATCTTATACCATACAAATTTGTGCTTTCATCTTTGTAACTGTCCCAAAAGACATTCTTTATCAAAGTCAGAGTTGCCTTAGATGTGTTCAAACCCACCTAAACACAAAGTATTCACTCCAGTCTGTCAAATGCTGTCCCTGCCACCTTATATACTGGTGTGAAGCCCTTTGGTTTGAAAGCTTTGCTAGTGTTTAAGAAAGTAAATCACTTTCAAGTTCAGGGTAAATGATTTCAAAGGGATGTTACAAAGAATCTTAATAACAACAGTTTCTCTTCCTCTGCTCGGCTCAAATCTGATTTGAACTCTTTAAATTTGATACCAAGCTTTAGATTCTCAGACCACAGAGACTTGAAAAGAACTTTGGAGTCTACCACGATCCCACCTACTCATTTTATAGACCAGGGGACAAGAAGCTGAAGAATGAAAAACATTTGTTAAAAGTCTTCTTGAGGTTGATATAATTGAGATTTCTTCCCCCCAATGGCCTGGGATGTCAAACAGAAAGGAATTGATTACTCCTTATGCAGTTGCACCTGTCTTGTTGACCCCCGGGTCCTGATTCCAATTCCATGTCCCTCCCTATGCTCCATAAAAGGTCAACTATTGCCCTGGCACTTTCCTCAAACTTGAGGAACCCTCCTCAAGACTTTCCCGTGGGGAGTCATGGTGATGGGGAAGGTGTGATCTAAACTGAGGCTGTGTGATGGGCACTGCCCTTGGAGACAGATGTCTTTCAGCTCAGTATCCAAACCCGAGACATTTGATCTGGCTGCTCAGTGTTCTCAGGGTGTGAGGATAAGTGCAGCTTAGCAGAAACGGCATGATTTTCTCTTCACAGATGAGAAAGAATGGGATGATTGCGCTTTCTCTCCTTTCTGCAATTTCCCTGTACACACACATGCACACCCACACACAGACACAGCAACAGCCACCACCTGCCATTTGTCATCTTGCTGTATGGACAGAGGAAGGTGCTGGGAGGAAAGTATACTGCATATAGGTTCTTACTTCAAGTTCCCTGAAGGCGTAAGTCACGAACAAGGCCACACCAGTTTGGAGTTATGATTAATAGGGTGTTATTTATTTAAAGGGGAAAACTTACAGATCACTGTCTCAGACAACAGCCATCTGCACAACCAGGAAGGGAGTCTAGTCTCCGGCAGAGCAGGAAGTGAAGAGAGCGAGCAGAGGAAATAGCCGCTTTTTTAAAGGGAGAGAGGCCACGCCCCAATGGGCTGGTATCACAGCAGCTATTGGTTGGAGGGGCGGAAGGACCTCCCGCAAAAGTTCCCTGAAGCTCAGATTTGAAATTTCATCTCCCCAGAGTTCCTGCCTTTACTTTGTAACCTGAGAAATAAGGAACATGCATGGGATAACAATGAAATGTCAATGCCCTTTGACTTCAAGCAAACAAAAAGTTCATTTCCTGCCATTTTTTTGTCACCAAGAAAGGAAAGAAGAATCTGTGAGAACTAGAGGATACTATTATACCATTAAATGACTAAATGGAATACCTAAAGGCAATAAAGTGAAATATCTAATACAAAAATATCCACCCCACTGAACATAGTCAAGAAGGGGCTAGAGAAATAAGATTTCATTAAAAAGGGTTGAAGTAGCTAGTAAAGGGTTGAAAAAAACAATTTCTGGCCTTCTAAAGCTCTTAGTTTTTACTTATAGTAATTCTTAGGGTGTTTAGAAAAATGACGTCTGGGATGCAAAATACAGTTGAAAAGCACATAGTTAAGTATGTGCAATCTCAATCACTCGGTCTCCTCTCTCTGTCTTCTCTCGTGTGTGTGTGTGTCTTTCTCTGTCTTTCTATCTCTGTACCTCTGTCTCTCTCTGTCTGACTCTATCTGTCTACCTCTATCTCTGTCGGTATCTGTCTTTCTCTTTTCTCTCCCTTTTTCTCTCTCCCTCTCCTCTTCCCTCCTGTTTCTTCCTCCTGATATCTCAGTCTCACCTGATCTCTCGTGGTGGAGAAGCCCCCTACATTTTAGTCTCAGCTTTTCAGTCCCTATAGAGTAAGTTGTGGGTGTGCAAAGAACAGCTACAACATCAACTGAAAAAAAAAAACTGGATTATAAATGAAAATGACATAGGTTCTCCATAGCGTGAATTCAAATTGGTCTTAATAATAAAAACTCAGAGTCAGATATTTGTGAGTGAAAGCTGAAAGGTCAGAGAAGCAGAGCAGCTTCCACTAGTTCTTACCTCTGACAAAATCCTCAGAACCAAGATTCTGTCTCTACAAATCCTGAGAATAAATCCTGTCTCTAGAAACCTCAGACTGAATCCTGAGTTTCTGTCTTCTCTTGCCTTATATTCCTCTCTCCACCCAGCCATACCACTTCCTATCTCCCCCTCCCTATTGCTAGGATTAAAGGTGTGAGCCAACACCACTTGGCTCTGTGCCTCTTTTTGACTGATCAATCTTGTGTCGCCCAGGGTGGCCTTGAACTCACTCACAAAGATCCTTCTGCCTCCGTTGCCCAAGTGCTGGGATTAAAGGTGTGTGCCACCACTGCCTGGCCTCTATGGCTAACTAGTGTGGCTAGCTCTGCACTCTGTTTTTCAGGCAAGCTTTATGTGTTATAGTACAAACAAAATATAACCACAGTTCACGGCAAACTCTCACTGAAGCTAGTGATGTGCATCGCAAGGTGATCCCTATTCTAGAGAATAAATCCTTATTATCAAGACAGTAAGTCCTTGATGCAGTCAATATTTATCTTTCAAGGTCTAGAAGTTGAAATAGAGAATTGAGCGCTCAGCTATATTCTCTGTATACATAATCACTTAAACAGTTTCTCAGGCTGGTGTCTGGGTGCATAAAAATTGATCACAGGGATGTTCTTTTTGCAAAGAAACATTCCAAAGGCAAAAATGGCCTCAAACGCTTGTAGAGAGCGATTATTCTATTTCTAAGAATCGAGTGCAATTATAGCTAAGGCAAACAATTGCCACGGAGCTCAGCAACAGCCAATGGAGAGAATGCATTTGCTTATGTGAAATGCCATGGTGTGAATGACAGCGAGGCTCTCTTCTGTGCCGCTCCCTATCACAAACCAATAGTTTTCCATTGTCATTGTTGTCGTCATTGTAGTCACTGTCAGAGAAAAGACTCCATACTGTTTGAAAGGTGTCCCTTCCAGGCGTCCTCATTCAGAGGGGAAACCAAGCAGACAAAACCGATTCAGAATGAAGTGGCAGAAAGCCCAGAACTCAAGAGGAAGGGTAACATAATGCAACAAGAACAACTAAAAAACAAAAATCAATGTAGGACCAGGACCAGAACTGCGTACTGGGAAGTCCTGGTACACCAAAGCTAAGAATGCTTTCTTTACTCCACATTAGAATGGCAGGCTCATGGCTTCAGTGCAGAGCAGATCAACGGTGCCTAGGTTTTGATGTTTGTCAGCTCACAGAATCAATCTATTCCTTCATCGTTGTGTTAGGACAGAACTTCGGCAATGCCCACCCCAGATGGTTTTGAGTTTCCCTTTAGTCTACATACATCGTGTCTGTTAGAGTAGGGAGCTAAGTAGACGTGAGCAGGAGGGAAGAAGTATCTCTGTGTGCCAGAGGGGAGAAGAATGCACCCAGCCCTCACCCAAACTCTACCTGGGTCTGCCTCTTCTGTAGTTAGATCTAACAGGCTAGGCAAGGATTTAGGCAGGAGGTAACATAGGAAAGCCCAGTTATATTTTGATAGCTGGGCTGCCAGATGGCTAAAAAGGCCCTTTGAGGATAGGTAGCTGGAAGCCACAGTGAGACTCCCTCGACTGTATCAGAAACCAAGGCAATGGCAGCAAGGCACTTTCGCAGTTGCTGCAGGTGCATGAATGAGCATTCTGATGGTGGGGGGAGGGAGAGAGAGAGAGAGAGAGAGAGAGAGAGAGAGAGAGAGAGAGAGAGAGAGAGAGAGAGAGAGAGAGAGGGAGAGAGAGAGAGAGAACTGAAAACTGCAGGGACTCTTCTGTCCTGAAATATGTTCAGTGAGGAGGAAACCTGCCTTGCTCATTAAACCATTATTGTCGTTTCATTAGCAGAGCGGTTTTTGCACCCCCTCCAGCCCAGTTTCACTTAAGTCCTCATGAGAAGAAGTAACAAACTTGGCAGGCAGGCACATGAGCAAAAGTGTGGTACAAAACCGAGGCAGGACTGCAAGGTGAGAAACCTGGTGATGGCGTCATAAGACGGCAGGGACCATAAGAAATCCCTTAAATCCACAGTATAGAGTTTGGTATGGAGGCAATACCTATAACCATGATAATAAGAGGCAAAAAACCAAAGGATCAGTGTTCAAGTCCATCCTGGTCTACAAGGCAAGTTCCCAGCCGTACAGAGCTGCATAATGAGACTTGGTCTCAAAATCAAATCCATGATGCATAATCCAATAATGCAGCCCTGGCCCAGGGCTGATCCACCCCTACCTGCCTGGGGCTGACCCTCTCCTGCCTGCCCGGAGCTGACTTGCTCCTACCTGCCCAGGGTTGATCCTCTCCTGCCTGCCCGGAGCTGACCCACTCCTGGTCTCTGGCGTTTTACCTCCCTTTCCTAAGTAAATCCTTGTTTCAACTGTCTGTTGACTGAATTCTTCCCTCTGAGAAGACAAGAATGTAAGAGAACTCCATCCCAGTTACTGTCATCTCTCTTCAGCACACCTCCTCCTAGAGAAATGGGGCCTGTCTGTTGTTTGTCCTTACAGCCTCTTTTTACTGAAGGTTATTAATAAAAGGATTTGGAAATAGAAAAGTCCAGGATAAGCTTTTTAATTGAAAAGAGATTTATGTCGTGTTATGATTCTAACACAAACAGCACAGTGGATCTGAGGACACACGGAGGGCTGAGGACTTGGGAGTCAAGGACTCCTCTCTTGAAGGCACCGGAGGGAGAAAGATTTGGAAGAAATGCCTCAGAGGCCGCTGAACTGTGTTTGAAACGAGCATGGCTCATATTGCTTCTGTGACTATGCCTGAGTCGGTGAAGCATCCTCTCTTGTTATCCAGGCCGGGAAGAATGCAAAGGAAGAGATCAGCTACAAATAAGCAAGGGACTCGTGAGTGATCAATGAAATTGAAGATGGACTAAATCTCTTAAATCAGCTGTCTCCCCTGGTTTTATAGAGTGCTTCTCGTAGTAAAGGACTTTATATAAGCAACACGCCCTGGGGAGTTGACTATATATGTACTGTGTTGTGTTCCACACAAGTGTCTTAGTTCAGTATCTGTGGAGCCTCGTAAGCTACCATTAATGCTGGTGATGCCTGTGGCTTTTTCGGTGGCCTAGATTGCCAGGGTCTGTAATTGTACTGCCAGCTGGGGTGAAGCTCTGTTTGGCAAGGCAACTTCACAGGAGCCCTAGGTGTGGTATGTTCAGCTACAGGCATGATGCACCCAAAAGTTTCCATAGAGTGTACACTAGTAGAACAACTTAGAGTGTTCACATGGTTGGTTCATCACTGTCTGCCCAGAAGCGGGATGGGATGCCTGACTGCCGGAAGGCGACACCAACAGGAAGAGGAAGCTTTTGGTCTCTTAGCTTTTTTCCCTGCCACTGAATGACAGGAGCTCAAGAAAGACGCTATTGCAGCCCATGGTTCAAGGTACCCCCATCCCGCTGGAGAAGTCAAGGAGCCAGGAGCTTGAAGTACCTGCTTCTATCACCTCTACCTTCAGAAGACAGCAAAGAATGCATGCTGCCTCTCTGCTTCCTTTCTCCACTCAAACAGTACCAAATCCCAACCAAGGGATGCTAACACCCATGGTGGGTGGGAACCAACTCAATTAAGGCAGGTAAGATAATACACCACAGGCATCCCCAAAGGACTATGTTCCGGTCGATTCTAGATCATGCAAGTTCACAACCAACACTATCACAGTTGTCTACCCAGCTGCTTCCTGGGGCTGAGAATGAACAGGACCAAGTGTCTCCATTTGCCAATCTCCTGACATCAAACAACTTAACTGCTTCTTCTGGGAGGATGGGCAGGGCTCAGGCTCTGCTCATTCCCTTGCAGGTTGGAAGGCGGACCAGCAAGCCGCCTATCTAGGCCTCTGGGCGCCAAACTACTCAGGCCTACTTACCTGGTTACTTTTGGGGTTTCCGGTAAATGTATAGGTGCACTTAACTGCTTCTAGAACATGAGTAGAATAGACAGAATTACATTCTACCTTCTGAGCAGAGGTCATGTTATCTTCTGGGCCAAGCAGTAGGAGAATTGAACCACCTGGATCTTTCTAGGACTGTGGGGGTGGAAGGGCTGGATAGGCCTCCTGGCTGACTCCTGGTTGACTCCTGGGGGTGTGTCAGCCAATATGCTGAGTTCATTGAGCTGATTCTCCTGAGGTCACATGTGGGTGGTGTACCTAGATGGCTCCGCACAATGACAGCCTAGGTAGAGCAGAGCAAAACGTGGGATGATGCCTTAGTTAGGGTTTCTGTTGCTGAAACAAAACACCGTGACCGAAAAGCAAGTTGGAGAGGAAAGGGCTTGTCCGGCTTTTATTTCCACATTGCTGTTCAGCACCAAAGGAAATGAGGACAGGAACTCAGGGCAGGATCCTGGAGGCAGGAGCTGATACAGAGGCATGGAGGGGTGCTGCTGACTGGCTTGCTTTCCATGGCTTGCTCAGCCTCTTTGTTATAGAACATCCCAGTCCAGGGATGGCAGCACCCACTCTGGACTGGGCCCTCCCCCATTGATCACTAATTGAGAAAATGACTTACAGCTGGCTCTCATGAGGGCCATTTCCTCAGCCGAGGCTCCTTCTTCTCTGATGACTCTAGCTTGTGTCAAGTTGACATACAAAATCAGCCAATACAGATGACTTCTCTCTCCCGGGCAATTGCAAGTGTGGTAACCTGGCAACGCCTAAAACTGGGATTCGGGCCTGTGCAGACCTTGGCATTTTCACGTAGTCAATGCCTAAGGAGTCTGTAGTGTGAGTATACCAGTAGCCTCATGATTATCCTTTCCCTGCTGAACAACACCCCATTTGGTTCAGAGATGGTCTTCAGGGATGGAGCAGTAGGTGCTGTGTGCTTAGCTACCGTGTATCTCCCTGTCTCCCTGTTCTATAATGTCTGTGACTTCCCCTTGCACTCTGACACTTTGTTTCAATCACTCCCCTGAAATAGCTCTCTTTTTTTTTTTCAATGTTTCTATACTTTGTATGGTGGGAAGAACATTTGTCATCCTTCTTTCTAATGCCCTCCTTTCTTTCCTCACAGGTTTGCCAAGTATTCATGGTTGGTAGCATTTCTTCCAGCATATTAAAAATATCAGGATAGCTAAAACAACCCTAGATAATAAAAGAACTACTGGAGATATCACCCACCCTGATTTCAAGTTGTACTACAGAGATATAATAGTAAAAATAAGCATAGTGTTGATATTAAAACAGATACATATTGATCAGGGAAATAGAATTGAAGACCCTGACATAAATCCACATACTTATGGCCACATGATTTTTATAAAGAGGCTAGAAATTGACACTGGAAAATACAGCATCTTTAACAAATGATGCTGCTCAAAATATGGAAGAATGCAAATAGATCCATATTTATAACCCTGTGCAAAAGTCAAGTCCAAGTGAATCAGGGTCCTCAACACAAAACCAAACACACTAAACCTGATAGAAGAGAGAATGCAGAAAGTGCGGAATAGCCTTGAATATATTGGCACAGGAGACAGTTTTCTGAACAGAACATCAATAGCGCAGGCACATGAACAATTAATAATTAAATTAATAAACTGAAACTTTCCATAAGAGAAAAGACACTGTCAAGCAGACAAACTGACAGCTTACAGAATGGAAAAATATTTTTACCAGCTCCAATCCAATAGAGGACTAATACCCAAAATATATAAAAATTTCAAGAAACTAGATATCAAAAAAACAAATAATCCAATTAAAAATTAGGTACAGATCTAAACAAAGAATTCTCAATAAAGGAATCTCAAATGGCTAATAAATAGTTAATACTCAAGATATTTAGCCAAAAGGGAAATTCAAAACAAAACTACTTTGAAACTCCATTTTACACCTGTCAGAATGGCTAAGATCAATAATATAAATGCCAGCTCAAGCTGGTGAGGATGTGGAGCAAGGGAAACACTCCTCCACTTCTGGTGGGGGTGCAAACTAGTAGAGTCACTATGGAAATCAATATGGCAAAACCTCAGAAAATTGAGAATCACCTTGCTATACCACTCTTGGGCATATACCCAAAGAATACTCCATCCTACAAGAAGGTGACTTGCTCAACTATGTTCATTGTGATTTTATTCATAATAGCCAGAAAATGGAAACAGGCTAGTTGTCCCTCAGCCAAAGAATGAATAAAAAATGTGGTACATTTATACAATGGAATATTATAAAGTTGGGTTTTTTAATTGCATCATAAAATTTTTAGGTAAATAGAAAAAATAAGTCATCCTGAGTGAAGTAACCCAAACCCAGAAAGACAAATATTGTATTATTCACTTAAAAGTCAATATTACTCATTAAGTAAATGATAACCAAGCTACAATACATAGACCTAGAGAGGTTAGATAGAGTGGAAGTTTCTAGAGGGGATGCATGGATCTCACAGAGAAGTGGTAACTGGTTTTGCAGGTGGACGAGGATGGGGGAGGGAATGGGAATGGGAGGGATCAGGTAGAATGATGGAGGTAGGAGAGAGAGTAGAGGGAGAAGTGGCTGGAACAGCGAGCATTTGGGGATAGTGTGGAAACCTAGTGAGGGGGAAACTTCCTGGATTCTATAAAGGTGACCCTGGTAAGGACTCCTAGTAATGGAAGACACAAAGTCTGAGTTGGCCACGCATCTCTTGTAAGCCAGGTAAAACTTCCAGTGTGGACTGGCTTGTATTCCATTGAATTGTTAGACTGTGGCATCCTGGGCAATCCCTGAACAACCCAGACTGATGCTATAACAGAGGGTTGTTCTCTGCAAACTGAGAGTGAGGGCCCATTGCCGAAAACAATATTCACATAGTAGGTCATTGAACATGAAGAGGTAGAACTGGTGCCTGTATGGAGCCTTCATCCCTATGTTCTAGTTTCTTTGGTGCAGGAAGGTACCCTCCAGGCTACAGAAAGAGAAACCTAGACAACAACCCAGCCATAAAACCTTTGATCTACAATCCGTCCTGCCTGCAAGATGTGCTGAAGCCATGATGACACAGAAATGGGAGTGGCCAATCAATGTCTGATTTAACCAGAAGCCAGTTCATGACTGGGAGCCCATGATCAACCCGAGACTGGATAGCCCAGAAACTCTAAGGTAGAAACAAACATGACTGGTTTTTAAAAAATCAGTGAAATGATTCCTAATGATATTCTTTATACTCATAGATTGGTTCCTGGTCTAGTCCTCATCAGAGAGGCTTCTCCTTGCAGCAGATAGAGCTGATGCAGGGACCAACAGAGAGACATTACGCAGAGAGAGAGTCTACTTTGGAGATCTCCATCCAAACTATTCCCTTGGAGATACAGGAACCCTGTGGAAGAGGTAGTAGAACCCCAACACTGAGCAGAAGAAACAAGCAAATTCCCAAGGCTCACTGGGCAGCCTGTCTAGCTAGAACAGTAGGCTTTGGTTCAGTGACAGATCCTGTCTCAAAATATAAGATGGAAAACAATAGAGGAAGATGCCTGAAGCTGACCTCTGAATTTTCATGGGTGTAGGCAGATGCCATTTGTTCATTCCCGACTGCCTAGACACAGAAACTGTATTCACTACAACACTGCTTGGCCCATTACCTTAGGCTTCTTATTAACTAACTCTTA
Organism: Alexandromys fortis; assembly: GCF_014885135.2. Taxonomy (NCBI): domain Eukaryota; kingdom Metazoa; phylum Chordata; class Mammalia; order Rodentia; family Cricetidae; genus Alexandromys; species Alexandromys fortis. Next base: position 17,209,431 of record NW_026067908.1, on the reverse strand, counting down.
TATGGTAAATTAACCTATTTACACTATTCTATATTTTAACACAAGGCTTGAAGTTTACCAGCAAGGTTATGGCTGGTGGCTGATGTCTTTTTCTCCAGCACATGGCATCTCCCTGACTCTGTCTACTCTTTCTCTACATCTCTGTTCAGATTTCCTGCCTGGCTTTATTCTGTTAAGTCAACTGGCTGAAAGCAGCTTCTTTATTAACAGGTGGCAATAAAACATTCATAGCATACATCACCTCCCACATCACATGGGCAAGTACACCAGCACACACGGGCACACAACATACACATATACTACCACAGGTGTACACACACGCAGGCACACACACATCACTGTAAATTTTTGCTGTAATAGTGTACTGGACCTTCCCTATGGGACTGCCAGACTCCTACAAAAGCCATCTTTCTCAAGGGTTATCATCAAGGTCGATATGTTGTGAGAAGGAATGGTAAAAATAATTTAATAATAATATGAACTTCTCTTCTGTCATCTTGCTAATGACAGCATCTCTAGCCTTATGTTCAAACCATTATGATCTCAGTGATTTGAATGAAAACACTCTTCTCTCAAGTATTCACTGACTTACCTCCCCTTATTCGAGTACCCAGTAGTGCCATTGCTTGGAGAAGTTGCTAGTTGTAGTAACAGCTGCAAAGTCTCTGTCTTTATTTGCATAAAGGAATTTTTTCTTTTCTCTTTCTCTTCTTTCTTTCTAGTCCATTTCATCACATCTTCCTGTGTTTACCTTGCCAAGGAATTATTACATATTATTTTGATAAAGCAGAGAGATGATTCTGAGTTCAAGGGGATTCACACTGGACTATGTCATCTACAGAATCAGGCCCACATTCCTGCACATGGCACACATCTAGCTCCTGCTTGCTTCTCTAGCCTTATCCAGTGATAATCCCCAAGAAGAAAGTCAGACCATATAATCCTCAAGAAGCATGCTGCTATTTCTCATACCTAAATCTTCTTTACATGTTCATTCTCTATTTTAAATGCTCTTTCCCATCTAATCTGGTTGAGAATATCCTCCTCATTGCCCAGATCCCAGCTAGACGCTTTCTCTGTGAAAGGCTCTAGACATCACTAGGAACGCCTAGGCACTGCTCCCGGGTCTGCTTCTATCACTACAGCCATACTTTTTCTTACTCCGCCTTGCATTCTGTGTTGCTTCTTGTCCTTTCATATCCATAAGCCATCACAGCACATATTTATGTAATGGACTTTAATAAATGAATGAGTGTGCGTGAAAAAAATGAATGAGTGAACAAATGAATGAACAAATACCTACTTTTTGGAGCTGAGTAAAAATTCAAAGTCATTTAGGCCCTTATTCCTGAGACCTAGAGAGCTGGCAACTTTGCATCATCATTATTAAAGTCACGTAGGTTATCTGATTCCATGCAGAGAAAATTAAAATAACAGAAGCAAAGATTTTATCCATTAGGAGATGTGTGTAGTGCTGACACTCTGATATTTATCTTGCTCACTCCTAATTTCTTCAGATCCCTCACATCAGAGCAGTTAAGATCTTCCCTTTTCTTATCTCCAAATAAATTAAAGTTTTGATTAGTGCCAAAGGAAACTTTAGCACAAAGGAAAAGTCTTTCTAAATGAGAAAATTCCTACGGAGCTGATTTCAGAGGTGGGTCCTCAGCTGCAACAGGACACTCGTGCCGCTGACCTTTAAATTCAGTAAAGCTCACCCTCTCACTGAGCGATGACGTGGGGGTAGTGGGCATCCTGCCAAAAGCCTCCTCTCTCCAACCCAGGTCTCCAAAGATAAATAGGAGAAGCAATTGATTTTAACCATTCAAATTATCATTACACATGCATAACTGATGCTGCTGGCTCTCACAAACTTAAATGGTTCTAGACTTCTGTGATCAAATCACTTGTAGGGAAACAAGGTATAGTTAAAATATTGAGAAGAAATAAAAGCTGACTTATTGGGGGGATAGTGTTCGGTTAATGTGACCATATTAAATATAATGTTTCTCTAGGTTTTTAGAACAAAGGGGAAATTTACAATTATGTCAGGGGAGATGATCAAGAAAAAAGGTATCGTTAGTAAAATAGACTTTCAAAGTTCAGGTGGTTTGAATGAGAATGGCCCCCAAAGATTCCCACTTTTGAGTGATTGGTTTCCAGTAAATGGATGGTTTAGGAAAGATTAGGAAGGGTAGCCTTGTTGGAAGAGGTGTGTCACTGGGCCTGGGCTCTGAGGTTTCTAAACCCCACAAAAAGACCAAGCTCACTCTCTCTGCTTCCTGCCTACAGACCAGCTCTCAGCTTCTGCTCCCATGTCGTGCTTGCCTCCCTGCCACCACGCTCCCTGCTGTGATTATGGAATAACCCCTGAAACTGTAAGAAAGCCCCCAGTTGGTGCTTTCTTCCATAAATTGTCTTCGTCATGGTCTCTCTTCACAGCAGAACAGTAACTAAGGCACAAGTAATATTTTGGTAGATAATTTCTTTCTGTCTTAATTGTCAAGCACTTAATAAATAATTTCTCCCTAGACTAAGAAACTTAGAGGTTATCAAGCATCAAATATAAAAGATATTAGCAGTGATACTTACATCTTAGTGGTAAACAATAGCTGTCTGATTGGACTTGAAACCTGCTCAATAGGAGGAAATTCTTGCCTGGTACTATGAGCTGAACCCACTGCAATTAGGTGGGGAGATCATAGATAGACCCAAGAGGAGAACTGACAACTACCATTTTATACTTTCTAACTGTATTCTAAACATATATTCTTATACACATAGATAGGTATATCTCTCACCCCTAGCACCAGATGGAGCCTAAAACAGAGGTTCACAACTCATCAAAATGTATATAATTGACCATGAGCTGCCTAGTCCCAGTGGATACATCTACAATACAACCCTTACACCTAAGACTCTGGGAACACAGTAGAAGAGGAGGAAGAAAGATTCTAAGAGCCAGAGGACCAGGAGATGCCTGGTGCATGATGGTGTCTTCTGGACATGATATAGAAGTTGCACCCATGAAATATCATCAGTATAGTTACCTATAAAAGACCTGCATAATGACAATACCAGTAGACATGGGCCTTATGCTACAACCAGAAGCATTGTCATCTACATAAATCTGATTGTTAGAAGCATAATGAGGGAACAGTCCCTATGAACCAAGTTCCTAAGAGATCACAATAAGGAAAAGCAGCAGTCTAAAGCAGTCACACTTACATAGACACTTATAGGCTAAGCAAACTGTTTAGAAAATCTATTTAAAGTCCATCCTTCCTGTGTGTCTAATAATAGTAAATTAATTCAACCTTTGACTATGACTCCCAGGTTAAAGAAGTCTATTCATATGTAAAGGGAAAAACATTAAAAAAGAAAATGAACTAACTAGATAAAAATGGGCCTGACTTTAATGTATTGGCAGCATTGGACAAGATAAGGTCCTCCCCAAGAGTTGTACTAAGCAAACCTCTTGTGTTTAAAACAAAACCAAGATCCCTCAGTCTCAGCATTGTGGGCACTTTGGACTGACTAATATTTGTTCTCAGAGCTACCCTGTGCAACAGGGATATTAGTACCATCTCAGGCAAGGCCAATTTCAAACACGTACGTATGCATCCAAAAGTATCTCAGAAAGAGAGGTTAAGCAATGCCCTTAATTGAGAACAAAACAAAAGCTAACTCTAATTTAAACATTGCCAGAAAATAGTGAGAATCACTACTCCACACACTATCCAAGAAACACTTAAGATTCAAACTTGGGCATATTAAGTCAATTTCCAGGGGCATCTGTGGTATGTCAGCACTTGATAAAGCTTTTCTCTTCTTTGTGGGACATTACAATTTATTCTTGCTATTCTGAAAAAAAAAATCTTTCCATGATTGCTAAATCTAACTCAAACGAACCAGGAAAAGATGGGCCTATGTTCTTAAAAACCTTTTGAATCCATGTGAAGTTGGGCTTCAATGTTTATTGGTAGTTTTGCCCAATTGCTTTCTAGAGCCATTTCAACACGAAGAGAAAGAAGTTCTGTAGAAAATTCATGTGGTGAATTCAGCAGCATGAGACCCCACCAGGCTTTGTACAAGATGTGAGGAAGGACATGGGACAATTTCCTGCTACTAATCCTATCACCTATACATGAACCTCATGCCCTCTCTTCGGCTGCATCATCAAACACCTGTCATGGAAGTGGCAAGTCCATTCCTCTTGGGAAAAGGCACACACCACTCTTGTGCTGTCCTCTGTCCTCTTGCTCTCTCTTCTTATACTGCAAGGGACTTCCTATTGGAGTTATCTACTACATAACACTTAGTTTTTCTATTGCCATTGGGCTGAAACTTAAACAAAATCATCTGATCTGGTCCAACGTTAGAGATTCCAGACAACTAGATCTATAGAATTGTTCTGATGACATGTTTGAGTTTATGACTCATTTGCTGGGTTTCGGCTGGGGCCCGCTCAGTCTGTGCTCCCCTACGGCAAAGTTAATTAAGGGAGTTATTAATGCTATACAAGAATAATATGGTGGGGGTTCTCAAGAGAGTTCAATCCCATGAGGCAGAGTGTGTGTTGAGGTCCCATCTTATAGGTTTCAGAGAAGGAGTGAGGAGGTCCCATACAATGTAGTCAGTGAATAAGAGCCTATAGTACATGCATGGAGTGAGGTTGTCTTTGATTCCAGGGCAGTAAAGGCAATTAACTTCTTAACCTGAAAGGAAAATCTGTCTTGGTGTCCCGCTTAAACCTAAGACCTTACACACTGTTAAGGTTCACCAAGAAGTGAAAGGGAAGCTTTGAGACTTAGACAAAATGAATTACCTGGGTGATTATCATAATAAAAGAGTTCAGGGTCAGTCAAATTTAAAGAGGCAAAGTAGGCTGGGTGGTGGTGGTGGATCACGCCTTTAATCCCAGCACTCGGGAGGCAGAGGCAGGTGGTTCTCTGTGAGTTCATGGCCAGCCTGGTCTACAGAGTAAGTTTGAGGACAGAGAAATCCTGTCTCGAAAAAAGAAAAACGGCAACATAAGGGGAAAGGCCAAAGAACACTTGAACTTGATTGCCAAGTACTGGACAGAAAATAAAAACTTCACACAGGCTTAGAAGGGAGCAGGGGTTAGTTACTTACTAGGCATAAATAAGTACTAAATAACTGAATTTTACATTTTGTTCATTAACTTTCTTTCAACCTGTCCTGGTCATGGGGTGCTAAAATATTTGGCCTGACATTATTCTCGGAGTATTTGTGAAGGTGCTTCTAAAGAATATTGACATCTACCCAGACTGAGAGAAAACCGTCCTTTCTAGTGCACAGCCTGGTCCAATCATATGAAGACCTGACTAGGGAAAAAAAACTTAGGGAAAGGAATGTTTCTGCTGAAACAATGGTCTTTTCTGGCTCACACTGCTGGCTCTCCAAAACATAGGTATTCTCATTTGCACTGGAACTTACACTTATGGCTGTCCTGGTATCCAGCTTGCTCATTCTAGACTTTGGGATTTCTCTCTCTTTTTTATTGTTTTGGCTTTCTTTTGGTGTTGGTGGTAGGAAGTGAATTTGGAGGCTCTTGCATATAAGCATGCACTCTGCCAGTGAGCTACACCTCCAGATACAACACTCAGCCTCAACAATTGCTTATCAAACAATTGCATGAACTAATCTTCTCTCTCTCTCTCTCTCTCTCTCTCTCTCTCTCTCTCTCTCTCTCACTCTCTCTCTCTCTCTCTCTCTCTCTCTCTCACACACACACACACACACACACACACGTATGACTAGGACACCTTCTTGTCTAGCCATCTGTGCACAGTAGGTGTGCAACTCATGACTCATTTTTCTCCCTCACACCTTATTTCCTGCTGAATATGCACCGTAGCCTAGAGCTCTTGTGCAAGGTCACATCTTTCTACTTGATTCACATTTCGATCAACACAAATCCTGCCAGAATGGAGTAAATATTCTCAGTCAGGACTGAGATGTCCAGATTCCAAGATTTTTTTAGTGCCCAGAAAATGGGAAAATGTCTAGTCAAAACTGACATTCACATAAGTCAATTATCTATCCCTACCCTGAGACAGCAGCTTTCTTGCTAAGCATCGTTCTCCAGAACCTGAGTAGAGGCCAGACATTCTGGTACCTAGGCATCAATCTTTGGGGTGTCCCCAACACCCAATCCCATATAGCATCATAATCATAAAGCCTCTTCATCTGCAACTACTCCAGTGGAGACCCATGCATAGAAAAATACTGTTTGTATCTATGTATCAACTGTCTTGGGAAAAGGGGACATTTAAAGGAGGGAAATAGCATTATTTCTATGACTACCTTGAGCTTTTAGTAAACCTAATTCTGAAAGCCACCTCCAAGCACAAGTTTGAGGTAGAAATAAACTGAATTCACTTTTTTCATTTTTTAATATTTTTTTAAAAAAATTAAAGCCAGGCAGTGGTGGTACATGCCTTTAATCCAAACACTCGGGAGGCAGAGGCAGGCAGATCTCTGTGAATTTGAGGCCAGCCTGGTCTCCAACAGCTAGTTCAAGGACAGACTCCAAAGCTAGAGAGAAACCTGGTCTTGAAACCCTCTCCCCCACAAAAAAAAATAATAAAATAAAATAACATCATTTACCCCTCTTCTTTCCTCCCGTCAATTCTTCCCATGCAACATTATAGCCCTATTACAAATTCACAACTTCTATTTCTCTAATAATACATATGTAAATACAAACTTCTCAGCTTGTCTTAATGCAACTTTTATGTACATTATTTTAGTCCTGGTCATTTGGGATCAGAAACCAAGGATCATAGAGGGGAGGGCAGAAAGATTGTAAGAGCCAGAGGAACAGGAAGTTTGCTCTGAGGTTTTACCTTCTAGAAATGTTAGGGGAGCTCTGCTCACAAAGTCTCATCAGCACAGCTCCCTAGACAAGACCTGAACAAGGATGACAGCGACAGACATGCTATCCTGGACGGGTGCAATCTCTTAAGGCCTACACCCTAAACAAAGAACAACAGGCAACCGAGGAGTGCCGAGAGTGAGAGAAAGAGTTTCCCCTGGTAAGAGCCCCCAAATCTGTATTCACCTTTGAAGATTTAAAGAAAACTGCTTTATAACCTCTTAAGTCAATACAAATGGAAATGTATGCAGGTTTGAACTGTATAGTATGTGTGCTCTGAAAACACAGAGATGTGTTCAGTAGATGGTAGCACTCATGGCTATGCTGAAGAGTTAAAAGAAAACTGCAAAAACTACTTGTTTAACATATTAGCGAGAAACAAGTAAAATATGTAAGATCAGGGAGCATGAATGATATTCCTTTGTTTCAAAGAAAACCTATGAGGCATGCCAGATTGAAACAGCCTCTGAATTATATCGTTCACAGCATTCTGAAAAAGCCCAGATCCATCTGACAACGACAATTGACAAACCAGGTAAAATTCCAGATGACATAAAGCTGACAGAACCAAATTTCCAATTATCTTGTCAGTATGAAATATGTTTTTAAGGTGGGGGTGCACATACATGCACATGTGTGTATCCTTTTTCAGTGTTCTAGTCCTGCTTTGGGATTTTAAAAACCAGCAACTCCAACATACCTGCTGCATCTCTTCACATAAAAAGAACAAAAAAATAAGTTTTGATTTATAACAATAGCAAGCAGGATTGCAGTGCCATTCATTTAAAAGGCGGAAGGCAGAAGGTAAATACGTTATGGAAACTTGCAAGTCATGGGATCAGCAACAGAGACAATTTAGCAATGGCCAGTTGCGTCTTGCCTGAAGTGCCGCACTCAGTCCTTGGCACCAGAGACTAACACTTAATGCCGCTTTAGCCAGAGCTATTGAGCTGCTGGCGAGACAGCTGCAGGAAGGAGCAATCTTTTCCTTGGTCCTTACTTCAATGCCCTCAACATTTGGGTGCAGAGGGCAAGCGTGCAGCTGAGCTGAGGGTCCTCCACCCTGCCTTCATTCAGGGTGGTAACAGGATGTATTAGAAAGAAAATGTGTCTAGAACCCTGACTTTTGAAGTAAAACTTCATGCATCTGGACTTACTGCATCCTCTGGTCAGTTTGTACAAGGGGAAAGAGATGACCTCTCAAGAAGGAATTGGGGGCTAGATGCTGAGTTGCCAAAACATGTGCTGTTGCTATATGTAATGAGAACCATTTAGGTTAATATAAGAAAACTAGGTTAATAATTGTCATGTATGTTGCTTTCCTTACAATGACTAGAATGACTTTGGGAATTGATAGACTTTCCAATATCTGGTTTTATTGTTTCATTTTAAGTCATAATGTTAAGCAGCTAGTTGTGAGCAGGAATGGAGAACACTAGGAATGAGCTGTCCCTATGCGGTCAACATCCTGTGAAACAGAGACTAGGAGATCAAGATTTTCCTGGTCAGGAGGCTGTGTGATACCTCTGACTCCAGGAAAGCAAGTATCTTGTATTATTAACACCTAACTACTAACCTGGCTCTCACGACCCTTATATTATCATACAGCAAGAGACCTTTTGATCAAGAACAAAGACACCATTGTGCCCTTCTGTTCAAGAGACAATCCAAACAAGACTGTCAATCACCTGACCAGGACAATGCCACTCAGGAAAAGAAGTTTATTTTAGAAGTCCCTCAAAAGGTACTATGGAAGTTCCTAGGGTGTAGATTGGGACCGAGGTCTCTTGGGCCACTGTGAGCACTCAGGCCTTGAAAGTGTGCCTTACAATAAGTATCGCCTATCTTCTATGACGTATTCCGTGTTTCTCATCTACTTTTCATAGATATTTCAAGAACAAAGGAGGTAAGTGGCGCCCAGATGGAAAGCCCAGTGATATGTTAGCTTTCTTTCATCTTAGTCCTGATACGATGTGGACCACAGAGTTCCCTTCTTCTTTGCAGGATGCAGGATATCCCCTCCTCTTCTAACTCCAGAAGTACACACTTAGGCCACTCATTCCTGCCCGTTTGTATGCCCATCACGTAGAGCACCTGCGCTCGCCAGACTCAGCTATGTTCTCAGCATATCAGTCACACTCGTGTAATGTGCTCTGAATGTGTGACATTCTGGTACCTCCTTTGCTATTTTTGTTGCTAGTGAAAGATTCACCTGGAGGAATGCATGTGCTTCTTTTCCTTAATTTCCCTGTGTGGTCTGTGGCTATTTTCTGTATAGACCATATATTCATTTGGGGAAATCCAATATCCTTATCTTCCTTTGAGTATAACCAAGGTCAGTTTATTGAGATAGTCATTACTGTGTTCTAAAATATGTTTTACCTTTATTCCATGCCCCTATCACCCTGTGGTTTGGTCACAGTAGTTCTCACATTGGATTGAGACCCCTAACTAGGGGGTCTCTTTGTTTTATTTTTGTTTTGTTTTGTTTCTTCTTGTTTCAAAACAAGGTTTCAATGTGAACCCCTGATTGGCCTGGAACTCACTATATAGACCAGACTGGACTTGAACTCACAGAACTTGATTCGGTACCACACTCAGCCTAGGTCTCTGTTTGGGGTGGGGCATTTCAATTTTTTTACATTTAAGTTTTACATTTAAATTTCCTGAAGAGGAAATTAGACTCTCCTATGGCCACTTGCCTCCAATATGTTGTAGCCTGGACTTGCAGTTCTTTTTGGATTCCTGCTCAACTTCCAACTCCAGCTCAATATCTCCAGTTCCTTTCAGGAAGGAAGTTCTGTTGTAGCTGAGAAGAGCATTCAAACCTGCATCAGGGACCAGAAGCAAATTTGAAATAATGTATGGAGAAGGTAGGTGGCTTTCAGCTGCCTAAAGATTTTAAGAATTAGAAGAAAAATATGCTATATACAACTCTCAGGCTCAAACAAAATGAGCCCCTCAAATGCTCAGCTAGGGAGAAGAGGTGCCTTTTCCATAAACTCCTTGTGTGAGCTCCCCAAACGGGTAACTGCCCTTCAATCTCTTTTGGTTTGCCTCTTGATTATATCCTTCACAATTAATCACCAAACCTTAAGACTCGGTCTTGACCTTGAATTTATCCAAAAAAGATAAATTTGATCTATAAACAATGGCTCCGGTAATATGGAACCCAGTTTGAAGGGGTTCCTCTGATATTTGGAAGAAGTTCCTTTGCTAGAACCTCCTCCTGATAAATCTAAGAGAACTAAAACCTTTGGCAACATCACCACCTACTGGAAAAATAGGTTCTGTGCCCTATATTCAAAATTTTAATGTTTCAAATGCAGCTGCTCAGATGTATCTCCTCCAAGCTCTCGGGGATTTGGATTCATTAGGGCAGAATATCTTTTCTCTTTGCAAGGCTTTGAGAAATTCAAGCAGGATTTAGGTAGTTTCTCTGATTATTCTGATAAATATATAGGTTTTTTTACAAGTCTACCAAAATACAAACTACTTTTGGAAAGATATCAATGTTACTATGGGATAGAGCCTGATTCTGAAACAACTTTGGTGATTCGAAGGAATAGATGATGTACAAATTACCTACAAACAATAAATCTTTAATCTCCCACAGGTCCTGAAGCAGTCTTGATAGATTCCCTGAGATAGGATTGTAACACCTAGGATGATGTGTTGAGTGTGCCAACATGCTGTTATCAATGTGTTAAGAAATTAAACAGTAGTGAATGAAAATGAGCAAATCCATGTCAAACTAGCAACTCTTTACCAGGGGCTTAATGAAAACTCTATCTTTTTAGAGCATTTTTGGAATGCTGTATAAGAATACACCCTAACTAATCCCTTGACATTAAAGGAAATCATAAAAATTGTAATGGAGTCTAAGATTCTCAGCAAATGACAGAGCAAATTTTGTGTTCTAAACAGAAAGGAAAATAGATAAAAGGAGGAAAAAAAACAGAGAGACAAACAGAAGGTTTACTTTAACTCTCTGTACCTTGTAGAAGAACTCAAGGTTCAACACTAGGAATTTCTCAAAGGAAATAAACAGAAAACAGATGCTATTTCTGTCAATAGTCAGGAAAAGAAAGAGAAAGAAAGAAAGAAAGAAAGAAAGAAAGAAAGAAAGAAAGAAAGAAAGAAAGAAAGAAAAAACAAAAAACCCAATGGCACTGGAGAGCTTACTGTTTCAGAGATCAAAAGACTCTTGGACCAGAGCCCCAAATGTTACTCTTCAAAAAAGAAATCCAGCACCCTCTGACAAAACTCTCACCCTCAATGGATCCTTGAGTAAATACAGATGTCAGAGGTGGGATTCTAAGTTTTCTCCATGGCTAAGGAGTCTCATTCTAATCAATCTTCATCCAACCCTATTATGGGCATCAATTGATGATCCTCCCATTACCAAACATTCTACTCTGTCTTTATATTATTTATGGAAAAGGTTATGTTTCGCCCGTGCTTTCGTTGTTGTTCCTAAATGCCCATAACAGAGACTTATTGGCAAAAATTAGAGCCCAAAATATCCTCAGTATACAATCTAAATAACCTCATGATGACTTATCCTGAAGAGAAGTAAAATCCACTATGTTCAGACCTATTAATCCCCACCAGTGAGCTACTGACCTGCCAGGGAGAGAAATCATAGGTTCTGTGGCTATAATCAGATTACTCTCATGGTTTTCTTCAATTTAAACAATTTTTTTCTCCTGCCTGAACCTCAATTAGGGCCCCAGACCTACAGGTGCAGGCAGTACTCAGGTCAAGATGGGCAAATAGACTCCTTATCAAGGAGATGAAAATGGATGAGCCCGTGTGTTTCATGGGATGGAGAGCACTCTTCCTAGCTTGCTTGGAAAAGGACACTGCAGTATCTAAATCACCCTTCAAGGAAAGAATTCCTCAGTTTGACTTCTCAAGATCTCTTCAGAATAATGGTCCTTCCTTAGCTTCACAGATCACTCAGTCCATAGCTAGATCTCTGGGAATAGGTTTACAATACTAATCAGATCCCAAAGCCATTCATCAAAAATGTTCCCCGGGAGATTCATCTAACCTGGAGGGCAATGTCAGTGATAGTCTTCCTTAGCACTCCTCCAACTCAGCTCAGCTTTGAGCCTACATCCACTCAAGGTGCTTTGTGGGCATGTTTTTCTGTGTTCAGAGCTGAAGTACAAATGCTGATCTTGCCCTCCAGGCTTAAAAAAAAAACTATCCAAAACTAAGAGTTACAAAGTCTGACTAATCTGTTGGAAAAACAAAGCTCATTTCAACTAAGAGAAGGAGGGCTAATTAAAGCTCACAGTAAGAGAGTCTCAGGACCTTTGATGCTGGTGTCTTTCACAGCCATCAAGGCCTCAAGAATTCCCAGCCAGTTGGTGCTGCAGGAGGACCTTCTGCTCCTTCAGCCAATAGTCGCTGAAGTACGAGTCATTTCCTTAGACCCATTAGATAGGAGGCCCTTAGAGGAAACACCTCCCACAAATCCTTGGCAAAGTCAACACACGGAAGGGTTTGGAAAAGATGAAGAGGGGCTGGAGAGATGGCTCAGTGGTTAAGAGCATTGCCTGCTCTTCCAAAGGTCCTGAGTTCAATTCCTGACAACCACATGGTGGCTCACAACCATCTGTAAAGAGGTCTGGTGCCCTCTTCTGGCTGCAGATATGCACACAGACAGAATATTGTATACATAATAAATATTTTTAAAAAAAAAAGATGACTTCATTTGCTCCTCCCTACTTTAAGAAACCCCTGGGGCTTATTGGCTCTATTTGGTTCTGATACAGTGTTTCTTTCTGCCTTTTTAAACCCCAGAGGAAAACTCCCTCTTTACAGGAGCTTATGGCTACACTCCAGAGAGTAAACAAGGCGGTTGTGGAAGTTGTGTACAACTTTTCATGCCCAGGTACTTCAGCATTTCATCATGAGCATCTCTTCTTCCAGATGATTGGAATCAGTTATAACCATACATTCATCAGGCCAAATTTAGTTCAAATGGTCTATTCATTCAAAAGTCAGAAGGGACACAGAGGGAGCTTTTCAAGGAAGACAAATACAGTGATGTGCTAGCCTTCTCTTCTCACAACAATTGTAGAAAATAATCATAGATACCATGAGGAGCATTTTAAAATTTGGGGTGGTTATATACGATATCAACAAAAGGCCATTTAAATCAGATAACACCATTACAATAGAAAAGAGAGATCATATTTCCTTCAATGTATTCCAATGATATTTGATATCCATGATGGATGTCTGTCCTTTATTCATTAGGATCATGTAATACTGAGTGGATCATGAGGGTAGAAATCCACTGAGAAGTTCCAAATTATGTAGTTACCCATGAGAAGAGATGTGATATTCTAAATAGACACTTGCATCCTCTTCTTGGCTATCAGACAATTACAAAGGACCCCAAGGAATTAAAATTTCCCCAGGAACACCACAGAGAAAGGGAAAGAGTGAAGCCTTGGTTCTAGCCAGAGAAGAAACTTACCTCTCAGGAAGATATTTAATACAGCCCTGACAACTTATTGAACCACTTTAACAAACCCTTCAGACAATAATGGGAAGGACCATGCCATTGTGGTCTGCTTAATTATCTCTGGCTTCTGTTTGGATATTCCTGATAATTCAATGAATGTCTCATCTGTTGTACACAGTCTACAAAATCAGATGCAGGAATGCAGGCCGTCAGACATTGCCACCTCTGTAACAGGTTTAGAATTACAGCTCCAGATTTTCAAGGTAAAAACTGGTTATATGTATTGTAATCTATTGTCTTCTATAGTCTTTGAAGCCTATTTTGTTTCCTCTCATTATAGTCCACCAATACTTAAATGGTCCTGCAACATGTATCCATAGATAAGGGTCCCATTGATTGTCCTTTTTAGGACATTTTTGCCATAAGTAGCTATATTGATCCAATATCCCTCTGCTAAATTATTCTAGAGTATCATTCTCCTCTTGAATATTGTTAGGCAGCTAGTTAGATGTTAGCATGTTTGAGGGACATTAGACATGGACCCTGTCTTCATTGTCAATATCTTTAAAGCAAAGCATTAAAATAGCCAGAAGTGTGTGATCTAAGTCATTTCTGTTCTAAAGGAAGACAGGACATTCTAAGCTTCGATCTAAATCTGACCACAGAAGGCCTAACCCTTATAAGATTACCATGTATCAGGAGGGTTTCTGATTCCATTTCTCCCTTGTTCAAGAAATAATCCAGGTAATCAATCAAGTCCCTCAGAACGAGATGCTTGTTCTAGACAGCCTTTTAAGATTATATGGAAAAACCTGCCTAATGTGTATTAGGACAGTGATCTCTTTGACTTTTGTCCACTCTCACCCCTTGGCAGTGCACCTGACTCTCTAAGAAACTCTGCACTTTACACTACATTCTATGTCCCAACAAATTATTTTTATGGTGATCAAAAAGACGAAGGAGCTCTCTGGCATCTAGACCAAGATGCTATTGGGATTCTATGAGGGATTCTGTTTTATACATTTCCTTAAAAGATATAATCAGATATCTAATCACCCCAGATAGGGTACTGATGACAGAATGAAGAAATGATTCCACACAAGACAAATTTGGCAGGCCAGTAAGTTTATTTGATTGAGTTGGCTTTGAGAGTATGAATGGTTACTTAAAGGAATATGGGCAATTGAAATGTGTATGCATCATTGGAAAATCTCCCCTCAACATAAGGCAATGACCTCATAAAAACAGTGTAATATCCTTATTCAGTCAACCTCCCAATCCCTGTATGTTCTAGTACCAACAAAAACATTTAAGAATCCAGTGACTCCCCAGCTCCCTCTGCTAGTGGAGTGCTCACAGGCCCATTACCATTGCCATACACCTAGCTATCTGTATTGTTTTGCTTATTTTATGGCCACCATTATAGAGGTTAACATATTCTGTACGTCACCTCAGCAATCTCTATTCCATGACAATCTTCATGTTATGCCCAGAAGAATCAGCTATACCACAATCCTTCAGGAAGAGACAGTGATAAAGAAGCTTACTAATGAGTCTCAAGGAGGATGCACCCTAAAGAGAAGGAGGCACAAGGACAATAGGCCAGAAGCATGGGTAAAATATTGTTTTAATTACTGTATAATATTTTTTAATGAAATTATCCTCAAGGCCAGCCAAGGCCCAAGGACTCAGCTCTAAATGTTAATAAAAAAAAAAAAACAGGTATGGGGGCTGGGGAGATAACTCAGTGGTTAAAAGCACTTACCACTCTCTCAAAAGACCCGGGTTCATCTCCCAGAATCTACAGAGCAGCTCATAGTGACCGATCATGCCAGCTCTGGGGCATGCAATGCCCTCTTCTTACCTCAGTGGATGCACGCACACATGTGGTATATATACACACTCTCATGCATATTCGTGAGCCTTTAAAATAAGACTTATCTTTTAAAGCTTTTGTAAATTTAAATAAACTTGCGAAATGAAAAGTAGCATCTTCAAGCTAACATCGAATTTTAAGTCTACACTCTGAGTCTCCCTGTCCTACTATGCTTTCATTCCAATAGCAATGGCGGATCACATTCTTTAAAAGAACACTATAAAATAAGCAAGAGACAAAATGACTCTCCCATTCTACCATATACCGTAATGGACATAAGCTGGCCATCAGCCAAAAGTGGAAATTATTTGCCATGGAATAGACTGAAATGTTTTTGCTCGGCTATTCCATGTGAGCTTGGCCAAGTTATGTATAATACACCTGTATAACCAAGAAAATTAAAGGATATTAAGTCAGATACAATTTTACAACATTTATGACCTGAACATACAGCCAGCCTTCCTTAGGAACTGTAAAGAGTTAATGCTCAGATCTATGGTAGCAAACTTAGAATGTTCTGGAAAAACTGACCAACATTTCTATAAATTCGGAAGTGGCATCTCTTTTGCTTTAAAAAGTGGAAAAGTACTTTGTGCAGCATATGACATCTGTCCCAGAGTCTGCTGAGCCAGATAAGGGACAAATGAGGGAAATTCAATCACTCTGCTGACAACTTCTTGAAATTAGCTCTACAGCCACCTTTCAGGGGACTATTTGGAAGTGGCTACTTGCTTCATTCAACCTTTTGTCCTTCTCACAGAAAGTTGACCCTACATAAAGCTTAGTCCCTGGTAAGAAGGCCTGACATTTTATGTTTTTGCCTCTGCCTGGCGTCAGATACACCGTGTTGATTTCATACGACTCCGGCCTCGATGCCTATGAAATACTGCACAGGGAGACCTCTTGACGTCCTCGACCTTCCCTCACTGTGCTTACAGTCACTGGCCAATCAGACCAAAAGTAATGAAAAATCTCTAGCTGGAGCTGCGGTCCAGTGGGATTCCAACGCTCCTGGAATGCCATTCCAGACTGATACTGTCCATCACGGTATAGACTGAGCCATCCTTTTAACCCATTTGAAGTCTTACTTCCCATAGGCAACAATGCACCCTAGGCGTGACAACCTTTTGGTGAGCTTTGAGACACTATAAAAAAAAATGGCTGCCCACGAGGAAGAGGAAGAGACCAGTTGTTCTCCCTTCTGAAAACCTCCTCACTCTGAGGTGGCAGTAGCATCTAAACATATATTTTGCTGACATTCTTGGCCTATTTCTTCTCACTCCTCTTCCCACATACCCCAAATACCACCCAATCTTGCCAGATCTTCTGGCTACCAATGACCACCCTTCGGAAGCTTTAGTCTAAGCTTAGACCAAGAGTGGAGAGAATGACAGTCTGTTATCAAGAAAGACAAAACAGTAAAACCCTTTCACATGTGTTGCTCCTTTTCGTTTCTCATTTGCCAAAAGTCCTGTCACTGGGGCTGCCCCTCTTATTCAATGGGACTGAATGGGTTGGCCTGTCAGGGACACAAAGTCCCTTCAGGAATTGGCTCTTTGAACCCTTTCCCTCTTGCAAGAAGATGCTAGCGGATTAAGGATGTTCTTTTCTGGCTTCTGTTCACCAGTCAGGGCTAATCCTCTCCTCGGGATGCCTTGGAGGGTGTCCTCTCTGACGCGCTTTCTGTTCTTTTCTCTCCTCCTTCTGGATGCCCACGTGACAATCAGTGCCTCAGAGGATTCCCCCTTGGAATGTCTTTAAGGAACCTCAATGCTTTCTCATTAGAGCAAGACAGTCCAGATGCCTGATTTTCTATTGCAGCACAACCTGGTCTATACATACAAACTGGATAGTCAGGACTTTTGCCCTCACAATGACTCTTTTAATCACAATACCCTCCCCTTACCCAATCTTCACCATTGCCATCTTGGCAAATGATCTGAAGAGCCCCATTTTTTGTTTTACTCCAACTTGCTCACTTTTCAGATCCTCCTTCTGCTTACCACACATTCCTTTTTATCTCCCAGCTGATTCACTCCCCCTCCCTTCAGTTCCTACAGATGGTCTGTGACTTTGACCTCACTGACCAGGAGGCCTCTCCTCCCTCCAATTCTCAGCAGCCTCCATGTCTCTATCTGGCATTACTCCAGAGCTTCTTGGCATTGTACCCTGCCTCACTGCTCACACCTTCTTTGCCTGTCCCTTTGTAGACAGCCCTGTCAATCATCTGCCTGCCAAGAAGTAGTTGGAACCTAGAACATTGTTCACAATCATGTACTATTGTCCATATTTAATCTTTCTCAAATTGAAACTGAATTGGGGTCTTTTCCCTACTAATCCCTCACCATTTACCACAGAATTTGAATTCTTCATACTCGTATAGCCTAACATGGAATTGCATGACTTACTTTCATCCTCAGTCACTCCAGAAGAGTAATCACATGTTTGACTTAAGCCAGCATTACACAGGAATGCTCTAAACCATCAATAGCCACATCACTATGAGGAGCCACAATCCCAAAGAAAGACCCAAGATAGAACTACTATCTAGCCTACTGCCCCAGACCAAACAAAAAGATCATGTGCTTTCTTGCCTGGTAGAAGACATGAAAAGGACTATTTCCAAACTCATTAATTCTGATAATGTTAGAGAAGCTGGATGGGAAACAAGTGAAAACCCATTTCCCCTACTAACCTCAGAAGCCCCTCAAAAATATAGCAGTCATAATCCAGAGTCACCTGAAGGAAGGTTCATCCTAAGAATGCACTTCATCTCCCAGTCAGCACCAGATAGCAGATGCAAATTATGAAAATGTCCACAGTTCCCACAAAACAAATTCACATGCCTTTCTTCGTTATTTAATAAGTAGGATGCACAGGATTAGGAAAAATACAGAAAAGAAGCCAAAGAAATTCCTAGGATAAAAAGCAGCTCTATCTCTGGAGATCTCCCATTTCAAAGTTATCCCAAGAGACAGATACCAACCTTCTTTCAATCCCAAACACATTCTAGCTCATGTTTAAGGTATACTTACCCTGGCCATTGGAACAATAACCCCCCTTCCCCAATTAAAGACCCATCTTCCTATGTCTTGCCCAGCCTATAAATTAGAGTTTAAAAGAGAGTCCTTCCCTTAAAAGAAAAGTCAAACTCACCCATACCCAACCTTAATGGCAAAAGGGATCCAGCTCTCTCCAGCAACAAATTTTCTGGGCCTACTACATGAAACCAGCTGACATATCACAGGATCATACCAAGTGCCATCTTGTACCATCTAAACTGGATGACCCCAGAGTAGCTTTCTCCGTGGGCAGTATCTTATTTTCTGCTATGTAGTAGAGTTGCTTAGTCTGTCCTGCCCAAAGTTTAAGCACTCCTCTTTGCCTATGACCTCAATAGTTGGAATCAATAGCACCCTCTCTTCCCTGAAAGGTTACCATTTGCTATAGGAAAACAGGTTTTAGCTTTCCTGCCCAGTTCCTTTATTTAATTCAGGTATTTCAAAGCTGGACACAAGACTACATTGGGACCCCAAATCATCTCAAACTAATTTCTTGGCATGCTAATTAACTATGGTCCATCAGAACGTAAAAGTCTCTCTGCCCTCCAAAACATTCACCTTAATAACCACTCAGGCTCCTCTGTCTGAGACACATCAACACCGATCAGAACATCATATATTCTGTCTTCATCAAATTGAAAGACTATTTTACAATGCAAACCTCAATACCCCCTTAATCCAAGGTTCTCAAATAACTCCCAAACTCTGATTTCCAAGTTCTGAGAGGCTAATTTCCTTAATTACCCTGTGTAATACTCCTGTTTTCCATGGCAAGTAGCCTTATGGAGCATACCATCTAACTCAAGACCCTTTTGACCCAACCTGCGGGATGCTGCTGCTTCCGCCAGCAGAAGAGATGACCACAACACGATTCTTCTCAGAACACACTTTATTGGAGCGCTTACACTTGAGAATTGAGAGAGGCAAGAAGACCCTGTCCCCGTGGGAGCAGAAGAATATATACAGTGCCAGACAAAGCCCTGACGTGTCATCAACCCAATGGCTCAGGCCAGAGTGGAGTGATTGTGCTAAATTATGATTGGCCAGATCGGATGGCCAGATCGAAAGACTCCCCCCCACCTCCTGCGCGCCCCTAGGGGAAGCTTGTGCACATGCTCACAAGTTGTTTTACCAAGTTTGCCGTGGAACAGCAAATGGCACCCAAGCTCCATGCCCACGACATGACGGCGCCATTGCGCGCGCTACACCAACCCATAGACCCTCTTCAGTACTGTGCTGTGTAATACTCCATGTTTTACTTTTTTCAACATATGCCGGTTCCCTGAGTCTCAGGGTCATTTTCTTTCATCCCAAGTCATAATCCTGACACTCATGACCCCTAGCAGCATACCTGGACAGTGCCTTTCCAAAAATTCTAAAACAAGTCATATTTGTAGGAGAACCCTTGCTTAAGATCTTCCTTCTCCTTCCTCATAGCACCCTTGTGCAGTATGGGGATGGCCTTCTCCTCTATAGTCCTTCCCGCCAAGTGCACTCTAGGTTCCTGTCACTCTCCTAAATTTCCTAGGCCAACAGGGATACACAGTTGTTCCACAAAGGCTCAGTTCAACCAGCAATTACTTCCTCTTCACATCAGATCAAAGGGTTATTACAGCTACACACATAACTTCCTTTCTAACAGCTCGATAACACCACAAAAAGATGACCTCCATGCTTTAATGCAGTGGCGGCCATTGTGCTACTGACCCAAGCAAGCTGGCATGACAAACTTACATATGGGTAACATATTTTCTTTTACCTCATCAAACTACGTATGTACTCGTCAATTATACCTACTCTATGTAATAATCAGAGGTACCCTATGAGTAACTTATCTGACCCACTCAATACCAGACCCTCCTATTATGAAATTCACCTTCTGTGCACTACTGAAATTTATTAAATCATATCCCTCTTCCCCATAAAAGAACCCATTGCGTATCTGCACCTGAAAGTTTTAGAATAACCTCAGGAAGCCACCATAGGCTTAATAGACTCCATATTTCCAAATCCAGAACACACTCAGTTCATAGATTGCAGCAATTTTATTCTTAATATTCAGTAACAATCATGGCCCAAACTATAGACAGTCCACCCTTACCCCCTGAACACATCTGCCCAAAAGGCACAATTGATTTTGTTTATGAGCCCTTATCCTAGAAAAAGGTAAACAATTTAGCATTTATACAGACTCCAAATATGCTTATCTTGTACTGAACTCATGTGCAGTGATCTGGACCAAAGGAAGATTCTTAAAATCTAAAGACTTACCTATTAAATACACCTCTTATTATACAGCTAATAGAGGTTACCCAGGTTCCAACCTAGGTTGCTGAAAGGGTCATCAGAGGGGCAATGTTTAGAAACACAGGAATAGGGATCAGATAATGAAACAAAGAAGGGTGTTCTTTTCCCACTTACAGCCTCTGAGGCCCTTGATACTCAATCGATTATCCATGAATATAGCCAAACAACCTAGGAGGACCTAATAGAGGAGGAAGAAGCTGAGAAGGAGTGGCTCTAGTTTTCTTCCCAAGGAAAAATCATCCATCCTGCTGGTCATGACAGGGGAATACCCAGCAGACTACACAATCTAGTGCCCATCATCAGTTGAAAGCCTCTCCACAAGCTCCTTAGTCTCCCTCTCCATAGCTGGGAATGGCATTCCCAGATCTTACCAAAGCTGTCCTCTCTCTGTACCCTGTCCATCCTCAACGATGTTTCAGTCCACCCACTTCCTCGCCCACTCAGGAATCAAGAGAGCAATTGGATTTCACCCATGGACAAATTATACGCAACTGTGGACAAACACAAGTACACAGTCACTCTGTCCTTAATTTGTATATAAAGTGTTAGATCTCATTATCATCATTTCTAACAAGGTATATTTTAGTGAAAATCCTTGCCTCCTTGTCTGCTTTACCATCTTATGTCCCCTCAACCTCTCTTGTAGACATCCCTAATCTCTTTCCCTTTTTCATTTCCCGTGTGTCCTTACTCACCCCTTTTTAGTCTTGCTAGAAGCCTTCCCTGTGAAAACAGAAAGAGTCCTGGGTGGCACTTGAGCACTTTTCAAGACATAATCTCCAGATTTGGAGTCTGTACTTCTTCCAAAGAGGTAACCGTTCAGCCTTTGTCCCTCAAATAATTCAACATGTCTCACAAGCTTTAGCTATCACCTCTACCATGTTGACCATCCCCTTCCGTCTTTGGGAAAAATAGGAAATGCATTGTCCACCTCAAAACAATTTCTCGCCACACTATTGCTTGAGCTTCAGCAAGGCTAGCTCTAACTCTTGCTTTTCACTCTTCTAAGATATGGAGTCACATCCAAATTCTATACACTTATGCTACTTTAAGGCTAAGCATTTTCCTCCTCCACCTTGGTGTTGAACTTCTCCTTTGAGAACTCTTTAGAGCTTCCAAAGAAGAAAAAAAAAAAACAGCCCCAGGAGCCATGCTGACCAGTATCAGCACCCTAATGAAACTTCACCTTAAATCTTAAGCCTGGGGGTCAGGTCTAACTTAAAGACCTACCAGGAAAAATACAAAAGGGACCAAAAATACAAAAAATACAAAAAATACAAAGAGTTTTTCTCACCACTCCAACTACAGCTAAGCATATAGAATTCCCACTCTGTAGCCATCTCTCTCGACTCAAACTAACCCCACACACACCCCACATTGTCAACCAGATAAAGTTCTCAGCCCTGAGTGAATCATATACAGTAGACATCAAACCTAGAGATGATTTTAAGCTCCTCTCAAAAAGTCTAAAATCTCCATATGTATGAGAGAGGAGAAGTCTATGTATGATTATACCAGAAATGCTATTCAGTGCTATTCAGCTTTCTCATCCCTCTAAATGCCCAAGAGCTTGCCCATGGATCACGCTATGAGATTTTCCTAACTCCAGCTTGGGACAAACATCTTCAGTTGGATTTCTAAAACTATTCCACTTAGAAAGTTACCTTGGGTTTAGAAATAACTTGGTTTGATAGACTATGCCTCAAAGCATGCTTTGTTTTGGCATCTTTTGTCTCTAAGGGTTCGAATCTTGCATTAGTATATGAAAGTCTGTGAATTTCCAGCTATGTGAATCCCGTCTTCTGCCTAGACTAACACTGATCGTGCCTGCACTCTGACTTTCATATACTGCCCTGTGTCTTTTCTACACTATCTTGGGATATCTGTTTCTGTGCTACCCATACGCTAATCCCTACTACCCACCCATCAGAAAAGTCTTCTAAGGATTAAATAAAGGATTCTAGTTTCACAGATTAGTGAATTTGTGCCCCTAAATTCCCAACTAAGGACTCATCCTCATTTTATCTTGGTAAATCAAAGTTTTATATCAGAATACTATCAATGCCATCTTTCACACTTAGGCAACAGTCAAAGACAACATCACTGATCTTCATATGAAACTTCAAACTGTGCTTTCTTCAATAAATGCTTACCAATACCTGAACCAATTTTTTCAGATTAAAATCAACCCTACCAGCTTGTTTTTGTATAAATATTTCTGACTCTTGTCTCCTCTACATAGTTCCTAGAATCTTCAGCTGCTCCCAGCTCTCTTAGGCCCTTACCTACCTTTACAAATTCAATAATTCAAACTTTTGTAACCACTTTCTGAGTCCTATACCAGATAAGTAAGATTCTTTTAAAATTCAAAGTCTATCTTGCTTTTATACTAACTTAAAAAAAAATAAAGGCGGCAGTCGCCGCCATTTCAAGACAGTGAGAGGTAGATGTCTAGCAAGAGTTGCTAAGATTCGAGTCCAGTATCTGCTACCGCCCCTTAAGCCTTCCAAAACACTGATATGGCTGCTGCCCTTTTCCTGCTACCTCTAGAAACATTTTTTTGCCAGTAGTGGCGGCAAGAGAAGTCAATTACCCCCTTGCTCTATTTCAAGAAGCTCCAGATGGCGTCTTCCGTGGGCTACGTGGCCGACAGCACAGAACCAACGAAACGTATGCTTTCCTTCCAAGGGTTAGCTGAGTTGGCACATAGAGAGTATCAGGCAGGAGATTTTGAGGCAGCTGAGAGACACTGCATGCAGCTCTGGAGACAAGAGCCTGACAATATTGGTGTCCTTTTATTACTTTCATCTATACACTTCCACTGTCGAAGGCTGGACAGATCTGCTCACTTTAGCACCTTGGCAATTAAACAGAATCCCCTCCTAGCAGAAGCCTATTCGAATTTGGGGAATGTGTACAAGGAAAGAGGGCAGTTGCAGGAAGCAATTGAGCATTCCCGACATGCCTTGCGGCTCAAGCCTGATTTCATTGATGGTTATATTATCCTGGCAGCAGCGTTGGTAGCAGCAGGTGACATGGAAGGAGCAGTACAAGCTTACGTCTCTGCTCTTCAGTACAATCCTGATTTGTACTGTGTTCGTAGTGACCTGGGGAACCTGCTCAAAGCCCTGGGTCGCTTGGAAGAAGCCAAGGCATGTTATTTGAAAGCAATTGAGACGCAACCAAACTTTGCAGTAGCTTGGAGTAATCTCAGCTGTGTTTTCAATGCACAAGGGGAGATTTGGCTGGCAATTCATCACTTTGAAAAGGCTGTCACCCTTGACCCAAATTTTCTGGATGCTTATATCAATTTAGGAAATGTCTTGAAAGAGGCACGCATTTTTGACAGAGCTGTAGCAGCTTATCTTCGTGCCTTAATTTTGAGCCCAAATCATGCAGTGGTGCATGGCAACCTGGCTTGTGTGTACTGTGAGCAAGGCCTAATAGACTTGGCCATCGATACCTACAGACGAGCTATAGAACTGCAGCCACATTTCCCAGATGCTTACTGCAACCTAGCAAATGCACTCAAAGAGAAGGGCAGCGTTGCTGAAGCAGAAGATTGTTATAACACAGCTCTTCGTCTGTGTCCTACCCATGCAGACTCTTTGAATAACCTCGCCATTATCAAGTGGGAACAGGGCAATATTGAAGAGGCGGTCCGCCTATATCGCAAAGCATTAGAAGTCTTCCCAGAGTTTGCTGCTGCACATTCCAACTTAGCAAGTGTACGGCAACAACAGGGGAAGCTGCAGGAAGCACTGATGCATTATAAGGAAGCCATACGAATCAGTCCTACATTTGCTGATGCTTACTCTAACATGGGAAACACTCTAAAGGAGATGCAGGATGTTCAGGGAGCCTTGCAGTGTTATACTCGTGCCATCCAGATTAATCCTGCCTTTGCAGATGCACACGGCAATCTGGCTTCCATTCACAAGGATTCAGGGAATATCCCAGAAGCAATAGCTTCTTACCGCACAGCTCTGAAACTTAAGCCTGATTTTCCTGATGCCTACTGTAATTTGGCTCATTGCCTACAGATTGTCTGTGATTGGACAGACTATGATGAGCGAATGAAGAAATTGGTTAGTATTGTAGCTGAGCAGCTAGAAAAGAATAGGCTGCCTTCTGTGCATCCTCATCACAGCATGCTGTACCCTCTTTCTCATGGCTTCAGGAAGGCTATTGCAGAGAGGCATGGGAATCTCTGCTTGGATAAGATTAATGTCCTTCATAAACCACCATATGAGCATCCAAAAGACTTGAAGCTCAGTGATGGCCGGTTACGTGTAGGGTATGTGAGTTCTGACTTTGGGAATCACCCTACTTCTCACCTCATGCAGTCTATTCCAGGCTTGCACAATCCTGATAAATTTGAGGTGTTCTGTTATGCCCTGAGCCCAGATGACGGTACAAACTTCCGAGTGAAGGTCATGGCAGAAGCCAATCATTTCATTGATCTTTCTCAGATTCCGTGCAATGGAAAAGCAGCTGACCACATTCACCAAGATGGAATTCACATCCTTGTAAATATGAATGGGTATACCAAGGGGGCTCGAAATGAGCTCTTTGCTCTCAGGCCAGCTCCTATTCAGGCAATGTGGCTGGGATACCCTGGGACTAGTGGTGCACTGTTTATGGATTATATCATCACTGATCAGGAAACTTCCCCAGCTGAAGTTGCAGAACAGTATTCTGAGAAACTGGCTTACATGCCTCATACTTTTTATATTGGTGATCATGCTAATATGTTCCCTCACCTGAAGAAAAAAGCAGTCATCGATTTTAAATCCAATGGGCACATTTATGACAATCGGATAGTTCTGAATGGCATCGATCTCAAAGCATTTCTTGATAGTCTACCAGATGTGAAGATTGTCAAGATGAAATGTCCTGATGGAGGTGACAATGAAGACAGCAGTAACACAGCTCTTAATATGCTAAATTTGTCACTGAGAGACACAAGTATGAACTTTAGGCTTAACTAGAGGGAGAGCTGGGTCAAAGGAATGATACAGGTAGATACATAATTAAACAGTCTTGCTTTAGATGCAGTTTCTATGGTCATTGTCTCAATTTCAACCTCACACAAAGGTTCATGGAAGTCCTGGCTCCTTGAGGGGACAAGGTGATTCTCAGGGCATTGTGAACAGAGTTTCCCCTTCATAGGGAACTGCCCTCATCTGTGGAAAGAGATGTGTCCTGTGAGGCTCTCTTGTTTCAAGAACCGAAGGTGACTGGAGCCAAAGTAAAGGAGACAGGGATAAAATGCAGACACTAATGTCAGGCTCTCTTCCTGATATTAGCTACCTGTAGGCCTACATGACAAGCATGTCTAAGTGACTGTTTCATGTATATCAGCTAAATTGCAGGTGTCTACACAATCGATACTCCAAAAGAAAGGGGGGGGTCTTTTACTCGACGCTGTAGTATAATCCTTCAGGTTCAAACAGTCTACATGGATTTCTACAGTTTTCACTAATAAAACACACAAGTGAGCACTCATCTGATGAGCCTCAAGTAAGAAAAAGAGCATTTGTGTTTCTCTAGAAGTCACTGGTTTTTCTATGATGGTTGAGTCACATATTTCTCTACAATGAACTTCAGTTATGATTTAAACTACATGCTAGGTCCTGTGAGTGGACCCACAACCTCCAAATGTGTATAGCTTTGAGGGTCGCTAAAACCACCATGGCTTTGGGACTCCCTAGCACAAATGCCATTCACTGTGGCTAAGGAATCATTTGGGAAAGCAGAAGAAAGAGACCTGATCTTAATTCTAGTGCTTGGATGCTTAGGAAATCACCCATGGTCAAAGTGATAGCTGACTTTTTATTTATTTTAAAAGGTGGATTATTGATAGGAATTTTTAAATACTACCCCCAAGAGACGTGAAATCTTTGGATTCACTGGTTTCCTTGGGCCATGTTAGCTAAGATGAAGACAAAGAAGATGCTCAAGTAATGTTTTTGACTTTTGAGTTCTTCTTCAAACAGAAGAGGCCCAAGTCTTCCCAAAGATGAACCTTGAGTACAAATTGTCTGGTTAACTGTTCTCTACCCCAAACAAAAGTCCAAGCTCTTTCCCCTGCCTAACTGTACCATGTCCACCTCTTTGCATGCCAGCAAATATCCCCTAGTAGCTGTAACCTTAACCCTGTAAATGCTGAATTCACTGCTAAGGGGTGAAGCAAAACGTGCCTCAAAAAATGAAATGACTTCATCTTTCATGCCTATTTTACACACACATGATAAAAATGAATTGTAAGGGTAAGATTATGTCATAAATGTTGTAGAGAGGAAAGCTTCAAAGGAAAAAATCATGTTACAAACCCCTTTGTTCTCTGCCATGCCTGGGTGGGTCAACTGAATTTAACACTTTGAATATTGGAAATAGGACAAATCCTCATAGCTAATGCTGCATTATGGATTTTGCCTACTGGAGCCTCTGTGAGAGAGGGAGAAAACATGAAAATAGGTAAAGAATGAAAATCCACTCTTGTGGTTTTGAAACGCGTTTTTCAGGCTGCTAATGAGTTCTTGTTCAAATCAAACGTCTGACCCTTAAAGGCTGATGCTTTCCCAGCATATTATAGAGTGGCTCAATTTGGAACCTCCAAAAAGGGTTTTTTTAAAAAAGACAGAGAGCAGGAGAGATCATAGCAGAGCCTCTTAGTTTTGACGTTCAATGTGGTTATCTACCACAATTGTGTCTTGGTTTTGCTACTGTAGTAGAAAAAAGCCATTTTGAAGTTCTGAACAACAAGATCCTAGTTGTTCATATCTAGCCCTTAGCCGAAGCCTAATAGTGCCTGCTTTGGGCTGCTTCAGCCTTTGAAACTCTAATGATCCCATGAGCCAAAATATATTCCTCTGATCAATGAACTAAACTCAGACTCTGGGACTGTTGAAGATTTAGCACACTCTCCAATGGGACCATGAATTATAACAACATCATGGCTCCTGGGTAGCTTGTGTGGGGTTAGAGAGAGCTTCCCGTGGAGATGGGTTTATTCTCAAATGAAAGAGTGTCCAGTTATGCTGCTGCCTGACTCTGTACTCTGGATACAGAGAATAAGGGCTTTCCAAAAGGGTTCCATCCAAAAGTTCCACCTTGAAAGAAGATGTGTGGGATGCTCCTGGCCTGAGACAGATTTTTATGGAGCTAACAGTACTCATTTCTACTTACAAAGTAGAACGCTTGTGTGGCAGCAAGTGTATGACACTCGGTACTTGCCTGCACTGTTTATTCAAATAATGTAAGTTATAGTGAACAAAGGCTTTTCTTCTGCGAGTGTGGTGTTTTAGTACGCAATAAACCACAGGGCTGCTCGTGTGGGTCTTTTCCCAGTAAAAACCTCAGACACTGTAATCAATTGAATAGTGCCCCCCACCACCACTGAAAATTCATGTTCAACTCCTAACTTCCTAAAACTCGTGAATGTGATTTATTTGGGTAAAAAAAAAGAAAAGTCTTTGCAGATGTAATTAAGTGCCTGGGGATGAAATCATTCTAAATTAAGGAATGATGGTTATTATTGTAAAGGAAAAGTAAAACAGATGTCAGAAAAAAAAGGAAGGCCTTGGATAAGAGGCAGATAGCGGGGCAATCTGTCTACAGGAGATTCAAACTTGCTGGCCACCCAAAACTGTCCTGGGAAGGCTTCTCCTCCAGCTCTTCACGAGCAGCCAATGTGGTCAACACCTGAATTGAAACCCTTGGATTCTCCAGGACTGAAAGGATGGCTTTCTTTCTCCTCCGTCCCATCACCTTTAGGGCAGCTTTTCAAAGTGCCTCTAGGGAGCTTAGCCAGGCACTGAGTGGCGAGTGGGTTTCCCTTGGCAGAAATAATCAACATAGCTTCTGCACTGTCTCACTGCTAGGGAAAGAAACACATGAGATGTGTCTTCTTGTGGAAAACAATAGCCCTAAGGAAGTCTGTGCATTGGTTTCTTTAAATCTGTCCTGTTTCTTTGGCTCTTCCTAATCTTGCCATGTACACATCGATAGTAATAGACCTATATTTCAGTAAAGCAAGACCTCTGAGCCATCATTATAAGATTTGGCAAACTGAAGCCCCTGCCACCACCACCCCCCGCCAAGCTACCCAGCAAGGAAGACCATTGAAAACAACAATGGCAAAGCAAGGCAGTATCAGAATCAAGAAAAAGAGAAAATTGCAAATAAAATTGAATGATACATGGCAGTTCATCCTGAATCAAAACACCCGACATCCTACTAACTTCTACCCTAAAAAAGAACACGCATGTGGTGGTGAGGGGGGGTAGGATGTGCACACGCGTGCCTATGCATGAAGGTGAGCACACATTTTGAAGCCAAAGGTTGGCATCAAGAATCTTCCTCAGTTTCTTTGCCTGTATTTTGAGATAGGGTCTCTTCCTGAACCTGGACTGGCTGGTTTGGCTAACAAGCCCCAGAAATTGTGCTACTGTTGCTTCCTCAGCACTGGGACTCTAGGTAGAGTGCTGCCGGGCTTGACTCTTGTGTGGCTGCTGGGGGTAGAATGCAGGTCCCCCACGTTTGTGCAGCAAGTGCTTTCCTAACTGTTCATCAGCCCTGGGTTTTATATTTTTAGAGTTAAATAAAGGAATAAATCTGTAAAAGACATGAGACAGAAACCGGCATAAAACATCCATAAAAGAAAAGCTTGGCATCGCTCATGGCTAGAAACTTGGATGCTAAGGCAGAAGACTGGACATGAGTTCACAGTCACATTAGGAGAATCGGTGGGACCCTGTCCTCCAAACAAACATGTTACAAAAAGAGAATCGGAAATTCTAGAGGTCACTGCAAATTTGGCATCATGAAGTTGATGAAGAAGTGTATAAAGAAATCAACTTAAATGTTCAATGACAAAAAGGACAGCAAAATGTGAATGAGAAGAACGCACCTGAGCTCTCCTAGAGTAGCAAACAAGTAGCCCTGAAAGATTAAAAGTCTGAATGCCCAACGAATTGAATCCACATTAAAATGGATTCTAAGGGATTTATAAAATAGGCAATTTATAGACATAAATAATTTATAGCATAGATTATCTACTGCTACATAATGCCGTGTGATACAAAAAAAAAAAAGCGCATACGCGAAATCCAGTGTTTCCTAGCAAGCAGCATTTGCTTACTCAGTAGAGTGCAAGTTGGCAGCAGGGTTCCCTCAAGCTCTTGGATCTGAGCTCTGGAGTTCTTTGAGCACACCTCCAGAGTTCCAGCATAGCAGGGCCCCTTTTTGCATTGCCATTTGCTTTCCCGAAGGAAAGCACAGCCAATGTCCTGACTGTTTGGCTTTTGTTAGCTCGTTCACCCTCTTCCTTGGCCCCAGCTTATGTGAAATTCCAAAAACATTGAAATTTCCAGGCAACCATCCCAGCACAGAAACCAAATTACCACCCTCATGCATTGGCGGCACCCCACAAAATCAGTGTTGAGATCCTGTAAACTCATGTCACACAGTTTGACTAAGTCTGCTGGGCTCCGTGGACTTCTGCTGTCCTACTCTATTTCTTCCACTCTATCGCCACAGAGCCAGTACCTAGAGCCCCTGTTCCTTGGCAAAGTTGGGCAATACTGATTAACTGTATTGTGTTCCACCACCACTTGCCTCTCTGCCAATCACATTACCAGAGTGGCTAAACCCGGTCTCCTGGAATGCTTTTGAAGTCAAGACTTTTGGTTCAGGACTCCAGTAATAGCTTAAACTGCCCCCCATGAGTTCTAACCCAAGAAACTATTCTGTCTATGTCCTTGGGTCAAAAAGCAGAGGAGCCGGAGAAGAAACAAAGCTATCAAGGGATATACAAGCCCCATTGGCCAGAGAATGGGCATGATCCCCAAATCAAGAGAAGGAACAGATAACAGCCTCACAGAGACCTCTAGACAATAAACATCATTATAATAAACCCACCCACAACAGCTTC
The DNA here is from genome assembly GCF_014885135.2 of Alexandromys fortis. Lineage (NCBI taxonomy): Eukaryota > Metazoa > Chordata > Mammalia > Rodentia > Cricetidae > Alexandromys > Alexandromys fortis. The sequence goes on along the minus strand of NW_026067908.1, from coordinate 17,178,864 downwards.
CGTGATATTACTATCAGACAACCAGAAAGAAGAAAAGCAAATGGGCACAAAATAGCAAATTCAAGGGGAAAAAAAGTCTCAGTCATGATCATCTAGAGATACCCAATATTATGTTCTGAAAAATTTATGAAAAATACAGAATGATGATGTGTACAGAAAGAAGGCAGGCAAATCACTGGCTGTGGGCACAACTAAGGACTGATTTCTGTTGCTGTGACCCTAAGTTTTGGCCTAGCTACATGACACTTGGTAGGCACAAGTGAAGCAGAAATCTTACAGTTCTGTCCTACAGAAATGACAACCTGTACTCTTTCAAAGGAGAGCTGCAGTGTTTCCCAATGTTCAGAGAAGAGAAACCATCCTCAGTGCAGACCATGGTCAATACCAGGCTAAGGCTGACACTCAGCTATTTAGAAACCATCATCTAATGATTATAGATCTTCCATCTTTTGCCACTACCATCAAATATCCAAAATTTACACTACAAAAGTGCTCTTACAGGATTCTCCAGCAATAATACCTGAGTTCTTTTACTTTAAGTAACCTCACACTGTTTTTGTTATGTTTTAGGGTTTGTTTTGGTTTGGGGAGTCTGGGGTTTGTATTTGCTTGCTTGCTTGCTTGCTTGCTTGCTTGCTTGCTTTTGCTTTTTCCTTGTATCTTCATTATAAATTCGTGGGCAAAAACTAGTAAGTCATAATGCTACCATTGGACAGCTAAGTCCTGCCTTCATTAGCCTCAGTACTAATGTAACTAAAATGAGAGATTAAACTTACATTGAAGTTATCATCTAACTACTCCATAATAGCTAATCTCTGTCTTCTATCAGAATTATATTACAGAGTCAAAAGAACATGGGTCCACTTTGATCCTTTCAAAGAATAAAATATCTCCTTATTCATATTGGCTGGCCTACATTGTAAGAAGCAACAAGCAGAGAAAATGGTTGCTATTCAACTTAAAGAACACAAATTCTCAGTGTATGAGCACACCCATGTAAAACCACTCAGGCCAAGATGTAAAATATTTCCATGATCTAAGTCTAGAGTCCTGCTACACATCATTAATATTCCTAAAAAGCAATTTTAATTTTGATCTCTATTTCTGTCTTTCTACTTACTTTGGGATCTCTTATATATGTTTTCCATATCCATACTTTTCAAATCCGATCACGCATCTTTCTTCTTGAGCGTATGGAATACAGTTGTAATGATTGTTTTCAGTTCTCTGTCTGTTGGCGCTATCATCTTAGTTAGTGCTAATCGGTTTCAATGGTCTGGCTTTTCTCCTCACTTGGGTTACTTTCTTCAACTTCCCTGCATGCCTGGCAGTTTTCAGCAGATGCCAGGTAGGGTGAATTTTACTTTGGTCAGTGTTGGGTATTTTTTTTAACCTATAAATATTCTTGTTCTGAGACACGGTAAAATTAACAGATCATTTGGGGTCTTTCTTTTAAGCTTTCTTTAGGTTATCCTAGAACTGGGGCTAATCGCAATTTATATTAGGACTGTAAAGAAAACTCAATAGATTATGTTTTCTACCATGGGCTATAGAAAAACAAATCAGTTTGTGATAAGAAGAGATGCAATGATTCTTCTCAGTGTCTTTCCTTTTGTTGAAGTCTTCATCTGAAGAATCTGAAGCTGGACCTGACCAAATAATGTCAAACTCATAGAATTCACTGTCTGTATGTGTCGAGATAATTACTTTCTAACCAGACAACATTTGGGAAACTTGTAAAATAGTGATAATGATTATATTCGGTAGTGGTATACTACCCTAGCAGAGTCTCAACCTCTCCTAGATAACTAGTGTTGATAATTTTATAAATGCCGGCTGAGTGCTGAGGCATATTGAGTATGTGCAAGCAGTTTGGGTTCTGTAGTATAATGAGCCTTCCAAGAAACACTAAAAGTAGAGTGTATGCATTTTGCCTATTGGACATAACTTTTATTCCATTAATGAGGTAAGAAATTCCATCTATATAAAAGATGAGAGTGCTCTGATAATTTGGTTATAATGACATTGAGCTCGATAAAGATAAACACACTGAAGAAATCTATTCTGCAAATAGAAATTCAATTTCTTACAATGCTTTCAGTTTTCCTTTTCTTAACTTAAGTGGCTGCACATTAATTATTTTACTATCAGATAAGATAGCTTCATCAGTTTGAGGACAAACTACTCTCATCAAAGCAAAGTGTTTGAGAAAATTTCTCTTCAATCAATATGTTCTATAAAAATAACATATTATATCTGAATATTACTCCTCAGTCTGGGCTTCTCAGAATTTCCAAAGGCTGCTTATCCACCACAATCAGCTCTCCCTTACTGGCAGCCAGATGCATAAAGTACTGTTTCTTTTTGTCTGAGGCTAGAAGCAAAATGAAGGAAAATGCATTGGAGAGTGACACCATAATTTGGGGCAAATGGATCTGGACTACTTCCGTCCCATTAGGCAAGAATCTCAGGAAAAATCATTTAGTCTTTCTGAGTTTATTTTCCCATCTGTAATAGCAGCAGCCTTATAAACCACTAGACAGATTTAATCCTTCCATATAAAGCTCTAGGTACCATGTCTAGAATGGAAGTCCCGTATTTACTATGAATGCTGTCACTAATGGATGGGCTACATCATCACAAGTCCATATATTGGAACAGCAGTACAAGAGCTACAACCACATAAGGTACCACCCAAATTCTCAGAGAATTCTGCTTATCTATTCCAAGTTTACTGTAAACTGAAAGGTTACTAAGAGTGATAATCTTCCTCCAAACCAAACATTTCTAGTTCTGAACTTTGCTCATCGCTGTATAGCGTCTTCTTTGCCCTACTTCCCTTATTTAATGTCACGAGTGTCTTTGCATTGCAGTGCTTGGAGAGAAAGAAATGTTACTCCAACTACCTGGGATTAATCTATATCTACAACTAACACCTATGGAACTCAAGCATATTAGTTAATCTTCCCAAATGTTTCCTGTCTATAAAATTAAGATTAAAAATGCCACGTTAGACCACTGAATAAACTAAATGTGGCAGGTAGTAAGGACATGGTATAGAGAAGGCACTTAATGATTCAAATATTGTCTCCCACTAAGAAATAATTAAGTCCCTGCATTATCAACTATAGACACAATTGCCACTGGGTTGTCTTCTGTCTATTGATAAAAGGCACTCTCATCGCCCTTCAAAAAATAGAAGTAACAAAAGTTCATGGACTTAGAAAAAAATAATTCAAGGGGTAATGTACTTTCTGTTACATCCCACTACTCAAAATATCCTGGACTATTGGCCTTTTATGACAACAATTGCCATCTACTAATATAATGTAAATGTATATGTAAGTCCATCTAAAAATCTTCACTGTAGCAAAAATAAAAAGTGTAACATGCCAATTTGGTGGCTCTCCCTACAAGAGGTTAAGTTTCATCCTAATGAAAATTTCAACTGGCAACACCCCCATGCCTAGCTTCTTTGACTGAGTTGTGAGAGGTCATTGAAAAAGGCTTCTGAGCATCTAGCTGTGATGACTGCAGACTGGTTTGGTGCTACTAACATTGATTTGAAATCAACTTTGAAAAATTCCAATAGCTGATTGTGGCCCTTCTGCTAAGACCCTCCCTCTCCCCCTTCATCTACAGAGGCTTCCTAGCTAAGGATGATCTCATCTATATTTTAAAATTATTTAAGTAATACAGTCACAAATAACCCCTGTGGTGTCCTGTTGTTGACTAGCTCTTTAATCTTTGTGCTTATTTCCTACATCTATTTTTTGTTTCCAGAATAATCAGAGGGGCATCTTTGATTTTAATATTATTTTTTTTTAATCATGAGGGAAAACATGGCTAAAAAGATCAAAGGTACGGCTGATTCCCAAACACCAACTCTATGTGTCCAATCTTTGGCAAAGCAGGAGCATGGGTATACCTTCTTATACAAGCCAACTTTCTCCTTCCTTTTGTTTCTATTCCTTATTCTCTTTTTATATAACAGGACAACTGTGGACTGGGGATGTGGTTCCGTCATAAAATGCTTCATGTACAAGGCCCTAGGTACAGTTTCCAACATTCCCAAACAAACAGGCATGTAGGTAAAGGATAGCAAACATAACCTACAATAGAAGGATTTTCCGTCTACCGTTCTCTTTATTAGGACTTCCCTGAGATCTCGCTAGGCCTCAGCGTAGGTTCTCTCTTGCTTCTGTCAGCTATACCCCTTTCCTATTGCAGATCCCGCCATGCTTTGAGTTGGGCGCTAGGCTCTAGGACAGTGCGACTGGCTCTCTTCCTTACCTTTCTCATGCTACTCCCTCACATCCTCACACTTAGCCAGATTTTCTCGTACTACAGAGAACTAAGTGATGAGAGAGAGAGAGAGAGAGAGAGAGAGAGAGAGAGAGAGAGAAATAATCTTTGACTATTTATTTAGGAAAGTTCTCAGAGAAATAAAGGCAGGAATGTTTGCCTCTGTGAAGTGAATTATTAAGACAACTACTCCCCCATTAAGCTACTGACAGAAGACAAACAACAGGCATTTCCTGGATGCATAGGTAAAAAGACACGTGCTTTCTGAGACAAAAGAAGGAACAAAAAAATGACACACAGGGAATAAAGGTGAGGAAACTAATTATCCAGTCATTCACCTCTATTCTATGCTTTATAAATCTAAACCTGTTTGTTTAGAAAGAAACTGCTTTTCAACCATCTTGTTCTAGGGTACCCATGGGGTCTGTTCTCCCTTCAGATTCCCTCAGTGACTAGAGGAACACGAAAGATTTCTCCAAATGGAATGGGAATGGCAGATTCATCACCCTAGAAAACCACAGTGAAAATGTCTCAAAGCTGTTAATTAAAGCATTAATACATTCTGACCAAGTTTTCTAGTTAGCTGTTGTTTTTTTTTTTTTTCAATTTGACACAGCTAGCATTATGTACAAAGAGGAAAAAAACCTCAGCTAAGAAAGTACCCCCATCAGATTCTAGGCAAGCCTGTGGGCATTCTCTTGATAAATTACTGATGTAGGTGAGGTGTCTAACCCACTGTGGGCAAATGGTCCTGCGGACATCAGAAAACAAACTAGGCAAGCAAGGTGAGAAAGCCTATAAGTACCACTCTTTCATGGGTGATTTTGCTTCATTTCTTGCATCCAAGTTCCTGCCCTGGCTTCCATCAATGATAGCCTATCATGAAATTGTGTTATATTTAGGAATGTGCATGCAGTAATGGTGAAAAAGGAGGCCTTGAATTTGGAGGAGAGTGAGGAGGGTTACACAGGAGGGTTGGAAGGGAAAGATGTTGCAATTAATTTATAATCTCAGAAAATTTTTGAAAAGAATTTAGATTGTTCAAAAATAGCAAAAAAAACCTTCCAACTAAATGCAAATACATAACAAAAGACAGTAAATATACAGGTATATAAGGGAATTTTGCTTTAAAGAGAAAATAAGGAATATTTGAGACAATTAAGAAGTGACCTTCAGAAAAGGTCAGCCAGGAGTCACTGGGACCACAAGGATTCTTGGGGTTTTTGAATACCTAGATGGAAAGAGGACATCACCTCTATGGAGGTTTTGTTCATTCAGTGCTAATCTAGTGTCTGAACATCAAGAACAAAGGAAATATCAGCCTAAAGACAAAAGCCTCCAGGCCCCAGGACATTGTCCTAAGATACCGTTATCCTTGAGCATGAGGAGATTTTTTAAAGAGGAGTCTATATAACAAAAAGAAAATTTTCTAATATTTTTCAAAAAATTCATTTGAGACAGAGGTGACTATGCTGAGTTTCCCTCAGAAAAAAAAATACAGAAGAGAATACACGATTTCACAATGCAAAGAAAGTAAGAGTGAGCAAGACACCCACAGTGAGTGACTAGACCCTAATCTTTGGGAGAGGGCCAAACTAAGAAAGAACAGAATTCACAAATGGCCCTGCTCTCATCAGCAAGCCCCTTTCTCTTCTGTGGTCTACATATGCACTCTCTCCACCTGAGTGACTTCTGTAACAGAGACTAGAGTTTCTAAAGACTACTTAGGCTGGAAACAGCACAGCCAAGGCAAGTCGACTACATACCAAACACTATCGCTTCTTTGAATTGAAAAGGAAAGAGAAAAACTGTGAAATGGAAAAGGAAGCTGCCAGGTAAGAAGCTGGTCTGCATGCTTTCTCCTAGGAAGGCATATAAGAAAAACTTGTCCTTTATTTCATAGAAAGAAGCATATAGATTATCTCCAATCTCTCAAAGAAAGGGCCCTTAAATCCATAGTGCTGTAAAAATGTTATGTATGATGCTGTGAGTAGGGGAGGCATCCACAGCTTTAGCCAGCTGTGGGCCCAATGTACTATTCATCCAAACTACCGTACAAGATGCACCCACAGTGCAACGGTAGCATGACTTCCATGAAAGAAAGCAGGGTAAATGCTTTCTGAGTGAACTTGATTCCACTTCACACAGGGAATTCGTGTCTGGTACCACACATCTGGTCCATGACTAGATAGGCCCTAGGTCTAAAAAGAGTATCTACAACTGTTGTCTTGGTCAATGTAAATATTAACCATTAAATTGCCTTGAAATACTTAGGGTTGAAAGACCCTCAGAGAGGACCTTCCCTCAGGAGGAACCCCTAAACCCAAGGGACAGTCCGAGACCATTGGCTGCAACGGCAAGAGGTTTTGGGGTTTTTTTTGTTTTGTTTTGTTTTGTTTTGAGAAGTGCACAGGTACCTGCGGGTGTCAGAGTCTATTTGGAAGACTTGCGGACACAAGGCGGCAGCGGTGGCTGAACGACCGACGCAAGGCAACCAGGACTGGCACAACCAGACAGCGTAGGCAGACGGACCGGCGCTCAACAGATGGCCCCACGACAATTAAATCAAAGAGGTAGGCCTTTGGTTGGCGAGGTTCCTGGCAAACGGGGAGACTGGTCTTGTTCCTGAAGACCCTTCTGAGGGGTGAGAGGGATCTTGGCCCCCGGTAGGAGCCAGGAAACAGAGCAAGGGCATTTTGTAAGAGGAGCCTCTGGCCAGCGGAGAAACCATTCATTAGGAGGAGATGGCAGGCAGCAAGGCAAAAATTCACCCAATAATCTGAAAAACAACATGAAAACACCAGAACCCAATGATATTACAACAGAAGTACTTGAACACCCTAACAGAGAAGAAGTGGAAAAAATGACTTTATGAAAGTAATAGAGTCCCTTAAACAACATGTAAAAAACACCCTTATAGAAATGGATGAGAAATATAACAAAAAGTTTGAAGAATTAACTAAATACATACATGAGACCCTGGGAAACCAAGAAAAAATGAACAAACAAGTAATGGAAGCAGCTCAAGAATTGAAAACTGAAATGGAAGCAAGGAAGAAAACACAAACTGAGGACCAGCTGGATATGGAAAATCTGGGTCAGCGAGCAGAGCCTACAGAAACAAGCATAATCAATAGAATACAAGAGATAGAAGAATCTCAGATTCAGAGGACACCATAGAGAAAATAAACACACTGATCAAAGAAAACAGCAAAGCCAACAAATTCTCATCACAAAACATTCAGGAAATATGGGACACAATAAAAAGACCAAACCTAAGAATAATAGGAATAGAAGAAGGAGAAGAGTCACAGCTCAAAGGCCCAGAAAATATTTTTAACAAAATTATGGAAGAAAACTTTCC
>NW_026067908.1:17157998-17166815 GCF_014885135.2 Alexandromys fortis | reverse complement strand
AAAAAAAAAAAAAAAAAAAAAAAAAAAAAAAAAAAAAAAAAAAAAAAAAAAAAAAGACTATGTCAGTTACCAACTGATTTTCCAGAAGCTGGGTACCCACTCCAGATTTCTGGATAAGTACCAAGAAATTGCACTGTTCGCTTAAACTAACTAGGCAAGTCTAAAGATCATACCCACAGCTCTGTGTGTCTGAGGTGGCACTAAAAGCAGTCTGTCAGATGCCATCAGCCTTTTTAACATTAGTTGGGTTTTCTGAGTTAATCTTTTCACTTAAAGAGACAAAGGTTTAATGTCCTTGTCCAGAATTCCAGAAATAAAAGGATTTGAGGGATCTCTGTTCTCTCACATGGAACATGTTCACTGCTGTTGTCTCCACAGGCCTCACCGTCCCTTGCCTGTGAGAAAGTAGGCTGGTTCTGACCAGAAAAGTCTTCCCTCTAGACTAGCTTAGCAGAAGGTACCATGCAAGCTTCCAAGGGAGGAAAGCAGTCAATCATTCAACCCAACTATGTTGCCATGACACTGACCACTGTGGCCCAATCTTAAGTGGCCTTCAAATCTTGGCAGCAACCAGCTGTACTCTAATTGGACTTACATCCTGCTCAAGAGGGATGATACTGGGAGTGGACCATGAATAGTAAAGTCATAGATCTTGGAGGAGAATCTATAACTGCCAGTTTACTAAACCAGAATAATTCCTAACTATATTCTAAATCTTTATCCTTATACACTCATAGGTAAGTATAGGTCTCACCCTTCATCAAAGAAATGACTTGAAAACAAATGGTGACCTTACCGAAAGCCACAACTGACCAAAATGCAGAGAAGTGACTAGGTGGTGCTCAGCCCCAACTGATAATCTACAAAACAGCTCCTGAATTTAAAGCTTAAGGAACAATAGTAGGATCTGGAAGAACAGGAAGTTTGCTCTATGACTCTATCTCCTAGAAATGTCCGAGAAGCTTCATCAATTTAGGTTCAACAACATTGGTGCTTAAACAAGACCCGAGTAATGATAGCACCAATATACAAGTTAACATAGAAAGGGAAATCTTCATGAGACCTCTCAACCTTAGACCAAGAACTACATACTGCTAAGAAGAGGAGAAACATTCTTTCCCAGGAAAGAGTCCACAGATTGATTATCTAATACCAAATGGTCAGCCCTGAAATCACATACATACAAGTAAAATTATATGGACTGAACTTACGTAAGTGTATCTACATATATGTTCATATGTGATGTATGCAATGGTAAATAGAGGCCATGAATTTGAAAGAGAGCACAGGGGTATGCAGGAAACAGGAAAGAAGGGGGGAAATGATATTATATTTTAAATTCAGAAAAGAAAGTCTCTTCCATAGAGCGCCAGGGATAAGCTGAGAATGTTTAGAAGAGAAACAAAAAAAATGTAAGGAAGTGACAGAAAAAATAAGACAAACAAAACAAAACAATGGAACCCAGAAATGCTGAGCCCAGGGTTGGAGATGGTAATCAGGCAGGTTTAAAATTTCAGGTATATTACAACTCTGGTAAGAATTCTAAATCCTTCCCTCAGGAAAATGGAGACAGAAGGCCTTAACTCTAGGAACTTGACTCTAGCAATGGATCATAGACCTGCTTCCAACCAGCAGGTTAGTGCCAACACAAGGAGGCCAATAGCTCTCATTCTCCAAATACGGACATGTCACTACACAAAAGGATCGCCAGAGGTGGCATCTGCCTGGGAAATCCCCTTCACAATGCCTGACATGTAAGACGCACTGAAGCAGTGTTCATTGATTTCATTCCATTCTCTGGGATCCTGAAAGCAAAGGGGAAAGACTCTGCAAGGTGACCACAGCTCAGAGCCAAGAAAGAAAGGGGACATTCAGAGCCTCAAGAGTTTATATTAGAACAGACTTCTATTGAAGAGATTATGGTAATGGCCCTCTGATTTCCCAGGAGCAGTGTACAGATCACAGACTGATGGATGAATAAAAAGTACAAGCTATTAAATAGGCAAGCAGAGAAGCCCCCTTAATAAATCAACACTGGAGCCTGAGAGAAGCCCAGAGCTAGAGTTTCTAACGGTGTCAACTCCCCAAGAATGAGCTATGAGAAAGGCAGGCCTCTGTCCTCCAACTTGAATTTCAGTCCTCTAAGCATACACACAATGAGTCACAACTTCACCTTATAGGGTAGTAGTTCGGGATAGCCAGGACCAAGGCCTAGGGCAAGGATCAAGAGCAGTAGAGCAGTTTCCAAAAAACTAGTTCCTATAGGTTTTCATTAAATGCCACTGCTACATACTTGAGCCAAAGTTAGGTCTGCTTGAGCAGGGGATACTTTGAAATGAGGAATGATTGTCTCTAGCAAGCCCCCCATCCCAGTCCCCAGATACTCCCACCAACCTCCAACAGCTGTAGCAATCCTGCCAAGATTGAAATATCTCCACTAGGACCATCCCCTGGTTTTAAAAATGGAAAGGACAATCCTACTCTGGAGAGAAGCAAAGTCTCAACAAGGACTTCTCATAGTTATTACCCTAATTAGAAAGGACAACCTATCTGGCAGGAAATAAAGGTATCAGATATACAAAAAAAAAAAAAAACCTCTCCCAAGATGCCTAGCCACAGGTTCCCAAAATGAGCAAGCAAGGGAGAAGCATTAGCAGGACACTACAGTAAGGCAATTTGACCAATATCTGGGTCACCCACAAGGGGAAATCAATCCAGGTACCTTGAAGTCCAGTAGATTCACATCCTGAGTCTGGGATATCAGAGATATTTGATGTCTTTTATAATCATGAAAGATACACCTAAGCCGAAAAAGAAGTGTTCCAGAAAAGGATCTAAACCCCAAACTGCTTCTGGGTCTCTTTTCTGTCATTGTCCATGCTAGGGGAAAACTATATAATGACACTGGCAAACAAAATGTGTGTTTGTGTATGTATTTCAAAATCATTTTATTCCCATACATACCCCGTTATGCTTGCCATTTTTGGTCACTGGAACACAATAGATTATTGAATATATAAAATCCACTCCCAAATTGGCTCTGAAGTTTATGCCTCCTTAAAAAATATCATAGAAATAATGTCCTAGGTAAAAAGGACTCAGGCTGGAAAAGGAACAGTAGGGGAATACAATTTAAAGAATTTTAAAGCAGGACAGAATTCAGGTCCAGAATAACTAACCTCCTAGTCTCAGAAACAAAGAGTTCAAAATATCCCCATAACCAGCAATACTCAAAAGACTGTGAAAACTCCCAAAATAAATATCTCCAGCTTTTCTTTCTAGAAGGCCCAGGTACCTGTAAACTAGCAGATGTACAGTCATATTAATACAGATTTGAGACAGTACTTTGGGAAGCGGTCTAGACCTCTTGGGGAAATCAACTAACTATCCGTGTAGCAGCTCACCAGATCTCTTACAGACATGGATTCAGCCATGGATCATTCAGGGGATCAGACTCCAGGTCTCCTCAAGAGCCATCTAAAGTCTACTCTATCGGGAGGCTTTGGCTAGGTCCCTTACGTGCACGCTAGTCCCAGGCCAGAATGAGAGAAGCAGATGATTTACATGGAATCCAGCTCTCAGAGCTCCTCTCCACCCTGGAACTGCGAGTTGAAAATTCTTGTACTCCAGGATAAACTACAATTTCCTCTCTGTCAAAGTGCCAAAGGAATAATACTTGGTTGGTCAAGCAAGGAGAAAACGATTGAATCTCTTTGGTGACTATGCTACCTAACTTCACTTAATTGGAGATATCCATTCCGAGACTCAGTTATGATTTGCTTTTTGTTTTAGTTATCCACTCATGTGACAATATCAGGGTTAACCTCTCCAAGTACAAAAGAGATTCAAAACCTCAAGGATGTAAACCTTACAACCTCCACTCACAGTGTCACTACTGTTGAACTACATACAGTTCAGGACCAGCTATTCACAGGATCACCTGGAGACCTTGAATTGGATTCTTCCCATTGCCTTAACCAATGGAGAGTTTTAGTCACCCGGGGAAGAGTTGCTACAGCAAGAGAATTAGCCTCAGGCTAAACCCAGAAGACTACCTACTACACAGTTTGAACATTCTGATAGTACGTCGATGGATCTCTGTGTCTTTCTGCAGTGGTTATCGAAACCTCATTGTTTAAGAAGACAAAGCTGGATAAGAATACATTGAAGTATCTTTTGTCATACAATAGCACCCTCGGGTATCTGGGGGATATCAGAAATCTGTCTTGACAATTGTTTCCAAGCCTTGCAACAACTACTGACGACTGGGTCAAGAGATTCTAGCTTGCTTACTGAAGATTGAGTATAGCTGACTTGATTCCTGGTGCAGGCTTAATACTGCCTCTGATCTAGATGTCTTCAGAATGAAAAATTTCAAAAGGAGTTGGTACTAGTGTTGTGGATGAACATCCTTCAATATGAAGAAATCAGTGACTGCAAATAAGTCTCGATCCATTTGTATAGTATATAAAGTGAAAAGGAAAAATTTCTCATGGAATTCAGGAGACTCCTGAATGACTGGACTTTTCCTTAATCACAGAGAACTAATTACTTTTCCTTCTTTCAAGTTGGATAACTTAATGCTTAGAGTCAATGCCTGTAGTTCTCCTCTGCCAAACAGATAATGTGAAGGCCAATAATCATTCCATAGCTTCAAGTTACTTTTGTTTTCCCTTTGTCCCAATTTCTTTACGTATGTTCTTAATTCCTCTCATTATATTATAGTATCTCATCTCTGTGGGACGCTTTAGATAATTTTGGGAACAGTGGTTTTCTTAAGAGAACCCCTCCCATCTACTGAAGAATTTGACTTCACCCTGAAAGAGAGGAAAAGTGGCTGCCATCAGCTCTCCTAGTCTCAGGGGTGTGGGTCTGGACTCCACGTGAAAGCCTTTCCCATTATGCAGTGATAACTAGAACTTTACAGGTGCCTCCTGCTTGCTATGCAGCCATCCTTTTGTAAGTCTCTCCAGCTTCCAAAGGAATGGTCTCCAAAATAGCTTTCTCAGGAAAAAATGGTCAGATATGTGATGGATCAATAAGAATTCTCAGAAGCTGGGGGACACTTGGAAGTTTGGGTGGAAATGAAAGAAAACACAAAGGACAACTTATGAAGATATTGGATGAAGAATACAGATGGAAAATTCATGAAAAGAGAAGCAGTGGGGCATATGATGGAATCCCCTCAGTAAAGGCTTGACCACCCTGGAGTTTATCGTGTCTGCAGTACGAGATTTCCAAAAGGTTTTAAGCAAAAAGAGTAATGCATCATAATGGTTTTGATGGGGCATAAAAGATTGATGACTTGAGGTGGGAACTAAAAACAAGGTACGATTTAGTGAAGGCATAAGATGAGGCCATGCCAGTGAGATTTTGAGCAAATCCCAGAGAGGCTTATAACACACAAATTGATGAAACTCAATGGCTATATTGATAGGATAGGCATTAATCTCATATTTAGGACCAGACTCATATTGTTCAGAATTAAATAACACTTGCTTTTACTCGGGATAGTGCCTCCGATTGAATAGAGGGTGGACAGAGCAAGATAGCGAATATACAGTATTTAGGTAACAAGCTCTGAATGCTTCTCATAAAGAAAGGACTGGTGGGCATGTGAGTATGCTCATGTTACTACAAAACAGTGTGCGTGTGCCAAAGCCCAGGGGGATAGGGTGTGTTTTAACAGAAGGAAACAGGAGTTTAGAAGGGCATGTGCACAGACATCAGCAGTGACGGGGACCCCAATGTCACTGTTCTTTTTGTCTCACTCCCTGAGCGTTTCAATATTAGAATGTTTCGTATATGTGCTTATATATGCCTTTATATTATATAATGTTATGTTATATATATATATGTTATATATATGCCTTTATATATATATTCACATATATGCTTAAATATAAAACTAAATCAAACACGATTTCACTTTATTAAGAAACAGACCAGCGATACTGAGAATAAGGTATGTGATACTGGTCATAGTTTTGCCTAGGTTGAGATAAAAGAAGCAAGTCAGATGGGAGCTGCAAATAGGTCCGTGAACACAAAAAAGAAATTGAAAAGGAGCAAGCTGTGTCCCAGAAGCCCTTCTTATAAACCCTAACTTTATTATTCAATATTATTTAATATTGAATATTTAACATCTAATATTCTACCTTCTATGTCTTTGATTGTAGGACAATTTGCTCCCCTACTGGCACACTTATCTCCCAGCCAGAACCAGATACTTATAAAATGAATGTGACTGCATTTGCCTCTCAGACTCCATCGCCTGGATATGCTATCTATAACATTTTCCCTAAGAGTACTATTACAAGTTTATGGAACCCATGGGAAGACTCCTCAGAAGAAAGACTCATTCTTCCAGGATGTGGGAAGAACATTTTAAAAAGCATAAGAGAACCGCTTGTTCTCAGTCTTTTGTGGTTGTGGATGCCTGCAAACAGGAGTGGCCCCACTGAGGTACAAAGGCAGAGAGTGACAGGGACTTAACCTATTAAAAATAAGTCTCTCATTGGCAAACATAAACAGAGAAGTCTCATGGTCTGATCATCAACATGTATATATTCATAGCTCAGTTTCCACTGAATCCAGATACAACGGAATATACTGGACAGCAAAATTTTTTTAACTATGTAAAACTGCATAAATATACCGTTCATTTATGGATGAGGCAAGGAGAGAAATAAAAATGCAAAAATAATTTCTAAGTTTGTTACGTTTGCTCTTAAAATATTTACATCGTTAAGAGTTTGGTGCAATGCAGATCAAAAAAAAAAGTAAAAACACAGTAGCTGAAGAAAGGTGGCAGAGGGAGAGGGGTCCCTGAACACAGCAGGGTGACTCTGAGCTCCTGGCAAAGCTAAGCAACTCCGAAACAGTATTTAAACTCGAAGGGAGAGTATGGCACAGAAGATAAAAGAAATGAAGAGAAGAAACCAAAGATTTCCGCTGCACCAGGAAGGTAATCATGTATACATTCAGCAACGGCCCAGAACATCAGTAGTGTCTATAGAGATTCCTCACCAGTATAAAGGAACTTACTACCTACAACATAGGAAGTAAATGTGTTCCTTTAAAGCCACGCAATCCTCAGGCCCCTCCAGTGAGAACTGGAGATAACGCATAAGCACTGCTAAGTTGCAGTATGGTGTAAGAGTTACGCTTCATCTCGTTTGTTCCTATCGAGATGACAACACCCCACCCCAAAGAGAGCAAATCATCCCAACTGGAAATGAGTCATTACCCACTAATCATCTGAAAGAACACACAAACTACAGGGACAAGTGGACCTTCATATGAGGAGACTCCCCAGAAGCCATCCAGGCTGCTGCCCACAGAGCCCTGTCAAAAGAAAAGCCTCAGAAAAAAGATGGTATGGGAAAAGCAACACCAATGGCAAAAAAAAAAAAAAAAAAAGCCTCTTGGCAAGCTTTCCGAACTAAGGGTGAATTGGGAATATCTTGGCATCCCCAGTAAAATGCATCAAGCCATACAAGCACCAGCTATGGCCATTCAGAAAGACTCCAGTATGCCCGCACATGAATAAGGCTGACAAAGCGTTCAGGCCTTGCTCTTTGAAGATTTCTTTAGCAACACTGAACATGGCAGAAGCTTGTGCCTGACATCACTGTCAGCACAACGCGGTAGACTAAAGTACAACTTCTGCTTCCTAAGAGTCAGCTGCCTCCTGGGGCTGCTGAAAAAGCAAACAGGGAGATCAACAATGTCCAAAGCTCTGTCCTTCATTTCTCAAAAAAAAAAAAAAAAAAAAATCAGATCTTCAGTGATAGGATGCCTTGAACAGAAGCAGAGAATGCAAGTAACACTCTCTCTTTAACAAGGTGTACACACTGGGGAATTCGAATTGATGATAGGCACCATGGTGCTGCTCGGTGCAACGTTCCATGTTTCCTGTTTGAAACATGTTTTTGGTTTTGTATGTGAAGAATTCAGAGGAGAGATGGATGTAAGATGCTGACTTCAACAGTTTATAGGAATTGCATCTAGGCCTTTTATTTAAGCTCAAGTAAAGCGTTCACAGCATTTCTCAATATTCTTTTGGGAGAGGGGGCATCTGATGGGTGACTCCAGTGTGGAGACAAGGCGGGGAAGCATCCCGGAGTGAAATGCAAAATATTCAAGCATAGGAGAACGAACAAACTATGATTGGCAATGAAGAAGCAAATGATAGAGGGGCAGTTGGGGCATGCTCCCCAGGGCCAGTGAAGACTGTCTGAGTTCAAATAAAACAAATTTACCTAAATATGATGGTTGAGTAAGAGTGGGTGGGAGGGTAGTGTTGAGATTGGGGTAAAGCACACGGGAGGACACATCTGAGTACTGCTTTAGTACTACTGAATAAACTATATCCATGACAGGCCTGCCAAGGGTGGTGCTCCAGGCTTAGAGATCCTAAGATCCCACCCTTGAAGGCTTAAGATAGAGCGTAGAAGAGAATGCAGCACGTCCTCATTTCCCAGGAGTAAATTCTTTATTTATTTATTTATTTATTAAAGATTTCTGTCTCTTCCCCACCGCCGCCTCCCCTTTCCCTCCCCCTCCCCCATCAAGTCCCCCTCCCTCGTCAGCCCAAAGAGCAATCAGGGTTCCCTGCCCTGTGGGAAGTCCAAGGACCACCCACCTCCATCCAGGTCTAGTAAGGTAAATTCTATGAACAGAAATTACCTACATGGTTCATAGTAGAGACTCAAAAAGCCTGGAAGTGTTTTGGATGCAGGTGGTCTTCAAAATTACCTAGTCCATGACTCCAAAATTAGGAGAGCAGAAGAAAATACCCTGGCCCTCTACAGA
>NW_026067908.1:17135145-17155839 GCF_014885135.2 Alexandromys fortis | reverse complement strand
TATATATGTATATATATTGGGGACATAACTCTGACCAGAACGAGAAGAGGCTAGAGCCATAGAAGTACCTGTGTAAGCACCCTCATGGCAGTTTATAAGGTGGAGTCAAGAGAATGGAAAACGTTCTAACTAGATTCTACCAACAGCAGACATCAAATGTTCAAACCAGCCTTAGTGAGACTGGAACAATTCCATACCCAGCCCACAGTACTTCTCAATGTAAAGATCCCTAAAGTTCTTGGAGTGTGTTATTTTTAAGGAAATCCCAGGCAAACGCTCTCTCATTGAGGTGGACAGATGAAGATGCCGGTGTTGAGAGCAAAAGAAGAGGATTCTGGTGACAAGATGCTGTAAAAGTGACTCCTCCCCTATCTAGACATCTTAGACAGCTATTCATTTGAAGTCCTGTTACTCTGCTTTCAAGGGGTTCTCCCCAGTACCCTCCTGGTCTTTAAACTGGGATGTTTTGTGTAAAACATACAAGTCGATCAAAATAGTCATTTCAAAAATGAATCTGGGTCATTCCTCTTGCCTCCAGGAGAGGTGATTGTATGTGCTCATCTACAGAAGAGAAACATAGTTGACAAAAAAAGAAGCCCTAACGTGAAGTGTCTGTGGTACTGTCCTCTGCTCTTAGACATAAGAGGCAACTCTGAGAAATCAAGTCTCAGGTCTAACTTTTATATTCTATATAAAAATAATATTAGCTCACACAATGTAGTCCTCTGACTGATAAAAGAATGCTATATAAATTTAGGCATAGATGGCAGAATCAAAGCTGAAATTCTTCCAATACTTAAATTGTCAGCAGAAGACCTAACAGCTAACGGTGCTTCATCAACTTCTCTATAACACTGATGCTAAATCTTTATATTGGAAATATAATCAACCCTCTTGTGATATTAAGGCTAACTTACAGGAAGAAAGTCTTGAAAGCAACAGTTCCTGCATGACAGTTGCTGGACAACAGTTCTACCCGTTTTCTTAGAAAGAGCTAAGGAACGCAGGCTGGGCCATCATTATGGCTTCGCACCGTTATCAACACCACCTGGAGAGACTAAACTCCTCCCAGTTGGCTTCCTCCTTCAACTTCTACTTCGCATTAGGCTAGTTTTAATTGAAAAAAATAAATAAATAAATAAAATAAAAACTAAAAACATGGAAAAAAAAAAAACCTCTAGGGGAGGCCTCAGACTGAGAAGAGTGGTCCTATATATAGATGCAATAAGGATCATGTCTTAGAGGTAGTGACAGTAAACAAGAGTCATCGGGGACAGTGAACATAGGTTCCTCACTCAACTCCTAAGGGATCCGGAACACAAAGCAGAAGATCCCCATCCCCAGCTCCCGAGAACAGAGTGTGAAGATCAACAGAAAGAAAAGGAGCTAAGCAAAGGAGTTAGGAGGGACAGGCAGAAAGATGTGTCAAGGAGGGGCACAAAGAACACTCAAGAAGTCAACCTCAACATTTCTAGGGGTGAGAATGCACTGGTAAGGGCACCTGAGGGAAGTGTTGCGGGGCTCCAGCAAGAAGGATGAGCTGGGAACATTCGCATCTCCCCAACATCTACATGGACTCCTAGCCGGGGAGAGACAAACGAGTCTAGTGCGGTGCTTCCTCCCCTTGTCAGGGCCTCTGTGCCAAGTTCTAAGAAGTAGTAAGTTGTAGTAAGTTGAGGACAGAAGCAATGGACCCAAAAGGCTCTTGATAGTAGCAGGCTTCTGGAATGTTCTTTATAGACCTCTGTACTTCCCCCTGGGAAAGGACAGTAAATGGTAACGAATGGACAGTTATGTTTCTTCCCAAGTTCCAAAAGGCACAAGGCTGAGGAAGTGAACTGCTCCTTTAGGAGGAAAGCAGAACCGAGGAAAGATAATAGCACTCCTGAGGAAGATAAAATCCACTGGGGAAGTTCCCCTCCCAGATGCTTGTCTAAGCCCAGGTTATCATTCTGGCGGGGGGGGGGGGTCCACAATGAAACAGACAACCTCCCTGTGAGAAGAGCAAAACTGCTCAGTTCCAGTAAATACTTTGGAGGGCAGGTCTCAAGGAATACAGCTCTCTGGTTAATACTGCTTCTTCTGTTTATATTGGCTGGGATATAAACTTTACCTCGACTGTGGAAGTTCCTTTCCCAGATGTACCAATATGTTGGTGGGCTGGATGTCTTTTGGCATGACAGACAGACGCAAGATGAGAGCAATAGCGGTCCAGAGACTCAATGTTGAATACAAGGTCTGAGTTAGAGTTCTTACATGTGCCCAGAATTGTTTTTTTTTTTAAGATTGAACCATCACCTTCTTTATAGAGAATTATTTTCTTTGTCATAAAGGCTATACATTTCCTCGAGAAGGAGTTGTACTTGTCCCAGGATGAACTACAACCATACACGCAGTCACAAATATCATCAGCAAGCCCCTTATTACCCTGGTTACTGAGTGCCCCAGTCCCTCTAACATCATCTGATCACACTACTGCTATCAAGTGTACAGCAACCAGCTACCATATAGAACTCCCAAATTTCTTCCAGAATCCTGCCCAGCCCTCACCTGGAGGAGCCAGGTTTCTGTGATAGCCACACTCACGGTTCAGCTTCTCTTGACTGTCACCTATAAGACCTCCAACTTACTTTCCTTTCCTTTAACCTTGAAAAAAGGTGTGGGGGCAAAATGATATCTAATTCTACAACAGAAAGATGTAACAAGGATGCAAGTTCATCAGGTCTGGAAGTGCTCTACAGAGTAAAAAAAAGGATGAACCAGCACTGCATTACAAGAGAACTTCACTGTCGGTTACTGGGTTTTCAGATCCAAAGTGCTAAGGCCTCTGTGACACATGGACTACGTCTGACTCATCAGTGTAGCTTGTCCAAGTGTTTTAATCTGCTCATGGACCCAAATAAATACATGATTGTTGCCGTAAAAGTAACTAGCCATCCCATGCCTGAGCCTCCCCTGTGCACAGTGGCAGTTTTCAGTGAAAGGCTCCTGAGATGCGTCTGATTCTTGAAGCCTCAGTAGGAACTTTTATCTACCAACCCAAAGACTGGCCCACGGGATAAAGGAGAGCAGACCCAGTGCACTAGTGCACTGACACCTGAAAAGAGTCAGAGCAGAACAAAGAGGCGAGGAGGTCGCTAACCGGGGGGTCATTCTTGGTTTACGGAAAGAGGACTGTGACCACAAAAGTCCTTTTCCCCCAGATTTCCAGTGAGTAACATTCCTTGAAGTAGAATAAGGCTTGCTATTCTATTGAGATAAATTTCCAGGACAGCAAGTCATCTGTTCAAACATCCTAACAGAGTGGCTAACGTGGGTCCCTTTCCAGAGCACAGGTTATGAAAGGAAGGCAAGGGGCATATGGTAAAAAAAAAAAAAAAAAAAAAAATTTAACCAACTGAAAAAGAGAATATTATATAAAAGGGAAATTGATTTTTATGATTCATAAAAAGACATATTTCAAAATTGTGCATTCTGCAAAAAGAAAAAAATCTTTCAAAATTCTCTTATTCAAGGTTTGAGGATGCACAGTATCCATGATCAGCCTACAGCGGGGTGGGATACTACACTTTCTTGATCTAACTTGATGTAACTTAATGCCCACTTTACCCTCCCCCGTCATCTCTCTTTTCCTTGTACTCTCTCCAGTTTCTGATAGCTACCATGCTACTTCCACGGGATTACTTTTGCATTCCATATGTGAATGAGATCATGTGGCACTTGCTCAGCTGTGCCTAACTTATTTCATGTCACACGATCATCTCTGGTACCAAGTGTGTCATCACAAATGACATAGCTTCATTTGTTTCTAACGGCTGAGTAATATCCTACTATGTGGATGGGCCCCATTTTTGTCCACTGATGGGTACTTGAGTTGCTTCCATCTCTTGACGATTTTAAATACTGACATGGAGTGCAAATAGCTCTGACATGCTGATTTCATGCCCTTGGGCTAAATACCCGATAATGGGGCTGCAGCTTCATAGAATCCTCGATTTTTAATTGTTTTTGAGGATCCTCGATAATCCTCCCCATAAAGTCTTTACTAATTTTCATTCCAGCTACCAGTGTCCATGGGTTTCTGTCACCACACATTGTTGTTTGTGCTTCCTACCTGTATTTAGCATTTTTGAAAATAGCCATCTTTACAGAGAAATAGCTAGGTGCCTCACCACAGTTTTGATTTATGCCTTCCTAAATCGTATTGAGTAATTGCTTCATATGCCTCCTGTCCATCCATCTGATGTTTCTTCTTCAGAAAGATATCTATACCTACTGCTTTTGTGATGTGTTTCTCTTCCCTTTCACCTACATAACAGAAAAGTCACTCCGTTTGTTCTAAACTTTTTACTTATAGAATAAAAATAAAAAATTACTCTGAGAAAGACATATCAACATTAATATTTTAGTTACTAGAAGCATATATACAGCCCCATCAGACAGTTTACACAGTTCTAATACCCCGCACATTCCCACCTAACTTCCTTTGACCTCTGTCCCATGTCCTTACACTGTGTCCTTTGAAATGTCTCTGGCTCTTCTCCAGCATATCCTTATCTCTCTGCAGTAGCAAACCTATTTTTCTCCTTTCTTTATCCTTACTAATCAAATTATTAGTGAATACCCTTTGAGGCCCCTTTCACCAGATCAATTTTGGACAGCTCCAAGCATCGATAAAATGTATCCATCATCATTCTCTCATTTTTTTCTGAGTTACTGCGTCGACACCACCAAGTTCAGCATTCGCTCTGAACTTTCCTAGCCTTTTCTTGGATCAGAGAAGCCTGTGTACTATACAGAAGATTGGAGGTGGATGTAGACACAGGTCTGGTCTCAGCCTGCTGGTGTCGTGGTCTGAGTTTATTCAGATGGTGGGCTGGTTCTGAACCCACAATTGCACTTCCGTATGTCATATGGAAGAAATGACCTTCCCTTTGGATATGTTGACACAGCTGATATTTATTCTACTTCTGTAGCCTACGGTAGCATTTTTTTTTATTCTGAACATGGCTAAATCACAATGATTGTTCTATGATGGTACCCCAAGAGGGCATGAGCCAAATGAGACCAAACACATACGTAAAATCACCAGGAATATTCCATGTAGTCCTGAGGGCTCGCTTTGGGTGCCACACATCCTTAGACTCTTCCTTAAATGAGTGACTCTTTTTATCCAATAGAGTCTTGATCGAGGCTGGTGGTGTGGAAAGTTTGAGACATTATTAACCAACATTCATTTCTTGCACTACCAGGTACCAAAATTGTGCTGGAAGAATCTAAAAGAGTTTGCTTTTATCTGTCTGTTTTGCATTATTGGGCTTCCCCTCAAACAACCCAAATAAAACCATTCAATGATATTCAGAGGGAAGTCCGCAAATTTCTAATCCAGAATGTCCACCGAAGGACATTACTGATCCATCTTCTGTGAGGTGACTTTAAACCATGAAAAGTCTTCAAAACCGTGTGTTAATCGGACACCTGACACCTGGCCTGTGGGCAAGGGAGGGACCGCATTAAAATGCGCAGATTGGACGCTTTGGGTTCAGTAATTGGATTACCCCTTCCACTTCCACAGATAAAACACGGAGTCACTGTCTAATCTGCCCTGGATTAAGAAATTTTTTACCTTACTGAGTTTTTTTTTTTGATATATGTAAAATTCGTTAAGTGCTCGCAAGCTTCCTCACTAGGGAGGCACTCGTTTGCATAGCCAGCGAAAGGGAGTCTTCTGTCTGAGGCGTCCCACGCAGTGAAGTGGCAGATTCACTGCTAGGTCAATACTAGGACTTCATTAGCTAACCTTCCTAAGCACCACGGCCCCTGACTGCGGCTAACACAGAAGCACTGATGGCTTACAGCTCAAGACCACCCTGAAAGCAGAAAGAAGAGGACTTGATTACCCAGGACCTTAAAAGGAACACCACCGACCCTCTCACACAAATGCAGCAATTCCCGCCTGTGGGCACAGACGCAAGATATGTAAGTATGTCGTGCCGTTATATACTGTCTCCTAGATTTGCTATAAAATACCCCCCCTCTTCCTTAGTGCTGCGGTCCACAGGAACCATGCAGTGAGATTTCAGCTGATCGAGCTGTCAGGGGGCTGACCCACCAGAACAAACGTGTTCTGGTGGAGAAAAGCCCAGTTCATAAGGCGCTGACCCACCTCCTTTTGCATATAGACTGATTTTCACAATAGATCTCTTGTGAAGCCATAAGCTGTCTCCCTTGGGACAAGATTCAGCGGGGTATGGATAACTGGGCACAAGTCTTTTCCATGCACTGATATGTTGGGTCATCCTCTTCACTCTGTGGGACCTCCAGTGGGAAATTTAGTCACACAGTCAATAACCTTGGCTCCCACAGTCTAATGTCCACTTCATTCCCTGAGATACATTAGAAGTCCCCTCCCTGTAACTGTCTTCCATTTGGCAGGACACGCAGTCAGGAAAGGAGTCTTTCATAGAGATCACATTGGGACCTTCAAAGATAAGGGGATATCCACGCTCGGAGAATTACCTTTGTTTTGCTTGTGTATATAAACTGGAAATTTCACAGAATAGAACAGCAGAAAAGAATAAAGAAACTGATACAGAAAAGTACGTAGTAGAGAGTTCATTTGGGCCTCAGATCTAAGTCCCGCGCTGAGCCCTAAAGGGGACACCACCGAGGCTGGCACTCAGAGGTCCCCAATACTTTGGCCTGAAGTGAGTGTATAAAATAAAAATAGAGCAATGAAGTGCTATCCCTCCTTTTAAGGTGAAAGTAAAATTAGGGGGAAAATATTCACATGAATCCTAAAAAAAAAAAGAAATCCTAAAAGACCATGGGAAAGTAATATTCCTATCACTATCATTTAACCAAATTTCAGGTAAGGAAGGCATCTGAACACGATATTAAACTAATCAATTCCTAACTTCCTCCCCACCTATCAGTGATAATTGAAAAGTTTATCTCCCAATGAAATTATAAATTTCTCGGTGCCAATTTTTGCATAGACATGCAGCAATAATGCCCAAATGGGGATCGCCCAGTCGGAGGCTTCGTCAGGAGCCCTACTATTTAAAAAGGAGTCTTTTTAAAATTCCCGTTTTTCCGCTGCTAAGTTTCACCCCGTACTGATGGCCATCATTCCTATATTATAAAAGCAGCAAGAATGAAGGCTAGAAAAGATATCACTTAGGAAAAAATTGACTAGGGAAACATCTCCTGTCCCTGTTTCTAAACCGCCTGAAGGCAAAAGCGTTGTTACTTCTGCCCACCTTTCAGATAGCGGGGCAGCCAAAAATCACTTGGAAAGACAGGTGCTTTCCTGTGTTACACACAAGGTGCCCCATGGAGCATGCGATGTTCACAAAGAGACACCCAGGCTCCTTCAGAAACTTCTTCCCACACTTAGGATTGGTCTCTCTCTCTATATATATACTCATGCTCCAGAGCCAAGAGTAAAACCAGCTTGAAGAAATAAACATATGGGAAGGATACCAAAGCAGAACATTGCAGAGATGTTGGGTGGGAAACAGGAGCGGGGGGGGGGGGGGGGGGGGGGGAAATCCATTTCCTTAGAAATGGGACTCCATCAGCAGCATGATGATCCTGACAGGAAGGCCAGAGTATGAGAAGCAAACTAGGCCATTCCCCAGTAGCAGACAATGGCCAGAGATATGCCAGCAGGGAAAGAGGGAGGAGGTTCAGTGATCAGTCGCAAGTGAGGGAGCTGAGCCAAGGGACATCATGGGAGACCGGCCAGCCAGACGGGACAGCCTGGGACAGCCCTCGGCGGCAGAGTCACCTGGCAGCAAGCAGTAGAGATCCAGCTTTTAGGCCTAGGGTCAGGAGTCCTGAAGATGATCTTGGCAGATCTTGTGCTAATAGGAAACATCAAGGCTACAGAAGGCATGGGAGCAAGACAGCGTGACCCATTATTAGAATTAAGACCCCATCTTAGGTAATGGGAGGAACTGAACAACGCACCTGCTATTAGCAGGAGTTAGTTTGAGGGTAAGCTGTAAGCCACAGACTCCAATAAACACTGTACAGTTTTAGGATCAATCATAAAGCCGGAAGTGAAGGACAATGAAAGAATTACTAGGTTAATAACTGTACAATTAACAGAGCAGTACACTGAAAACCATGGCCATAACACAATGCTCAATAGAATAATAAATAATTCACTCTCATCTACTCTCTTAATCATGAAGACCAAATATTCTTTGAAAGCCAGCCATGGGCTGGATAGGGCACTGAATCCTGAGTGGCCCACAGAGGGTTCCCATCCCTCGTGTGTCTCTGATTCCAGTATCCCGCCAGTCCCAGCATGCAGTCCCCACTTCTTCTGAGAGTGAGAGGTCCAGGCCTGATGGTGCTTTAGGAAGAAGGAAAGGGAACTCCATGTTAGACTCTAACCTCAGCTCCTTCCCTCCATTAACATCTTTGAGAGGGCAAGATAGTGACAACTGACCCCAAAGCTCAGGCAGCTATCCCACAACCACAGCCAGCCCTTTTGGGCAACCCCTGACTTGTCAGGAAGCATGACTCAATTCATCTTCTGAGTAGCATCTGGGTGTAAGTTGCCCGAGAGTCAGTTCCTTAAATATTGGTTCTCACTTCAGGACACAGTAGGCACCAAGGTCAAAAGTACAGGACAAGCCACAATATGATCATGTGGGAAGATCTTTAAGGAGAACGGCTGAGAGGCAAGGAGAACGGCTGAGAGGCAAGAAGAGTTGAAAAGGATCAGCTTCTTGAAATAAAAGTTGAGCCCTAAGGAGGGTTGGGCCAAGATCAAGGCAGTTGGCTGTTTGCCTTGCATGGAACCTCCTGAAACTTCTAAACTCACCCCAATTAAGGTACCCTTCAAAAAAACCTGCAACGAGTGACCTCTGATGTCAGGACATCAGTGAGGATACTATTCTCAATATTAGTTTCTGTCGAAGGCAGTAGTGAAGGAGCCGGTCCTCCTCTTAGAGAGAGACTCCAGTTTCAAATTAAAAAGCAGGCTGTCATGTATAGTCTGCTCTCAGCCTGTATTGACACTTCAGAAAAAGCCATTAAATTCCTGGAGTAAATTGTATAACTGCTAGCTGGGATACCAGGGCAGTAATTCCAGGAGATAATGCAGAGACGAGGCCCAATGGGGAAGAGGATGTATACAATATTCCCACTGGCAATTGACCACGTTCACATAAGCAGAAATTTAAACCATTTCCTGCACTTGGCTGCCATGCTTCTCCTGTACATACACGTAGGTCAAATACAGACCAGGCTCCCCTTTTTTGACTTATCCCTCAGCTTAAATGCAAGTAGCAAAGCTTTGTTCCAACGAATTTCCTTCATTTACTGAAACGTCATTTCCTGTGCTTTGTAATTATTTTAAGTTTGCTGAATACTTTTTCAAATAATCCTATTAATTGCATGACACTAATTGACCATGGCCAAGCCAAGAACCTTTGGGGGTTATGGGCTTTTGTTCTGCCAGTTTCTAAGCAACTGGGTCCGATTCCAAAACATGCCTTTAAATATAAAGTTTATCGTTCAGGAAAAAAAAAACAACCATTCTCTTTCCAATATGCCCCAGTTCCTCCCAACCCATTTTGCATTTCTAGTTTGGATTAAAGCTGAGGCCAGGGTGTACACCTAGTTACAGTTACCATAAAACCCAGAGCCATTCCAAAATCCCAATATGCCCCTGAAATTAATACTGTGATCTAGGACAGGAATTTTCTCAACAGTACCAAACTATTTTCACACCCTATGTGAAGATAAGACCCCACCCTAGTGATTCTCTGCCTCCTCTCTGTCCTCTGAATGCTGGCAGGGCTCTTTCTCTGTGGTCCTTAGCATCCAAATCCATGGCTGTTTAAGCTTCATTTCCAGAATCGAACTGGAAGCATTGCTATAAAGGATGATTGTTCCCAGAGACAAAGACCACATGAAATTTTTTTACAGACAGACCCATCTCTTCATTAATCAAAATACTATCTGCTTAGTTCTGTGCCAGTGCCTTTGCTGGTTGCTCCCATGATATGGGAATGGCCTCTGACCTGGTCTCTTGCTGACCAAATCCTGTTATAGCAACTAAGGCTTAGCTTAAGTTCTATTTCACCCTCAAAAAGAAAAAAAAAAAAAACATCTCTTTTTCTTCATTCAATCAATGTTCCCCTTGTAAGATTCCCAAAATATGTTACTTGCAACAAGTGGCATGCTATGACACAGAACTAATTTCAAAAAAGTGCGGAAAGATACTTTGAGACCATTTAATTGCGAAGGTGTCATCCCCACTTCTGGAGAGGGAGTACAGTGAGGAAGACAGCTAATGCCATCCCAGGGAGAACAGGCCCAGGTATGGGTTGCAGTCCTATCACTAGCCATGTGGCCTTAGCCTAAACTTCAGGGGCCGTCACTTTCTTAAACACAAGAGCTACAAGCAGAGTATGATGAAATTTTGGACTTGGAAAAGTTCACCGTCTCCAAGTAAGCTTTCTGTGTGGTTTCAGGGCTTTTTGAAGGAATTGGAAATCACAGGACGAGTTGGGGGCAGGGATTGGAGAGCAAAGAAACTAGAATTGTGGACAAGAGCTAAAGCTGTGGAAATGGGATTTGAAAGACATTCTAAAGAGAAAAAGATCACAGACCTTTCTCCATTGCAGACCTAAGAGGAAAAAATGAGCTGGGTGAAGTATCTTAGATTTCTTGCTAAGAAAGAGACAGGTACAGGACAGATGAAAATGGAGTAACAAAAACCCGAGTGTGTCTTCTGGTCCAGAGATTTGCCTCTGCAGAGACCACAGGTGCGTGTCTCAAAAGCAATTGAGGCACGTCTTGAGGCCCAGCAGCTTCCTCTTTCCCAGTCCCGTTTAGTTCTTTTCCTCTCCCTACACTGTCCAATCTGATTTTATAGAAAGTTCAGCCAGATTTGCTTGAGATCTGGGAGTGTGTGGGGCCTAATTAAGAGCAAAAAATAAAAATTATTGTATCTTATTTATTGGTCCTTTTTAACTTTGAAAGTTAAAATAATTTTCACCTAAAGTAGCTCATGTTCCTCGTAATCATTCCTCCAAGATCCCAAATATCAAACTGTCCTCTGCAGCTGCCTGCGTCAGTTTCAAAAGGGGGCGGGGAGATGTTTCCACATTCTCAGCCAGTAACTGCCGCTCAGGACCAGCCAATGTCGGCCTTCTTTGGAATCCCTGACCCCCACTTCTCACTGAGCATGCTCACTACAGGTCAAGAAGAGGATTCTTTTATTTCTAATTTATATTTTATATGAACCCCTAATTTTTAAGTATTTTCCTTTCTTATGCTCTGACAGTTTTAGAAATTTATAACAATGTAATTTTAAAATATACATTAAATTTTATCAATTGAAGTATTACTGGGCATTCTTAAAGCAAAATTATTAAAGCATTTTTAAAATAGCCACATGTTCATAAAACAGAATATTGTACAATTTAAAAGTTTCAGAGGCATTTTAGTGATATGGAGAAATATTTGAAATATGTTTCAATAAATAAATTAAGCTAATAGAACTTATATCTAATTCTGTCCCTTTGTGACATCTAGACACCTAAATGTATTTGCACAGGTGTATGTACTATAGATATAAGTACACATATAATATATCCACACACAGAAAGAACAACCTGAAAGGAAATACTCAGAGGAAGAGAGGAAATAACTACCGTTATCTTGGGAGAAAGAATTAAAGGTGATTTTCATTTTTTTCTCCCTGTATTTTCCAATTATTCTTTGGAATCTTTATGCAATGAAAAATATTAGTATTAAGAGGAATTGTCCATGAAATTGGTGGTAACTGTGGGAATAAGTGTTACAAGGAACATTCGTTCTTTGGGTATTTAGTGGGGTTAGAAGGTATTATTGGTTGTAACCCAGAAATGATCCGTCTTTCCATGTCTTGCAACAATGTATGTAAGAGTTCACTCATATCTATCTTCTACCTTACCCAGCCATTTACACACAGAAGCAGACGGGGTGGGGGAGAGAGAGAGAGAGAGAGAGAGAGAGAGAGAGAGAGAGAGAGAGAGCGCAGATGTTCCTGGGGAAATATTGCATGTATTAATTACTTTCAGTTGCTGTGATAAAAATACAATGATCAATTTATAGAAGTGTTTATTGGGGCTTATGGTTACAGAAGAATAAGAATTCCAATGTTGACAGCTTTGGCTCTTGTCCCCAGGTTTTAGTTCTTGACTAAAATTTTGGTTGCTTCAGTCCCCCAGTCCCCATCCCCAACTTCTCTTATTTCCAATTTCTTTCAAGGCTGTGAAACCATGCAAAGAACAGGCAGGAAAGGAAGAGGCATGGCTGCTAGAGCAGCAAACTAAGATCTCACTTCTCGACTTGAAAGCACAGAGCAGAGAGAGCAGCTGGAAATAGCATGTCTTTAGACCCTAAGGCCACCTCCAGTGACACACTCAACAAAACGGCACCTCCTCAGTATCCCCACCGACTGCAGCTCAATGGAAAGCAGTGTGGCGGTTTCTCAGGAAATTCGGGATCAACCTACCCCTGGACCCAGCAATGCCACTCTTGGGAATATACCCAAGAGAGGCCCGATCATATGACAGGGGCATTTGTTCAACTATGTTCATAGCAGCATTATTTGTAATAGCCAGAACCTGGAAACAACCTAGATGTCCTTCAATGGAAGAATGGATGAAGAAAGTGTGGAATATATACACATTAGAATACTACTCAGCGGTAAAAAACAATGACTTCTCGAATTTTGCATGCAAATGGATGGAAATAGAGCACACTATCCTAAGTGAGGTAACCCAGACCCAAAAAGATGAACTTGGGATGTACTCACTCATAATTGGTTTCTAGAGATAAATAAAGGTCAGTGAGTCTATAATTTGATCTCCTAAGGAAGCTAAATAAGAAGGTGATCCCAAAGAAAAACATATAGCTATCCTCCTGATTATGGGAAGTAGACAAGATTGCCGGGCAAAAAATGGGATCTTGGGGGAGGGGGGGAGGGAGGTAAGGGGAGATGGGGAGAGAAAAGTGAGAAGGGGAGGTTGGGGGGAACTTGGGAAACGGGATGTTTGGGATAAAGGAAGGTTGGATAGGGGAGCAGGGAAGCACACATCTTAATTAAGGGAGCCATCTTAGGGTTGGCAAGAGATTTGGTGCTCCCAGGTGCCCAGGGCGATGTCCCCAGTTAGTTCCTGGGGCAGCTGAGGACAGAGAACCTGAAATGACCCTATCCTATAGCCATACTGATTAATATCTTGCATATCACCATAGAACTTTCATCTGGAGATAGATGGAGATAGAGACAGAGACCCACACTGGAGCACTGGACTGAGCTCCCAATGTCCCAAGGAGGAGCAGAAGGAGGGAAAATATGAGCAAAGAAGTCAGGCCCACGAGGGGTGCACCCACCCACGGAGACAGTGGGGCTGATCTATTGTGAGCTCACCAAGGCCAGCTGGACTACGACTGAAAAACCATGGGATAAAACCGGACTCTCTGAATATGGCAGACAATGAGGGCTGCTGAGAAGCCAAGGACAATGGCACTGGGTTTTGATCCTACTTCATGTTCTGGCTTTGTGGGAGCCTAGCCAGTTTGGATGTCCACCTTCCTAGACCAAGATGGAGCGGGGAGGACTTTGGACTTTCCACAGGGCAGGGAACCCTGACTGCCCCTCAGACTGGAGAGGGAGGGGGAGAGGAGTGGGGGGGAGGGGGAGAGGAGAGGGAGGAGGGGGGAAAAGGGAGACGGGGAGGGAAATGGGAGGCGGGGAGGAGGCGGAAATCTTTTTTTTCAATAAAAAAATTATATTTAAAATTAAAAAAAAAAGAACCTTCCTATTAAATCAAACCACTACACTGTGTCTTACTCTGTTTTGCTATTTAATCCCCACCACCAGTTTGTACCTAAAAATTTTTGCTGCATTTCAAATGATCGGTTCGCTTTTAAATTTGCTTTGGGGTAACTATCAAAAAATACAGTAATTGTATCTGTATATTTTACGGCCCATTACTCTCCCACCTGGTTCACCATTTTTCTTTCACCAAAATTCTTTTCATTCATTTCAATAGCTTTTGGGGACTGGCATTGTATTTCACAGGGAAGACAAGATGAGATGTTTAATTTGTTCCAACCCAAGGCTCCAATATTTGAATTAATCTGGAAAAAGTTTGAGAAATCACCTCTTAGATATTCTGTGGTTCCCATTTATCTCTTCTCATCAGAACAATATGTTTCTTATAAACTGTGTTCATTTATAAATGCGAAGAAGCATTTCATTTTCCCACATCACCTAGCCCAGTTTGAAATTCTTTATGGTTATACTCAATTACGACAAAAAAAAAACTCGAAGAACACCCCCCCTTTAATTATATCACATAGGCCAAGACAAAAAATATTATTCACCAAGTACTTTTAATCATGTTTCCAAGTTTTTCCATAAACATAACTTGATAGTACTTAACTTTGATAGTCAGATTATCTAGAATATCTCTTTCAAAACTGTAAATGTACTGAGTAAGTTGTACTTATTCAAAGGTGACTATTACATTTCAAGGCATATCGCTAGAATAGGGAAACAACCTTTTTGATACAGGGCTCCGTATTTTAGATGCCACCATTGAGAGAGGCCTCCGTACAAGCACATACACTTAGTCTATACAGCTTTAAATCACTTTTGCTAAAGTGAGATACTAGGAGTTTAATACAAATTTAACAATGTTTAACTTATAATTTTCATTAATTACTGTGTTCTAATATAGAGTCCTGGGAAATTAAAACAGAAAAGCAACGCAGTGGGTTTGTTTTTTGTTTGTTTGTTTGTTTGTTTGTTGTTTTGTTTTTTTGTTTGTTTTTTTTTTTGCCATGTATTTTTGAGAAGAACTGGAGCAATAAGAGATACACTAAGGAAAAGCTCTCTGTTCTGAATATATTAAAGGCACTATTTTCCTTGTGCTGCTCTGATGCTCCAGGGCCAACTCTCTCCCTGAACATGGAACCAGGCCAGCACACATGCCTAGAAATGCTCCCCAGCTTTCTCCGCGTAGATAGGTGTGGCCTTTTCACAACCTTTCTTTTAAAATAGTTAACTTCATTAGAGATCTTGGAAGAAATTAATGTCATATTGATACAGTTACATTTTGGAGTTCTAAAAGTGAAGCAAGGGCACTGGGGGGAAGCGTGGCTTGGAGTATGGATTTTCAAAGACTCTCATCTGAAAACTGTGCAGCCTAATTATAATTGATTTCCACCTAGGATAATTCATCTTTCCCCTTGTGTTTCAATTGCGTTGTTAAACAGAAGTATTATATAGATGAAATAAAACTGAGTTATACGAATAAAAGTCATTATACAATTAACAGCACTCAAGAAATTACAAATATATCCTTTCCGAAAAACTATTCATGTCCTCCAAGCCTGCTATGTGCACTTTATCTTTGGATATAGAAATTTGCAACTCATGTCTTCTACGCGTCTTTCTGAGGTTTTCCTGTTAGTCAGATGACGGCATGCCGTATGACTGATGTTATCTTATTTTCTCCCTGAGGAAAATAACCACGTTACATGACTTCAAACTTTTACATCACTTTTGTTGCTGTGAACTGCCAAGTGTTCTATTTTTTTGTTCAATACAAGTTTTTTTTTTCTGAGCTTCAAGAACGTTCCCAATTCTGCAGAGCCCACGTGGAAGATACTTGCCTGTTTGGGGGTCTCATTCACCACCATTGTCCTTTGCTCGTCTTCCTGAATGTTCTTCGAGAAAAGGCACACAGAATCCAAACAACTCCTTTCTTCACCACAAGCAGCAGCACAAAGAGTTTGATTTCAACTCCTGGACTTGGTTCATAGCTTCATAGAATACATGGACTGAATACACCTTCTGAACCTCAAAATAGCCATCTGTCAAATGAGGGCTCCCATAAATACTTCCGAGAGCTGCTGGCAGGTTACAAAGTGTATTCACCTGTGGAAACATTGGCACACTTACTGAAATTCCTGTGTTCTTTTAATACACACCTCTACTGAAACCTCTTCCTGCTTTATTAACTGTTTTTCAAATATAATCATTTCTTCTGACTACAAAGCTTAACATAATAAATAACTCAGACTTCCTATAACCCTTCAAGAATACAGTATTACTCCCCCTACTTTATCTCACTTATACCTACCACGTCGTTCATAAATCTAACTGCTACTGAAGACTCGGGATCTTACTCTACTTCTTGAAAAAACAAGACACCACAGAAGACAACCACAGTTTCTATATTCTGAATGTTGTCTTCTTTCTCTTTTAAACATCCCAAACTTTGACTCAGCACTTTGGGTCAGCAGGATAGTAATCATAGACTGATAGCAATTTGGCATAGCCTTGCACAAATGTGATCTTCGATACAAAAAAAAATAAGTTAAAAAAAACCAAAGAATAAGAAACTGTAATAAAGTGGAGGAGGATTGTAATGAAGCTTGGGACCAAAGCTGAGCTGTCCAAATCTATTGTTTATATGTGGGCTTAATCCAGGACTGCTTGCTCAGCTTACCATAAATCCAGGAGGATAGAAAAGGCTACTTTCACATGAAGAAATATGAACTGAAATTCAGAGACCCTGGAAGAAAAAGAAGTATGACTCTCATTTGTCTTACAAGAGCAAACTTATTTCACTAATGGTCTTTGTGATTCATAGCTGCTATACTGTGAAAGGTTCAGACGCAATATACAAAACAAAAGGGTTTTCTTCGTAGCAGAAGAGGACAAGAAAGTTGTTCCCTTTGTCAGGCTGAAGAACGGTGAGAGAGTCATTGGTATCTCCAAAGACTGGATATTACTCTACTTGCAAGCCTGCCTCTCAAACACTAGTCCTCTTAGGCTGGGGTAGAACCCACAGATTCAAACTTTCCTCCAAGGACAACAGGGGGTGATAAGTTCTATGAACTGCTTTAGATCCTTGAGTTCTCAGTTCACAGGATACAACTGTGGCCCGATGAGATGAGGCATTTCATATGGATACTGGGCATTATCCTCACAGCTCTGTCCCTCCATTCTCCCCACCTTCTTTCTCTTGCTGCTCTAATGACTTTTTTAAAGGCAGAAGAACACTGAATCAATTTCTAATCATATGTCAGTCTTGAGTGAACTACATATTTTTAGACTCTGAACCAACTGTTTTACAGGGTGTACATTTCTTCCAGCCGCTAATATTCAGAAGTCACAAGAGGCGGGATGGCGAACTTACATCCTACTGGAGCAGCTATTTCACTGGAATGTTTATCAGAGCATCCTTCATTTGTGTGAGTTGTAGCCTGTTTATGTTGTAGAATAACAGTTTGGCTCTTGCCTGTCTCTTCTCCGGCACAGCTCTTTGGTCTTGAAGTCTCATCACAGGTTTATTGTGCTCTTTATGAAACAGAATATCTTTATTCTTTATAGACAATCCATTCAGAGGTATCCGTGCCGCTGCAAAAACATGTTGCTACTTACTATTTTCCCTAACACTACAGGCGATAAGGGATAGACAGTCCTAATCCTTTCTTTCCTGAAAATATTGGTTCTCAGTGTCACTGAAGTATAGACTTGCTTTTAGGTGTTTGGCAAGAAAACAAATGATAGAAATATTTTCCAGAAGAATCAGTTTTCACAGATTTATGCTTTATCCCCACTGGCAGTTCCCTTAAGGAAACTTTCCTAGTCTTAGGGGACCGCCACACTTTGTGTCTATAAAGTTCTTCCATTGGTCAAATTAGTCAGTGGATTAGTAACCAAAATGGAACTAGAGGATTCATTCCTACAGCTACCAAAGATGAACTGGTGCTACAGAGCTACAAAATCTAATTACTACAAATGCATGGCTTCTGATCAGAAAAGGTTGATTTTATTGAGTAATCTCATGGATTCTGACACTATCTGTGCTATATATTTATAAGAGAAGATAAAATTTTCAACATAAGAAATTAGGTTTTTTGTGAAATATTGGACAATTTTTCTCTCTGCTTTTGATCTTATCAGAGCCAAAATGTATGATTGGTCAGTTGAAAGAGCAAGTTTTAAGTTGTTGCTCATTTTCCCCATTACAAAATGCACTGTTCCTTTCCTATTCTCTAAGTCAAGACACTTTGCAGTCTGATGTAAGCCAGAAAGGCTATTAGAGATCTTAGATATTAAAATGAAGCTACTAAAAACTCAGAGAGCAGATGATTCTTAAAAACATTAATTTCCCACAAAGTTCCTATCAAACTGAGCACACTGTGCAGATGGGAAAGACTAACTATTGAAACAATTAACTATTGTGAGTCATTTCCTCAATCTGCTTTTGTTTTAGCCAATATGTCAAGTGGTGACAGACACTGTTAAATTCCGCAGGCTCTACTGTCTTTTTGGAAACAGCGTAATACCATTGACATAACTCAGCTTGATAAATCTGCTGGGCTCATAGCGCTGCTTCCTCCTCTCTACTGTTCAAAGCCAAATCCACAGACATTATGCAGAAGCTATTCAACATGAAGAGCGCAAAGTCCATTTTACTCTGACTACTCCCACTTGATCACCTGCGGGCACCCACTCTCCCAATCCCTTTGAATTGAGGCTCAAACGAACAATGTAAAAATCACATTTGTTCGTTCTGCCTTATCTCAGGAAAGGGTCGCCGAGAAGCCTGACTTTTCCTGAACTTTGCTACTTTCTGCACCTTGGTCTGAAAGTTTACTGCTTTTAGATGATGCTTGCATGACTAAATGCTCCTTTCCTTGATCCATCTTAAATATATATAAACTTGGACTTGTCATTTTACTATTCATATGTATCATGTCACATGTCTGTAAAAAGAGAAAAGTTGGTTTGGTTGTTTCAGCATGACAGCTTTGTTTCCATCAGGGAAAAAAAAGTTAAAGATTCTTAGGTTTCTGCTTAAGCACAAGCTTCCAACTCTAAAAAGATAGACTGGTCAGTCAAGAAGAGGTCAGATATTCCAAGGGCCAGGCTAAAGCATTCTCTCTCTGTTCAGAGAAGAATTAATTATGGGATCCTGGAAGTTGATCTGGCCAGATCCAGACAAATATTTAATATTTAATATCCTAGATATTAAAAAGCAACAACTGACCCAGGATCTGACAGGTCATATCAATGAACAGGCAGCTGGAAGACACAAGGAGTCTTTCCAAACTTGACAAGACCTCCACCAACAAGAAGCATGTAACCATACATCTTAACTCTGAATTCACGGCCTCCAACCAAAGATGGTTCTTTAGGATCCTGCCAACCGTCTCACACTTCTATCTTACTTGCTTTACTATTGGTATGCTAAAAACCCCTAACAAAAGCAACAGAAAGGAGGGCTTATTTTGGTTCACATTTTGAAGGTATAGTCCATCATGGCAGGGAGCCATGGCAACAGGAGCTTGAGGAAGCTGCTCACATCATATACACAGTCAGGAAGCAGAGAAAAATGAATACTGCTGCCCATCTAGTTTTCTCTTCTTTGTGCAGGTCAGGAGCCAAGCTCAGGCAACAGAGCCACCCACCATTTTAGGATAGATCCTTCTACCTCACTTCACCTAATCAAGATAATCCCTCAAAGACTTGCTTGAATATTTGTCTCCTAGGTAATTCTAGGTCTTACTAATATTAGTCATCATACTTTCCAGGGTACTTTTACTCTCACAGTCTCTGGGGAGGATCTTATTGATGATCTTATTGATCATCTTCAACACCACCTTTTCCAACCATTCTGATGACCTTGTTTTGCCATTACTTCAAAAGTTAAAGCAGCCAGAAATAAAATTTCCGTAAAATTCTACCATCAGCACAAAGTTCAGATTTCCACAAAGGAACAAATCTCCAGATTACTGTCTAAAAAATTTAGAACTTTTCCCATCTAAAAAAAAAAGAATGCTTTTATGTTTATTGCTAAAATGATTCATTCTGTTGATGCTTTCAACTGATATCCCATTAAATGAGATAATATGCAGTCAATAGCAATTAAAATTTTGAGAACTAAATCTGGATGCACATGCTTTTAATACCAGCAGTCAAGAAAATAAGACAGAAAGACAAAGAGCCCTACGTCAACCCATGATATACTAGGAAGTAGAGGCCAGCCTGATTTATATAATAAGACTGTGCCTTAAAAAAAATAAAAACAGGCTGCTTGCCGTCGCGTATTTCCTCTTTCGGCCGTGCTTGCCGGCAGACTCGCCGCCATGGGCCGTGTGATCCGAGGGCAGAGGAAAGGCGCCGGTTCTGTGTTCCGCGCGCACGTGAAACACCGTAAGGGTGCCGCGCGCCTGCGAGCTGTGGACTTCGCCGAACGGCACGGTTACATTAAGGGCATTGTAAAGGATATCATTCACGACCCCGGTCGCCAAAGTGGTTTTTCGTGATCCCTACCGGTTTAAGAAGCGGACGGAGCTGTTCATCGCCGCAGAGGGAATCCACACCGGGCAGTTTGTGTACTGCGGCAAGAAGGCCCAGCTGAATATCGGCAATGTTTTGCCCATGGGCACCATGCCTGAAGGTACTATCGTTTGTTGTCTGGAGGAGAAGCCTGGGGACAGGGGCAAGCTGGCACGAGCCTCCGGGAACTATGCCACAGTCATCTCCCACAATCCGGAGACCAAGAAAACGCGAGTGAAGCTGCCTTCAGGGTCCAAGAAGGTCATTTCCTCAGCCAACAGAGCTGTCGTTGGTGTTGTGGCTGGTGGGGGCAG
>NW_026067908.1:17131640-17134737 GCF_014885135.2 Alexandromys fortis | reverse complement strand
AATAAATAAATAAATAAATAAATATAAAAACAGAAAAAGAAACTTGCAGTAAAAGATACACATATATTACATAATATATATGTGTACATGTATATATATTATAATAAATATTATTTGAAAGACTAAAGGATCCCTAGATATCACCTAAGCTAGTTGATTCTCAAACCTGATTAAACATCAGAACCCCAAGACAACACCAACACCAAGGCCTCTGCTCCTGCAGAGATTCTCAATTCGTTTTGGGTATATGACCTAGGCATCAGTAGTTGTGCATTTTACTTGATTGTAATATGCATCCAGATTTTGGAAACATGATTCTAAGCTGGATCTCTCGGTAAATGATGTGGCAAAAGTCCAGAGAGGTAAGGCAGCCTACTGAAACGCAAACTAAATCTTTAGTACAGGAAGAAAAACAAAAACACAGGACAACTTATTCCCAGGCCAGGGCTCTTGATAACATCAGGCAATGTGTCACATGCTCACACAAATGTCATCACTGGCAAAGAACCGAGGATGGCACCGTAAGTCATAAACTCAGTAACTGATCATCTCCCTGAGAATTTTGGTCTTTCGGTCTCCGGTCCAGTTGAAGACTTTTAAATGGGTATTCTGAAAAGGTGAGTGGGTAGGGAACATGAAGAAACTGCTGCTGCCGTACCCACAGCAGATGTTCAGACGTTTCAGGGTGGTGAGGGACCCGGGGGAGGGTGCTGAGCAGCGGCATGAGGTACGGTGTGATAAATGAAGCTGTCTTTTTCCCATTACTGGGACATAGCAAGTTTCAAGAAACAAATCAGAAACCTGGAATGATTAATTGTGTGGTCTACATTGAGTCTTGTAGTGTTTGTCTATGAATCCCTTTGCTCTGCAGAACAGACATGCCAGATGCAGAGAAACACTGGGCTATGACGAACCTCTAGAATCCGTGGTTGCCCAGATCAAAAAGAACGAACCATAATTTTGCTTTCAGGTGAGCTCTAGGCGGGGGATCAGTTGTACTGAGAATATGGATATGGAGGAATAAGAGCAAAAGAGTCTTCTTTAACCTCAAGCATTACAAGTTCTATCCTAATGTCTATGGCTTTGCTGCTTCTTCTCACAGACCTACCAATCATCAACAGGAAGTAAAACACTCTAAGGGCATATTAGCGGCAATGTAATGTATTCCTACTCAGATTCGGCTGATCTATCCACCACAGGGAAGTTTGGGCTCAGCACTCTATTGAAAGCATAAATGTCACGTGTGTGTTTTCTAGGTCCAAATCATGTTGTTTTCTACTTTCTTCCTTATCAACATTGAATACGTTAGCTTTGTGTTTTTCTAGTTGTCCTACTTTTCAAATAAGGCTGAGTATGTATACTTCTCCCACCTGTACTGTAGGAGACATGGACATCAGATGCCCGAGGCCACTGAAGAGAAGACATCGTTAAAGACGTTAGAAAGACAGATGCCCGTTGTTCTTTAAACTATTTTTAAAAATACCAAAATGATGCTGTTTACAGGCAAATGACTACTTCACTTGCCCATATTTGTTGACCCTCTCCTAATGCTGATAGGGTCCACTAATGTTTCGCTTGCCTATTTTGTTCAATTGTAGAAGCAATGTGACTTGATCTCTTTAGATGCAAATAACAGCCCCGTTGTTAACTAATTACAATCCTGGAAACGTTATTTACTCTCTCTATGCTTCATCTATTTTTAAAAGCAAGAAGAAAACAATACCTTGCTTTCAGGGTTGTGAGAGCAAATGGCAGAATGCAGAGGGCAGGCTGTAACACGCGTCTATAATGAGGTATAACTGACGCGGACGTACCTATATCCTGAAGGTAGCAAAACTGCTCTCCGTTTTAAATATTGTCTAGTTCTTTCAGCAGTCAGAAAGGCATTTCTACAGATTAGTCTGAATATTTTTAATCTGTTCCGTTTTGCCATATTTCTTCATTTCGAGCGAAGCTAAATGACAAGCCATCATCTCCAAATGGCTTTAGGGAATGCATGATCTAAAATAGATTCATGTGGATGTAAATATTTGCAAAATATCAAGGGCAAAACTGAAACTTCTTTTAGTCACATCAGAGGGAAAAAGAAACAATCAGATTCAAATTCTCTGAAATCAAAGCAGGGGAAAAAAAAGGACACAGATCTATGTAAAACAACACAGACGTCAAGCATTTCCAAATTTATGTCTTAAAAAAGATCCATGCATTAAATGACTCTGGTATATCTAGTCTCTAAAAAGTGAACGAGTTTAAATTAAGTTGCCCTTCCTGAAGCTGCCTGAAGTAGGCTTTTGTTACCAACAGGGGACTGCCAGTATTTCTGAAAGCAGAAGATAAATGTATACAGGGTGTCATTCCTATTTCTAAAGTACGCTAAACTTGTAGTGCCCTGTGCTGGGTTCTGGGAATCAAGCAAGAAAACAAAGATGCTGCACACGCAGTTTATTAGAGAAGCGTTCCTGAGAGGATGGGGAAGCGCTATCTAACAAAGGAGAGAGAAGGACCAAAGAAGGCAAATCAGCAGGAAAAGCTTGTCCCAAGTAGGGCTTTGGGCTGGTCCTCTGTGAAGATCCTGGAGGGTTAGTTATGGGCCCAAAAAGAAGCAAGGGACAAAAGCTTCACCTGCTGGGGTGAGATGTGAGCTGCCAGTTACTTCCTGCTCTTTAGAATAATCCTCCAAGAAGAAGACCGGGTGTTGG
Source organism: Alexandromys fortis (assembly GCF_014885135.2). Taxonomy (NCBI): domain Eukaryota; kingdom Metazoa; phylum Chordata; class Mammalia; order Rodentia; family Cricetidae; genus Alexandromys; species Alexandromys fortis. The sequence continues at coordinate 17,132,038 of NW_026067908.1, read as the reverse complement.
CCCCTCGGAAGTAGAAACCTAGCCAAGCAGGGGGGGGGGGGCAGCAGACGCCTTCAATCCCAGCACTCAGGAGGCAGAGGCAAGTGGATCTCTGTGAGTTCAAGGCCAGCCTGGTCTACATGAGCTAGTTCTAGGATAGGTTCCAAAAGCTACAGAGAAACCCTGTCTCAAAAAAAAATAAATAAATAAATAAAAGAAAAAGAAAAAAAAAGCAGAAATAAGATATTTAAAGCATTTAGCATTATACGTTTCAAAGTGTGCATCTAGGCAAATCTGGAGGATTGCTACTATTTTATTATGAATGTTAGTCTTAAAATTTTAAGTACAACTGCAGTTCCTTAGATTAGTCACCTACTATATGGTGGCTTTTGCTTTGCTTTGCTTCTTTCTTTTTTTTT
>NW_026067908.1:17087468-17124977 GCF_014885135.2 Alexandromys fortis | reverse complement strand
AAAGGACCTACCTAGCTTGCTGCAGGCAGGCTAGTGGGGACAAAGGAGCTAGCACCCTCCCGTTTGCCCTGCCGATTCGGATTCGGTCCTAGAGCCCGAACAGGCTGGGCTGGGAGATGTTATGTGGTCAGAGAGGGAAGGGAGTCAGACGGAGGGGGGGAGGGTTGTGGATGCAAGCTGGGTGGGATAGAAAGAGAGAGGAAGTATTGGGCAGAGTAGCCCCTGAAGATGACCAGGAAGTGTAGGAGGGGTGTCTGAGTTCCCTGTCCCGGGCTGCTGCCGCGGTCAGAAACTCACTCACCCCAGTGATGTCTCCGCTTTGCTTCTTTCTATTTTATTTTGACTATTTACTTGAATGGACTCCTATGCCACTTGTTACTGAAAGTGATAAAATTATAATTGTATTTTATGCCTTTCATTTTAGTTCTCTAGTTATTCATCTTTATTTTGTTTGGCCTAATACTGCCAGGCTAGGACAGGTTGGAAACTTTCATTCCTGGTCGGCTACCATAGTTACTTTAAGAAGCCTTGCTGTATGTGCTAGCCTTCCTCCATGAAGCCGGAGGGAGAAAGGGAGGGGATCAGGCTCCTAGGCAAAGCAGAGATGAAGGCCAACCTGAAACCACTCCGTTCATAACAACACCATAACCATAACAGCCCTGTCTGAAGCATGAAGACACGCTCCCACGTGGGACGTGAAGTCGGCCTTCCCATATTCAGAAACATAAGTCGAGTTTGCCTTTGTTCTGCAATGATTGGAACAAGGTTTCTTCTCAGGACTAAAACCAAAATCAAAGATTTAGAAAGATTTCACCATCTTGTGGTGAAATCAACCAGTATCAAGTTCAGCTCTACCCTGACCCAACCCACCCCTAAAGGCAAGCCTTTGCCTCTCAGGGCTTGTGGGTATTTTTCAGAGGTCAAACACTCCTTCTTCAAATACAGGGCACAAAAATAAGAAAAACACCCCATCCCTGCACAATTTTCCTTCCCCACAGAGTCATCTTAGTAGATTGGACTTTAAGACTCCTCTTTCATCACAGGACATAAAGATTCCTTCCCACCTGCGCCTGGCTGAAGGGAACCTTTTGCAGAGTTGAGCCCTTTTGTCCCTTCTACACAGTCTGTTTTTCTTCATCTCTCTCCTGTCGTACAAAGCACATCCAGCAAGAAGAAGCCTGGGGCCAGCCCAGGATTAGCTTCATCAAGGCAAAAAAAAAAAAAAAAAAAAAAAAAAAAAAAAAAAAAAAAAAAAAAAAAAAAAAAAAAAAAAAAAAAAAAAAAAAAAAAAAAAAAAAAAAAAAAAAAAAAAAAAAGAAGAAGAAGGGATGCACAGAGGGTTTTTAAGGCAAGTGCTGCCACAAACAGGGCGGTTTTTGAGGAAATCGTGGCTGGCAGGAAATTTGGACGTCGTCTGTCACTTGTTTCCAAAAAGCACCACGCAAAGCAGCTGCACACAAGAGTGACAGTTCATCTCCCATCGGCTCTAACCAGTCCTGGAGAGCCTGAGTTCAGTATGTAACTACTCACATGCAGAGATACACCCTTCGAGTTCAGTGTGCAGCAGAACCGGAAAACACAGAGAGACAGATAGCTTATCGGCTTTGGATGATAAGTGCGCTTAACATTTTTCTTGGATTGCTAGTTTTTGTTCTGTATCTACACTATCGGTAGCTGTGTTATAACGTTCCTGCTCCTGGGGTAAAACACTGTGACCAAAGCAGCAGAGCAAAGGAAGGATTTCTTTTGGCTCCCACTTCAAGGATACAGTCCAACAAGGGAGGGAAGTCGGGGAGCAGGAGGTCATGGCAGCATGCCACACTGCAGCAGGAGCGCGTGGCAGCAGGTGATGTTGCATCCACACTCAGGAAGCAGAGAAAGATGAATTTTTCCAACTAGCTTGCTCCTTTTTAATTAGTCTGGGACCTCAGCCCATGAATTAGTACTGACCACATCTAGGTCGGGCCGTTTCATCTCTATTAACCTAGATAAATAATCTCTTGCAGTCATGGTCAAGACAATCTCTACAAAGATTGTCTCTTCAGGGACTTGAGCACTCAATCTGGCAATATTAACTGCTACAGTAACAAAGTGGGCAGCTCAATTACCCGGAGAATGCTGTTTTGTCTTGTTGACCACATCCTTTGCTTTACAGAAGTGTCTCAGTTTCAGAAGGTCCCATTTATCAATTGTGTCTCTCAGTGTCTGTGCTACTGGGGTTATATTTAGGAAGTGGTCTCCTGTGCCAATGCATGCAAGTGTACTTTCCACTTTCTCTTCTGTGAGGTTCAGTGTTGCTGGTTTTATGAGGTCTTCGATCCATTTGGTCTTGAGTTTTGTGCATGGGGAGAGATATGGATCTCTTTTCATTCTTCTATATGTTGATATCCAGTTATGCCAGAACCATTTGTTAAATATGCTTTCCTTTTTCCATTTGATTTTTTTTTTTGCTTCTTTGTCAAAAGTCAGGTGTTCGTAGGTGTGTGGATTGATTTCCAGGTCTTCAGTTTGATTCCATTGATCCTCCTGCCTGTTGTTATGCCAATACCAGGCTGTTTTCAGTACTGTACCTCTGTAGTAGAGTTTGAAGTCAGGGATTGTGATGCCTCTAGAAGTCCCTTTATTGTACAGGATTGTTTTGGCTCTCCTGAGTTTTTTGCTTTTCCATATGAAGTTGAGTACTGTTCTTTCGAGATCTGTGAAGAATTTTGCTGGAATTTTGATGTGCTTTGCATTGAATCTGCAGATAGTTTTTGGTAATATTACCACTTTTACTATGTTAATTCTACCTATCTAAGAACACGGGAGATTTTTCCATTTTCTGATGTATTCTCCTATTTCTTTCTTCAAAGATTTAAAGTTCTTGTCATATAGATCTTCCACTTGTTTGGTTAGAGTTACTCCAAGATATTTTGTTATTTGTGGCTATTGTGAAGGGTGGTGTTTCTTTCTCAACTCATTTATCATCTGTATAAATGGGCACTACTGATTTTTTTTTAGTTAATCTTGTATCCTGTTACATTACTGTAGGTGTTTGAGTTGTAGGAGTTCCTTTATAGACTTTTTGATGTCACTTATGTAAACTATCATATCAGCAAATAGTGAAAGTTTGACTTCTTCTTTTTTGATTTGTATCCCCTTGATCTTCTTTTCTTGTCCTATTGCTCTAGCTAAGACCTCAAGAACTATATTGAATAGATATGGAGAGAGTGGACAACCTTGTCTTGTTCCTGATTTTAGTGGGATCACTTTGAGTTTCTCTCCATTTAGTTTGATGCTGGCTGTTGGCTTGCTGTATATTGCCTTTATTATGTTTAGGTGTGCTCCTTGTGTCCCTGTTATCTCCAAGAACTTTTTCATGAAGGGTTGTTGTATACAGATGGGAAACGATCTTTACCAACCCCACATTTTGGTTGCTCTCCAAAATACACAAAGAACTCAAGAAATTGATCAACAACAGAAAAAATAATCCAATTAATTAATGGTGTACAGACCTAAACAGAGAACTCTCAACAGATGAATCAAAAATGATTAAAAGACATGTAAGAAAATGCTCAATATCCTTAGCCATCAGAAAAATGCAGATCAAAACAACTCTGAGATTCCATCTTACAACTGCCAGAATGGCTAAGATCAAAAAAATCTCAAGACCCAGCAATACTACTTTTGAGTATATACTCAAAGAAGCTCAATCATACCAGAAGGATATGTATTCAACAATGTTCATAGCAGCATTATTTATAATAGTCAGAACCCGGAAACAACCTAAATGCCCCTCTACTAAAGAATGGGAAATAGAAAAAGGCAAGATCTCCTGAGTAAATTGGGAATGTGTGTTACTTTGTGTGTGACTTTGGCTCTGATTCAGGATCTGGGTGTGTTTCTTTGGCTCTCCCTTTTACCCTACACCTAAGGTCTAGATATATATCTGCTCTTATCTGACTGAGACCATTTAATCAAGTTAATTTAGCCTTTCCTGTAAAAAAGAAAAGTGCAGTTGATCATAGTGGTACACATCTTTAATCCCAGTACTCGGGAGGCAGAGACAGAAGGATCTCTGTGCATTCAAAGTCAGCCTGTTCTACATAGTGAATTCCAGGACAGCCGGAGCTACACAGTAAGACCCTGTCTCAAAGAGCAGAGGGGGAGAAAGAAGAAGGAGATGGAGGAGATAAAGGAGATGGAGGCGTGGGCTGGGGTAGGGTAAAGAGATAGAGACACAATTTTTAAAAATCAGTGAGCAAAATTCTATATCAGAATGTCAACAGAAGATTTTCTGTTTCTACTGTCCTTTTATAAACAAGGCCCCCAAAGTTTAGTGCCCAGGTAGGGCAAGAGTTTCACAGCCTAATGGTGACCATGACATAGAGGCTACCAGCACCAGGTTGAACTCTGTAGAACTCTGAATCGGGGTGCTTGGAGACCAGGACCCCACACACATACCAACACTCAGCAATCCAATCAAGAGATCTTTACTTGGGACTAATGAGAAACGAAAGCCTTGCTGCACAAACCTAGCAACCTGAGTTCCATCCCCAGAACCCAGGTAAAGGGAGGAGGAGGGAACCAGCTCTTGAAAGTGGTCCTCTGTCCTGCACATACATGTCATACTACATGCAGACTTGAACTCTCGCATACACACCACACACAGAGACACAATAATAAATTTTCTCTTAAAAAGAGTGTCATCTTTCCCACACTTCCCCTCTGCCCTGGGCAGTCAGTGGATCTCTCAGTAAAAGAAATTCTTTTTTTTTTTAATATTTATTTATTTATTATGTATACAATATTCTGTCTGTATGTATGCCTGCAGGCCAGAAGAGGGCACCAGACCCCATTACAGATGGTTGTGAGCCACCATGTGGTTGCTGGGAATTGAACTCAGGACCTTTGGAAGAGCAGGCAATGCTCTTAACCTCTGAGCCATCTCTCCAGCCCCAGTAAAAGAAATTCTTAATCACTCAAGAACTGAATTGTCATTTGGCTAAATTTCAACTGCTGAAACAAATGCAGATTTTTGGTCTGATTGTTCATAGTCAAATTAGTGAAAATACAGGTTAGGAATGTTTCATTTCATGTTTCTGAAAGACAGGAAACAGGGCTGTATCTGTATTTAGTAGTGTGTCATCTAATAACAAAAGAGGAATGATTGTTCCTTTAACATATAAGAAATGGACAGATCTGGGCCACCGAGTAGATAAAAGTATTTACTGAGGACCTGAGTTCTAACCTTAGAAATCGCGTGGAAGGAGAGAACTGATTTCCACATGCTACCTTCTGACTTTCACATGAGTGCCTACACGACTACACAAGAAAAATAAATCAGCCAAAAAGCTAAAAGAAATAAACAGATCTGAAGCCGAAAGAACCACCAGTCTTCATTAACTACAATTCTCCCCCAATAGCCAGAAAATTGGATCCTGCTGGACCCCTACTTGAAGGTCCCAAGAACTCCTTCCCAGCATACATACTGTGACATCCAAACTCCTTCTTGGCACTCCAGGGCCTTATCTGGATTTACTTTTAGAGTACTTAGCGACAACTTGGTTTATCTGCTGAATAGTATCCCATTAGAGTGAACTCCCAGAACCAAAAGAGAAATGTCTGAAATGTAAGAAGGAATAAGGGAAGCTGAAAGGAAGAAGAAAGAGATGGAATTTATCTTTCATGTATATTTTTCTCATGCTACTTTCTGGGCCAAAATATAAGATGAATATCATTTAATGATGTAATTATTTGAATAGATGGGGGTGGATGATTAGACAGATGGTTAGGTAGATGGATAAATGGATACAGGGGTTTTTTCTCTATTATGATTCAGAACCTTTATATAGAGTTATTTTCTTGGGTAATTACAAGTACCCAGAAACAGCTATATTCTTAAAAATTGATCTTTATCTCTCAACTCCTAATGTCCTCAATTGCTAATTTAAAAACCTAGGTTTCAAGTGACCATTGCCTTGGCTAGAGGGTTCCGTTGGGTGTCACAGTTTGGAAGAACACTGTAGTAGAAGGCCATTGTCACGATGCCCTTCCTTACAAGTTTGTAAGGCATTCACACGCATCAGTGAGCTTTCCGATTTTTCTCTTCAAAATAGCAGTGCTACCCACTTCTGCACGGTATCTAGTCAGTGTCTCTGACAGCTCCAACAAACCGTCCTTATTCTAACCCCTTCTTCCTGTCGGCTCTAATACTGTCCTCTCCCCATAAGTACCAGCTTCCTAATCCTCCTGCACAGCCCCTGTCTTCTGCCCCTGTCCTTGCATCTCCCACTATGTCTCCTCATGGGTGTATCATAAGTACCAAGTGTTCACTTCCCTTCAGAAGTGCCACGCCATTTTGATGACATAAGTTATCATAACTCGACATCTCAACTTCATCTGTCAAAAACCTATCCTCCTGTCCCAGTTCTGTGCAAGATTAGCAGGCATTTGGTTTAGTAGAAAAACTACACGTGTCGAATACTTGATGGTAGGAAGAACAAAGATAAATAGTTGCAAATTTGGTCTTGAAGTCTAATCAAGAATACTAAGGAAGCCTGCCAGAAAAGATATCACATTGCCCAGTGACATTCTAAATGGAGATGATTCGAGGTTGACGTAATTCATATAAAAGATAATAATGGCTCAGAAATCATAATCTATTGAAACCATATTTTCCGGAACATCCTAAGCATCCTGTCGCATACACACTCTCTCTCTCTCTCTCACACACACACACACACACACAAACTTTGTTCTATTTATAGTCCATTCAGCTTTTTACATAATATCTCAGTCATCATAACAATGACCAGCATTTATCATTTACCAGATCCTGTGCTAGGCGTCTTACTAACAATATGGGACTTAAGCACATTAAAACCACATTAATAGAACTATTGTTATCCTCATGTCATATATAACAAGGGCCTCCTGTATAACCAACATCTGTATAGTGTTCTTCATTTGGATAGTGTGTGTGTGTGTGTGTGTGTGTGTGTGTGTGTGTAAGAGAGAGACAGAGACACAAAGAGACAGAGAGAATATGTGTCTCATACATACAGAGTCTCACTGTAGAGCCTGGACTGTCCTATAATTCCCTATGAGGACCAGGTTGGCCTTGAAACCAGAAATCCAACTGTCTCTGCCTCTCTATGCTAAAAGTAAAGGTATGGGCTAGCATGCCTGGCTAAGTAGTATCTATAAAGAAGCTATTTGTCTCCATATTTTTCAGCTGAAGAAACCAAGGACCACATAAGTTGAACAGTTAAGGCTATCCATCTGGTAAGTATGGTTCTTATAAAGCCTCTGGTTCTATAGTCCATCCTTTTCAAGCGATCTTCTTCCTGGAACTCACATTTGATATTTAAAATAAAGTAAAATAATAAATCCATACAATCAAATTGTCAAAATCATATTTTAACAGAGAAGAAACAAATGTACCCAAGAACTGTAATAAGTTAGTAACTATAACTGAGTTAAATGAGAGCCTCAGAAAGAAAACCATCCTATTCTGGTCCTAGACTGAGCATCATACAACTAGCTGGAAAGCTAGCAGATGTGGTTGCCAGGCAGCTAAGAGGAAATGTGCAGTGTCCTACCCTGATCTATCGGAAAGGACATATTGAAGTCACGCATCCACGCAGAGGAACCAGAACAAATATATGTACAAGATCTCAGGATGGTTTCCAAGCTCTCCCTCTCTCACAGATGCCTCTGTCCCGCAGAGCCTTTCAAGTGTGGAGCAGTAGAGAGAGGACCGGTCACAAAGGAAGGGCGTAAAGGAACAATGAATGTTGGCTAATGTATTATGCGGTCTCCTCTCATCTGCCCAACAGCTCTGTGGAAAGAGCATTAACAAGCAAGCACTTTATATGAGAGAATGCCGAAGGCTAACGAAACTAGAAGACCGCAATTTGCCTGCATAATAGCTAGCGGAGCATAGTTTGCACCCAGGTGCCAGAAGACAGGGGTCTGCTTCCTCCTCGACCTCTACCAGTGCCATGACTGCCATGAGGCCACTCACGGAGCTTCCCTTAGCGGTAGGAAGGTGAGAGTGGAATAGTGAGTGGGGGACCCCTTTACAAAGGACAGGGCATTTCATAAAATCTGCCCTCCTCATGCTTGATTCATCTTTCACAGCTTCGTTCAGAACCCTGTCCTCCTGGAAGCTGGTTCTAACCTCCCGGTTGAGATCAGTCCCTTTAGTATGGCTGCTTCCTCCCGCATCTGACAGAGCTGTGGTTTCACACCCATGTGCTTGGGGACAGCCTTCTCCCGTTCTAGGCTGTGGCTCCACAAGGGCAGAGAATCTCCTGGCTTTGCTCAGCTGTGTGGTAACTCCGAGGCTCGTCACTATTTTCAGGCCTCTGTATGCAGGCCTCACGCAGGAAACATTTGTGACATAAACTCACGAACACATTAGTATGTTAGTATCGGTATCACATTAAACACTTTGCAATTAGAAGGTATAATCGTTAAGTTATACTTAGTATCCTAAAAGTCACACTCATCTTAATCCTCTAGAACCTGAAAGGAAAAATTAAACCCCTCCTGTTCGTGGGAAATGACTGTGGCAAAGTGCACACACCTTGACTACAGACGTGGATCCACCCTCCAGTCGTCATCCTGAAATCAAGCATGAAATAAAGGTGGGCACGCACGACACGGGCTGGGGCACCTGACAGCCGGCGAAGGGACAGCTCGGGAAGCAGGAGATGGCAAAGGGTAAACACGAAAGCTAACTCTCCATCACAGCTGTCCACAGCCTCTTAACGTGAGGGCCACCACCCACACATCTCCAGAGTCCTAGCGGACACCTCTCAGTGCAAGAGCTGATGGTCCAGGAAGGGCGCTGCGTCTTCAACACGGGGGGGGGGGGGGGGGGGGGGGGGGGGGGGGGGGGGGGGGGGGGGGGGGGGGGGGGGGGGGGATAGTGTCTGAGACATAAACAAAGGAACTGCTGCAGAAGCCCCAGGAACGTCTGCCTGCTGGGCTGAAAACGCACCCTCTCTGGCAGGAAATAAGCTGAAGATGAAAAGATGGAGCTCTCCACGATTGCTCGGCACAGCTCACGTGGCGGCTATAGGTGGTTTCATTTGGTAGAGGGTAAAACCAATGATTTGTGCCTAACCTCCCTCAGAAGTACGAACACCTCTCCTAGAGTCCTACTATTTCCCCCAGACGAACTTCAGAGCTCCCAATATTTCATCTGAGCAACACGAATACTAGAAAAATCCAGTCACCACTTCTTAGCAACTCGGAAGCCCTAGAAGCTGTTGCCAACCTACAAGAAGGAGGTAATAGTGTAGGGCAGGCCAGTGAGGAACAGAGGAGAGGAGCAAGGAGCTAAGGACCTGAAAGGGACTCCTGCACAGCGGGGGCTCCCATCCAAACCCCAGATTAGACACAAACCACACCCAAACACCGGGTTTCAAAGAGAGAGCCTTCATTAAGCTGGGGGAAAAAGGAGGTGCTTTCTGACTCAGACAGAAAAAAAAAAACAGCAACAAATGGCCTTGCAGTGTTCATTCTTAAAAAGAGAGAAGGGGGATGTCTCTGTTAGAATGGTCTCTGTTAGGATGTGGTGGTAACGGAGATGGGGGACAAGGGAGAAGGGAAAGGGTCGGGGATATTTGTCCTGGAGAGACAAAGGAGTGCCTCTGGATAGAGAGGATATGTGACACATAGAAACGGCAATTGATAAAGGTAAAGGGGGAAACCCTGTGTTAGGATAAGGTGCTTAGTTTCAATTGGACATGCTAATTAGGAGAAACAAAAGGGGATTCTTATTGCTGGCCCTTGGTAGTCTGCCTCAGGAGGAAGAAGTGGTCAAAGAAAGGAATGGACCTTAGTGGCTAACTTCAGGAATGTAATCTAATGGCTTTTAGCAAGGCAGGGAATGGAGAGAAGGGTAAGGCCTGCCAGAGCCACATGCTCATCGGGCTAATGTCCCTTCAGGACCAAGCTACAGTCGTTTTCAGGCTCCCGTCCATCCAACATCAGGGAGAAAAGTTTTCTTCTGCCACCCGTCATCAGGCTCCTGCCCGAGACCTCTTTACCGAAATGCAGATTCATAAGACAAAAGCTTTTGAGTTTAATATGGATATTTAATGACAAAGGCCCTTCGGAAATAAACGTTCTGATAAACAGGTGAATTTAACCTTAAAGTTGATGAAGAAGGAGAGTCACAGAGAAATATGATTGGTGAAAATTCCTAACAAGGGGATCTTGTAGAGTTATTTGTTCAAAGTCTTCTTACCATCTCTAATTTTAAGGATTAATAAAACGAGGACAGATGTCTTTCCCCCTTACCTTCTGGAGTATAGTAAAGACACTTCTGGAATAAATATCTTGAAACTTTAAGGGAAAGTTGAGGAATTCTTTTAGGGTCTGCATCAGAAGGGAAGGATAGGGACAAAATCAAAGAAATCTGTTCTCTCAAATGCTAAGCTGTTGTTTCATGAGGCAGTTCATCCTAAACCCATTGCCTAAGACAATGAAAAGTGCAGTAGATGTCTGCTCCCACCGTTGAATTCACGCTCACCCTCATGTCTTTAGCGTACTCTTAGGTAACTCATGCATTTAGTCTGACTCATTTTCTATACCTTCCATATGAGAAAATGGCAGCCCCGACCATGCATGTCAGACTTCCTACTGTTGCAATAAACACTTATTTTAGCCCACGGTTTCAGAGGCAAGCAGCCCCACTGCTGGGACCTTCCCTGAAGCAGAACACCATAACTGGGAGGAGAGGACAAAGTAGAACTCGACAACCAAGAAGCAGAAAGATAATGCGCCTAGACTAACTAGATTTCACCTTCCCTGTCTGTTCCCTTGAATATTAGATGGTGCAGCCCACATCCCCCTGCTCAGTCACCATGTATCTCTAGAAATACCTTCATGTGCATGCTCAGATAATCTAAGTGTCTCTCCCTCCAGGCAAGCTGAAAATAGAGATTAACCATCACATTACATCACCCAGTTAGGGGAGGAGTAGACAGCACACATACGGACAGAACACTGGCAGCTCACACACAGGCAGAGCTGCTTACTTGCTCACTGTTCTTTCGGGAGCATCCATAGCATCTCCATAACCATCACCATGGCTACCACCATCACCATGGCTACCACCATCACCATCATCATCATCATCATGTAACAGTTTATATACTAACAAGGCAAGGTAGCTAAAGCAAGAAAGTAGAGAGAAAATATAAGACAATAAATAAAAATCAGGAATTATGATTTTCTCTTAAGGGTAGGGGAGTAGAAAGACTACTGTGTAGACAATGGTAGTGAGGGAGCTGCCTTAGGGGGAATGAACAAGTCCCTCTTGTTGGGATAAAGACTAAGAGGTGAGTAAATCCATTCTTTCCTCCTGCGAAAGCCAGGAGAACACTTGTTCCAGGTATAAGGCACAGTAAATACAAAGAGCTTGAAACAGAAAGAAATACAGCATGCTTTGAAAACTATCCAGAAACTTAAAGTAGCTCAAGCTGAGTAAGCCAGAGGCAGAAGGAAGCACACAGGCCCAGAAGAGTGCACTGGGGCTATGGGTAAGGACTGCCTGTAGTCCAACTGCCTCCTGAGATGAGGCCCCGACTAAGTCACCTCTCTCTCTCTCTCTCTCTCTCTCTCTCTCTCTCTCTCTCTCTCTCTCTCTCTCTCCTNGCTTGAAACAGAAAGAAATACAGCATGCTTTGAAAACTATCCAGAAACTTAAAGTAGCTCAAGCTGAGTAAGCCAGAGGCAGAAGGAAGCACACAGAGCCATAAGGGGGCAATGCGGTTATGAGTAAAGTCTGCCTTTATTCTCACTGTTTTCTGTGATGTTTTCCCTACCTAGTCCCCTCTCTCTCTCTCTCTCTCTCTCTCTCTCTCTCTCTCTCTCTCTCTCTCTCTCTCTCCTTTCTCTACTTCTTTGTCCATACTCCCTCTTTTTCTCTTGTCTCTCATTTGAGTCCCTCACATGAATAGTGTCCTCTCAAAGATAAATACATGGAACAGACACCTATGACCATTTTGTGAGTATCACATTAAATCCTAATAACAAAGGGTCCTTTAAAATTCAGTATTTACCAAACCTCTACTATGTACCAAACACCACTCTTGCCACAAAATAGTTATGTTAAATCATTTGATCCTCACAGCAGCAAAATGAAGGGAATACCAATATCTCTAGTTCGAGGGGAAAAAAAAAGAAAGAAAGATACTGAGTTTAACATCAGAGATGTGAAGTAACTTGTGCAAGGTGACCCAGCTACTCAGGCAGAACACAGATTTGAACTGGGATCCCTCTGGCTCCACCACTCACTTCGGCAACAGCTGGTCGTTCACTGTTCAACATCTCCCAGGAGTCAGACTGCATTTAGTGAGCTCGGCTCTATTCCTTGCTGGCATTTGATGTTTTACCTTCCTTATGAGAAAGAGCATAGCAACTAAGAGTCATAACACTGGCAGATCTAGTTTCAAAAGGCATGTATTTGTTCATTCACATAGATCTGTAGGAATGACGCCACTCAGGACCGCTCTAAAAATGTCTTATGATAAAAGAAAAGTTCAGAACCCATGAGCATCCTGCAAATAGAAAGCTAATTTGCCTTATCAATTTTTGCCCACGATGCTTGATCCTCGGGATAATTTGTGAGCCACTGTATCAGCCTCACTTATATTATGGTCTTTCATCATATGGATGCAAGATGTATTTCTTGCTGTCAAAATTAATCAAAGCATCTCTGCGAACCAAAGCAACACTATTTACTTCCTCAGAGATCATGGCAAATGTCCTCTTACTCTTTGTTTTTAAAGAGTTGATCTTTGTTTTTCTTTTGGCCGCATATCAAGGCACTTAAATTAAGGACAGTCTGTCTTCATTTCAAATGTTGGTTGATAGCCACTAAATGTTTGCTTTTTCTAATGTGAATTCATATCTAAAGTTGGAAATAATAGGCACTTTATTATTAACAACTTAAATCAAATTTTAATGCCTCTCACACCACAAAGGCATGAATCCCACATCATGATAACCCCTAGTAAATTAACAGTAAACTAAGTTCAGGCTTAGTTCTGAAACATCTCTTCTAAAAGATGTGGTCCAGAATGAGAATATTTAAGCACAGAGATTATTGATATGTGTGCTGGCTCCAATACAGGGAAGGGACAGAGGTTGTTTAATTTTAATGTCCCCAGAGATTGACTTTGCTCATAACATTTATAAAATATTGAAAGACGAGAAATGGTACAGATGTGAATTCTGCAGTTGGTTTTCTCAGTTGCCCTTGAAAGCAGCGGCCATAAATCTTGGATGAAGCCAAATAAGGCTGATGATTTTGATCTTCAATGCATTCTTTTCTATCCTTCAGAAGGTAAATGATCCTGATGGAATTAGAGCTCCGCACAATGGCTTTCTTCTGTGATCTGCATAGCCAACGATGCGCGCTGTCATCATTAACACCATGGAGCCCGTTCCCTCTTGTGGCTGTGCATGAGCACTCGGGCTTGAAGGGAGCGTTGAGTGAGAAAGGCATTTATGCATGGAGCTCACAGGCTTCCCACCTCCTCCCTCTCCCCCTGGCTTTCCCCTCTCCCTTCTGTGTCAGCTCAGCAAAAAGCCAAAGTGTGGACTGAATGAATGAGAATCAAATACAAAGCTATGTGCCACCAAGTCCTAAGTTGGCATTTTTAAAAAGTGTCAGCAAAAGATTATTTTTTCTCTCAGTCTGACTCTGAGAAGCGTACCACGAGAAGTCGTAGGAATTCAAGCAGCCCAAACTTTCTCTTAAGGAAAATACGGGGGCCCTTCCACAGCTACAGGGATAGGGGAGTCATTGCCATTCCAATGGTAGAACACTGTGTCACTTTGTGAAGTTCCGCTCAGTCATACATAAGGCATGGCGTCCTGTCATTAGGGATGGCAATGAATGTGTCTGTGTGGGTTTGCAGCTCTGCCTCAGACTGCAAGGCAAACCCGGTTAAAACAACCACAGAGAAAACCATCTATCTTCATAAATTCAGTCGCAAAGAGAAATACATCATGTTTACTGTCTTTAAGGAAGGAGCGAGGCTTGTAATAAAATGCTCTCTGGTCCAGGTTCTTTGTATTTATAGGGGCCTTTTCTTTCTGCCTTTCACAAAGCATGGCACCACTGGCTGTACTTTCATTTGCATAACATAATAAATAAGTTATGTGTTTCAAAATGAAGAACGTGCCTGGAGTGGGTGAGAGAGGGGTGTCCCTTCCACAGTAGGTAACATCCTTGAAGAGGAAAAAACTGCAGCGCTGAGCATTTTTGAACCAAAATATTCGCTAGAGACAAAGAGCCTTTGTGATGAAAATACATGCTAACTTTCCCTCCTCTTCACTCCAGAACTGTGGATGTGTTATTGTGGGACTGTGTTCATTCATTTGACAGACATTTATCAAGCATTAATATGTGCCAGGCAATATAAATACAGAAACACAAAATAAAAGAGTAGAAATAATGAAATGTCTCAGAGCCGATCTTCTTTGTCCTACTGCTAAACTCAATATTTTGTCATCAGGCGCGCGCTGGCGCGCGCACACACACACACACACACGTACTCTCACAATGTGAAATGGATGCCTTTTATAAAAGAAAGGGTCCTATGCTTCCAGGCATTCTGGTCTAGGGCTCCTACCCCCTCCTAAGACCGAAAAAAGTGGGGGGTGGGGGATGACGACGAATATTGCAAGCTGAGCTAGAAGCCAGAGAAGTTCATAAGCTGGGAGAATGTTCCCTACACACACCTATGGGTGTGTTCATGGCCTGTCTGTTGAACTTTTTGTAGATGCTCTTTACTTAGCTATGTCCTTTAAGCCATGCAATTTTAGCACTTCTCGTTAGCACCCTGTACAATTCATATTATCTTAACTTTATCATGTGGCTTCAAATAATATTATAGAGAAAACAAAAAGATTTGTGGGTTTTGTTGATGGTTTTAGATTTGGAACTTGGTTCTGGTGTCACATTTCAAATGAAGATTTTTTTTTTAAACTACATTCTAGGAATTAGTTTAAAAAATACAAAAGCTCAGGAGTCCAACCTGCTTGAGTTGGATTTTTTTTTTCAGGCCTTGTGTTAGTTCATGGTCCTTGGGAAAGGTTTAAACCTATGGCAGCTCTCACTCCTTGCTTGCATATTGGAGGGTGCTAATCCTCATAGAATTAGGACGGTATACCAGTGAGATGACACACAGAACACTTGAAGAGATGCCTAGTACACAGTAAGCACAAACCAGGCCAAAAGAAAACTATAATTCTGCAAGGCACCTTGAAATGTAATTCCAGAAGAAAATTGTTAAGCTATAGTTGATTTAAGGACATTTAGGAAAAGGCATGGGTCCAAGGAAAGGCACCAGAAATGCCACCATTGTGGAGATTGTCCCAAGCACTCACATGAGCTTATAAGTGGGGCAACCATCATACTCTATCAAATCAGAATACCTTCATTATTTTTAGACATTTTCATAAATGTGCATATACATTTTTATCATATCCCGCTTGTTGCTCTCTCTTATCCCCTTTGTCTTCCCAATCAGCTTCTCATTCTACTTTCAAGTTTTTTGTTTTCCCAATGAGTTTCATTAGGATTTAAACAAAACCTGGAGAGGCTTAGAACCGAGTAGCTACAGACCTCACGGGGATGGCTACCTCAGCAGTCTGGTGCTGATGCGGTCCCAAAGAGCTACTGGCCTTCAGTCCATGTGGGAAGACTTAAGAAGTTAGGTTCTAATGTCAGTGAATAGAAGCCAGCAGCAGGGTGGATGAATTCATAAATAGTGTAGATGAACTCACCAATAAGACACAAAGGGAAAATTTGGAGCACATCTGGACCATTGCCAGAAGATGACATGCACACTTAGTGTGCATTTCCCTACTTCAATAACCCCACCAGCATGCCCAGAGATATTCTGCTTAGTTAGTTCAAATCCAGTCAGGTTGACAACCAAGGTTAACTATCACAGAGAATAAAAAGATTTGCTATTTCATTAAACCTCAATAGCAAAGATAAACAAGAAACTGGATGGTGTCTTAGTGGGGATTCCTATTGATGTGAAGAGACACCGCGACCATGGAAACTCTTATAAAGGAAAACATCTAATTGGGGCTGGCTTACAGTTTCAGAGGTTTAGTCCATTGTCAACATAGCAAGAAACAAGGCAGCACTCAGGTAGACATAGTACTGGAGAGGTAGCTGAGAGTTTGACATCTGGTTCTGCAGGCATCAGGAAGAGAACTGTATGTCAAACTGGGCATAGCTTGAGCATAGGAGAGCTCAAAACCCACTCCCAACAGTGACACACTTCCTCCAACAAAACCACACCTCCTAATAATGCCACCCCCGTAGGGGTCGTTTTCTTTCAAATCACCACGGGTAGATAGATAGGGGCTCTCCTGGTAAACTGATCAAGGTAGATATAACATTTATAGGGTTATCTGGATAATAAGACAATGAGCGTAGTGCTAAAGCTGGCTCCTCCGCCCTGTCTTTGAAATAGGGTCCCACTGTATAACCCAAGCTGTTTTTAACCTCATTCTCATCCTGCCTCAGAGGGAGTATTAGTACAGTGGGGAGGGGGAGAGTAGATGCCTCCCTGCCTGGCTAAACTGACTTACATTTAAACACACATATTCCAAAAGAAGTGACTCATGAGGACAGCGAATGCCCTTTCCTCCGATCTGCTTCCTTTGGCATATGTAACAATGACCTATATGTATATATAGATATAGCCAATATTAAACAAATGTATTGATGCCACAGACTGGGAAATAATGGCTAATAAAGGAGATGTCAAAAGCAAGATTTAAAAGTTATCTTTAAACTGGAGAATTAAATCAAAGTCAAAGAACTTTAAAGGACTAAATATGAAGTCCTACTTTCAGATTCAAAAATCAGTTACTGGGATACAGAAAGGTTTGCAATATTTTGTATGGATTACAAAGACTGCCTATGGGTTATAGCTGACCACAGGCTTAATACAGACAGCCAAAGGCTGTTATGTTGGAAAATGGATTTGCCAAACTGTGCACTAGACAGCAGTAAATGCACCAATGAACATTTTTTTAAAAAGTCAAATCAGCAGGTTTTTAATCCTATGGTAAAGGAATAATGTTTGGATGGCTGTGGCTGGGTTTTTGTCATTAGGAGACCACACCCAGGGAACCCTATACACTTTGGGGTCATTTTCTACAAATTTTGACATCTCATTTAAACTGCATCTTAGAGTCTAGCACACAAAGCAGAAAGATTTACCAACATTAGTCAGACTTTAGAAGGTTAAGAAGATCAAGCCATCATATAGAATCTTTTCTCTTTGTTTTAGGGATACAGCCTTCTTCGGAGCATTCTCTCACTCCCTCTATGTTCCCAAGGAATTTTGCATTTTCTGTCCTAACTCCTGTCAGGCTACTCCCACTACCAAACAAGGCATCCTAGAACCTAGCTTCTGTGGGTGCTATAAAAATAAATGGATAAAGTAAATCTACACTTTTCTATTCTAGGGAATATTTTTGCCATCATTTAAGAAAAATAAAAAATAAAGAAGAGAGAGGGAGAGGGGAAAAAGAGACAGAGAGAGAGAGAGAGAAATGTTCAAAGGGACTTAAGCTACCTTCGGCTTAAAATGTCCCCTGATCCTGATATAATTCAATCTAAGTGTTCTTTGGTGGATTCAAAAGTTCAATTCTCCTACAAATTGCTAAGTAATGCAACTATTTCCCCTTTATATGGAAGCATTTTTGCCACGAGAAACAAACCCATGGCCACAGGAAAGCTAATGTTTCTGTTGTATTGCTTTTTAGAATTTAAGGCAATGATGATCAAATACACACTTCCCTCAGAATATCAGAAAAGGGTCACATATACACTTCCCCAGTAAGTTAGTTATTGCAGCTGTAAAATCCAAGCCCTCTGTAGCCTCCGCTAACACTGATTTAAAGCCCAATTCTCTGAGCACACAATATAAATCCTTCCAGCCAAATGTCCACTGATCTGGAACTGGAATTCACAAGACAATCATCTTCAAAGAATCTTATCGTGCAACTAATGTAATGCAATAAATTAAAAAGACCAGCTTGCCTTCTCCTTCTTCTGCCACAGTGGGGAATAAAAACCACAGGAAAACGTGCGCGCGCGCGCGCGCGCGCGCACACACACACAAATAGAAAACACCGCAAAATGGAACTGGATCAATAATGCATATCCATTTTAAGTTCCTCTAATTTACATACCTGAAATTCATTCTTTTCCCCTCTAGTTGTTTTGCAAGAGTTATAAAATTACATGATTTGCTAATGCACCCATCTCTGTGATCCTGTGATATACAGAACAATATTGATACCTAGCTATCTATCATGACAGAGGTTCTTAGGATTTTTACTGCTCAGTATCTGCTAAACTTTTTATATGCTCACAGATAAGTGATTAATTTGATTATAATTGCTTAATTTTAGCCGAGCCTCAGTGCAATCCTTTTTCTACCTGATTTTTCTTATGTTTCCTCTTCCTTTAAAAAAAAAATCTTGCCAAGACAAAAAGCAAAGTGCTTTAATCCTCACTTATCTTTAACTAAAATGTTCAATGATCACGGGCAAACAATAAGTCATAAAGCAGACACCCTGATTCGGGCAGTAATCTATGGGCACATAGATCATCCTGCAGTGGAACATTAATCATTGCTCTTAAAGACAGAGCAAGAGGGCTGACATTTTTTCAATTGTGTCTACTGCAACTCAGCAACATTCACGAATTTTAATCTAAGCCATTTCTGCACATAGAGATGGCTGTATTTTCATCTAGAAGCACGTAACAGCTCCACCTCCAAGCAGAATAAATGCAACACCAGAAAAGTAGAACTCTTCCTGAATTAAACAAGTTTGACCTAAACAGTTAAAGAGACCCATAGGAGTCAGGTGCCTTTCTGGAAACCATTCCAGTCTAAAAATAAAAAGCACTTACAACAATATCCAAGGCCTACTGCCTACATGACCTTCCCAGTCCTTAACCTGTTCATCTGTTAAGTGTGAGTAACTTCCAGTCCTATAGAGAAATTGTGAGGAGATCTAGGCATGTCGGCAAAATCCTAGTGAATTCTCACTGCACATGTTAGACATTTCAAATAGAGTGTCCTCCGTTGTTGTGGCCTTCGTATTCTTTTTTTTTTATTGAGAATAAGAAAAAAAAGTTTCCGCCTCCTCCCAGCCTCCCATTTCCCTCCCCCTCCCCCAACTCTTCTCCCACTCCCCCCACTCCTCTCCCCCTCCCTCTCTAATCCAAAGAGCAGTCATGGTTCCCTGCCCTGTGGAAAGTCCAAGGTCCTCCCCTCTCCGTCCATGTCTAGGAAGGTGAACATCCAAACTGGCTAGGCTCCCACCAAGCCGGAACATGAAGTAGGATCAGAACCCCTTGCCATTGACCTTGGCTTCTCATCAGTCCTCATTGTTCGCCATGATCCTTCGTATTCTTTATTAGGTTGAAGGTGTCCGATTCAGTATTAAACTCTGAATGTAGGAATGATAGAACACCAGAACCTCCGTTATGTCTGGAAGGGTGATTCTAGGTAAAGACCCATACTGCGCCCATCCTCACCCACAAAGAACAAATCTCTTTGAAACAGAATCTTTGAAACAGTAACTCCTGCCCCCATCTCACCAACTGCTCCAATTCTCTTGGTGGATATAGGGCATCTCCCCTACACTGACACTTTCGGATCCCCAGCTAACTCCCAGTACTAATGCAAATTAGGCTTTCATCCTAAACATGAAGCTGTTGGGTAGCGTGTGTACCTAACATATTAGTAAATGACCAATAAATTTACTTTGTATAGAGAGAGCCCATAATTATGTAGACACAGGCTATTGTAAACAGCCTATTAAAGTTAATGAGATTCTTTATAATAGTCTTTTTTGTTTCAAAATATTGAGCCATTCCTTCTGAATGTCACTTTAGAGTATATCATGTTGTTAAAAGTTAATGATCTCAAGCTAGATGGTCTCACTACCCTTCTGGCAGTAACTCAGCTTTTAGGTTAATTCCCACCTCCTGAGTAGAGGCAGAAGTCTTCTGAGGATCACAATCACAGCCCACACTTGTATCTGTTGGGTCAGCCCAAAACATGTCTGGGGTCATTCAAGCCTGACACTTGCCAGCCACGGATACATTCCAGCACATACATAGAGAGCACATTTTAATTTCAGATGTAGATAGGTCAGAAACATAGCCACACCCAGGCTTCCCAGGCCTCCTTAGGAGTCGACAGAAAGAAACTCTGGAGATACGGGTAATTATTGCTGTAGAGGGAAGTGAGGGCTCCTGGGAGGTACTAGAGTTTGACAAAATGCTTTCGATAATGGGGTAAAAGTTGGGGTAATTCAAGAAATAGGATCCTCGCAGGAAAATGAAATCAAATGATTCACGCAGTGTGGTTAGCCCAGTGCTTGAAGAAGATGCTGAAGTGAGGAGGACAACCATGCTAAGACGACACCTAGGGAACGCAAAGTCTTCACGGACTTCTCAGAATAAGGATTTCTCTCATTATTTCAGAGCCAGAGCCTGGAAACAACCTAGATGCCCCTCGACCAAGGAGTGGATGAAGAAGATGTAGTACATTTACACAATGGAGTACTACTCAGCAGAAAAATAATGGTATCTTGAAATTTGCGGGCAAATGGATGGATCTAGAAAACATCGTAATGAGTGAAGTAACCCAAACCCAGAAAGACAAATATCATATGTACTCACTCATAAGTGGCTTTTAGACATAAAGTAAAGAAAACCTTCAATTCACGATCCCAGGGAACCTAGACAACAAAGAGGACCCTAAGAGAGACATACATGGATCTAATCTACATGGGAAGTAGAAAAAGAAACAATCTCCTGAGTAAATTGGGAGAGATGGAAGGGGAGCAAGGAGGAAGGCGGGGGTGGAAAAAATATATAGCTCAATAAAAACAATAAAAAGAGTGGAAAAAAAAAAGAATAAGGACTGCTCATTAATTTTCGTGTGTGACTGGAAGTCAAAAAGTGTTCAATTAAAACTGTTGTTGTGGCAAACATCTATAACCTCAGCATTTGGGAGGATGGGTAAGATGGATCAGAAGTTCAAGACCAACCTGAGATGTACCACAATTGCATAGGTAAAACAGGTGCATTTAGACTCAAGTCAGGATAACTTGAACTTGAACCTTAGCTGTTAGCATAAACCAGCAATCTGCTGGTATTTGGTACAAAACAGGCTTCGGCCCTACTATATGCTTTTGACTTCTCTACTATTTCATAAGCTTTGTCTTCACCATACAGAGAACAAGATAATCCAAGAAGCACCTGATAACAGTTTGTTCTCTCTCTCTCTTTCTCTCGCTCTCTCTCTCACACACACACACAAACACACACACACACGAAAGAAAGATCTCTTTCTCTCGTGCGTGTGTGAGAGAGAGAGAATTTTTTTATTTATGTATAGGTGAGATTAAAAAAAAAGAGAGAGAAAGGAAAAATGCTACCAAAAGTTTGTTATTGTAAGACATTATATGACAAAGGTCACCTTTGTTGATGATTTTAAAATATTACTTGTCTCTTTGTTTGAAGAGTCAACTTGGTGGTTAAGAGCACTTGTTGCTTTGCAGAGGACTCAAGTTCAATTCCCAGCACCCACATGGCTGCTCACAACCATTTGTAGTTCCAGTACCAAAGGATCTGACACCCTCTTCTGACTTCCATGGGCACCAGGCATCCACATGGTACACATTTATACATGCAGGCAAAATACTCATACACATAAATAAACCTTTTTTTAAAAAAATACTACTTATCTGAGAAAGAAGGAAACAATTCCATTTGTTCATGGTCATGCCCACTCCCCTTTATATAAAGAATGATTTGCATTGACCAGAGAGTGTCTTGAATCACTTCTCAGAACAGGACCTAAAAGGACCCAGCTCCCAACAACTGTTAAGCAGAGCTCAGACACGTTGCACGGACCTGAAAAGGGTGTCTGGGATCACACAAACCTGGAGAGCTAGAAGTTATGGCTGGTGAGGGCAGAACATCCTTTCAACGTTCATCTCTTCTCAGCAAGATCCTACCATCCCAAAAGCCTAGTGCTTTCTTCCCAAACCCACCGGGAGTGATAACGGCAGATAGCTTTTTCCCCATTGAATAGAATATTCTCCATGTCTTTCCTGGCTGTCACTTCTTAACATTTGGTGTCCCTTTGGGGCAATGCCTTCATTGCATCTATACACATATAAGCAGTACAAGCACACACAGACACACAGAGATACAATACAACTAAATGCAATATACATGACTAGAAAAAAAATTCTTCTTTTGGTTTAATTCATTATCAAGCCTGGTTTCCAATGGTACCCTGACTCTTGCTAGCTTTAATACATTTACATTTAACTCTGCAGAAAAATTATTTCCCTTTAAAGAAAGAAGGAGATTTCTTCAGAGGCATGTCGTTTATTTTATTGTGGTTTATCTTTTTCTTTTATTTAAGGATGGTATGTTCACGGAACTAAGTGTAAGTTTTTGAGCACCTGAAAAAAAAAATGTGTTAGTTTCTACTTTTATTTTATTTGGGATCAAGAGGGTTGGGTTTATTTTTTTTTTTTCAGCAGAAAAAAAAATAAGATAAAGTGTTTTGGCCTTTCCAATCTTAGACCAACCCTGAGGTCCTGAGTTCAACCTTTCTCCAAAAAGAAAAATGTCAGGGCTGAAATGCACGCAATTTCACCTAATTTTCTGTGCCTCACTCTTCAAGAAGATGGATAGAGATGGCTCACCTCCCTGAATGGGCACAACTTACTTGGGAAAAATAAGAAATGTAAGTCGGTGGTTTAAGTAACTGCATTATGGTGAGGCGGATTTTTAGGCGCTCTGCGCAGTCCGTATTTTATAGCTGACCGGGGCAATCGTCTAATTATGCGCAGCACTCTCGCTATTGGCAGGAGCCATTGATCCTTAAGTATACGCTTTCTGGCATCCAATAAACGAGGACGATGAGCGAGCAAGGTTTTCAGCTCCTGGAACAGCAACGGGCTAATTAGTTGCATCTGCAGATTAATGACTTTCAAGTAGAAAGGGCGAAAGCAAAAGGAGAAGCCGCAACCACAGTGACAGAATGCAAATAAAAGTATTTATAAGGGCAGGCAGAAGGGTGGGGGTCAGGAAGGACCATCGATTGCTTTTACCCTCTGCAACGGTGACACATTCCGACGAGGGAGGGCGTTCCGCCAGTCTCGCTGCCTTCAGCACTGCTAAGACATACACAGACTCTATTGATAGATACAGGCAAGGCCAAGAGGGGAGACAGAAAGAAATTCTCCACAGAAAGAGCAACAGGGATCAAAAAGCGTCTCCCTTCTCACCCCAGCCAGTCTCTGCCTTCTCTTTGTCAGAGCGGCTTTCAATTTCTCATGCCCTGCCTCTCACCCTCACCTATAGAAAGACGGACTCGATCACTTGCTAGGAAACGTCCTAGCCAGAATACAGAATCGCACGCTGAAATGTTCTGTTTATTCTCATTTCCCAAGACAGCACCAAGCACCTTTGCACAAGAACTTTGTCATGTTATTTTTAACCCTATCTATCTCTCACGTAAATGTAAAAATGCTCCCTCGTGCCTTTGATGTATTATATTAGTGAAAGATCTTTGCCCATTCATAAAATCAAAAGCAAGGTTTGGAGGTGAGGATCATGCTAGGCTAGAGAACACTGTACCCTAGACTTTGGAATGCTGTTAATTAAAATTTCCTTAATATATACAGAGTGAGAAAGATAAACAACAATTATAAATAAATAAATAAAAATTTTAAATGCTATAGAATTGTGGAGAAATGGCTCAGCAGTTAAGAGTACTTGCCGCTCTTCCACGGAACCAGAGTTCACTTCCCACAGCTCAAGTCAGATGGCTCTTAACTGCGCGCTACTCCAGCTCCAGGGGACCCAATACCTGGCACCTATAGCTGCAGACACACACACACAAACACACACACCTTTTTAGTTTTTTTAAATAATTTTAATGAATCTCTTCAATCATCTTTAATGACATTCAAGAGACTAATACAGAATTTTTCTGGCCTCAAACTATTACCAAAAACTGTATTTACCATAATCATGATCAGATTGCTTAGTTTGTTCGCTTGTTGGGTTAGCACTGCCTAGAGTCACCCGCAAAGAAGGTATCTAACTAAAGAGCTGCCTCCATCAAATTGACTGTGAGGATGTCCTCAGGACATTTTATTGAACGTTGATTGACATGGGAAGACCCAGCCCACTGTGGGGAGTCTAACCTTAGACAGAAACCTAGGTGAGCAAAAGCCAAAGAATGCAAGCCAGTAAGCAGCTTTTCAACCACATCTCCTGCCTCTTTT
Organism: Alexandromys fortis; assembly: GCF_014885135.2. Classification (NCBI taxonomy): domain Eukaryota; kingdom Metazoa; phylum Chordata; class Mammalia; order Rodentia; family Cricetidae; genus Alexandromys; species Alexandromys fortis. Next base: position 17,100,599 of record NW_026067908.1, on the reverse strand, counting down.
TTCTGCTTGAGGTCCGGCCCTGATTTCTCTCGGTGATGGAGTAGGACTTAGAAGTATAAGTCGAAGAAATGCTTTCCTCCTCAAGTTGCTTTTGGCAATGGTATTTATCACAGCAACAGAAAGCAAACTAGAACAACTGCTGTGTAAAAGAAAAGGTATTTTATGGGTAGGACGAGAAACGAGAAAGACAAATGCCGGATGCTCTCTCTCCAAGTCTTCAGATGGAGCAGCTGCAGAAACCAGGAGAGGAAAGGGGGGACAATGGCGTAGGGGAGCAATAGAATAGAGAATAGCAGGGGCAAGCGATTTGAAGAAGAAATGGAAGACACAATGAGACTGTAATTAGGGAAGAGAAAGGCAATTACAGAAGAAGAAGGGTAGATGGTAAAATAACAGTAAGGACATCTGAAAAAGTCATAAGGAACCATGTTATTACCTACCTACCAAAAATTATATATAATACATATAAGTCTATATACATGCATATACAGTTTAAATAAAAAACTTCCATCTAGGCTGGCAATGGTCCTCCCAAAAGTCATACATTTAATAAAAATCCCAACACCAGGCCTGAGAAGCCCCATTTGAGCTTTTGGTCAGGGTTATCCAAAAGACACCCACAATGTTATAAGCTATTGCTATTGACCTTAATTGCCTCCCAGAGGGGTAAGGTAAGTCCATATTGCTGAAGATACCATACACTCCGGACACTGGACCCAAAGGACCTAAGCTGGATCTGACCTGCAAGCCTCCCCTGACAACTAGCTTTCATGATAGCAGAAAGATCTATGTCAGCTTCCAAAGCAGGGCGCAACCGATAGTCCTACCCAGCTATTATAACCACAACAATGGCCAGCATAGTAAGATAACCCTAAAGGTGCAGTAGTGGCATGCAGACCTTGATGATAGCTAATAGCTTTCTAATTGGACTTAAGACTTATTCAATAGAGGGAAACCATGCCAGATATTGGAAACCTAGTTAAATACCCAGGGCTCATGAAGCCATGGATGTTGAAAGAGAACCCACAAATGCCACTTTACAAAGCCAGCACAATTCTTTACTACATTCTAAATATTTACCCTTATATTAGCAGACAAATTCAGTTCTCTGCCTTCATTAAGAGGAACTTCACTTTGTAACAGAAACTATTACGGAAAACCACAACCAACCAAAATGAAGATAACAGGAAATTGTGCAGCTCCCAGTACTCTGCTGGAATCTTCACCCCGGCCCCTGACATTCATCTCCCCAAAGAGTCTGAAATGTTCCACTCCAAGCCCGCATCCCATCTCTCTCCAAACCCCGCCACATCTCAGAAAGCTCGCCAAATGATGGCCCCTCCCCCAGAGATGCTCAAAAACACTCTCACAGGGTATTTAAGCTGCTCCCCAAAACACAGGCACATGGTTTTCCCATCTCCTCTCCGGGGGGCTAGAAAATCACCCAGGAGCATTGGATCCATTAAACTTGAGCTTTTTCTCATTCAATTTGACTTGGTCTGATCTGGATTGCTGTGTCAGCAGACAGGCTTATTGGGGTACAGAAACTTTTCACCTAGTACCAACTGCACACATCTATAACACAAATCCTGTATCTAAGGCTCAGTTATCATTGAAGAGGAGGGAGCAGAAAGAATGTAAGACCAGGAGCAGATTTGTTGTGAGATTGTCTCCTAGAAATATCAGAGAGGCTACAACCATGAAGTCTTATTAACATGGCTACCTACACAAAACCTGAACAATGATGGCACCAATGGACATGCTAACATGGAAGAGTGACGGCTCGTGAGGCCTTAGACAAAGAACTATGGGCAACCAAGGAGTTCTGAAGGTGGGTGAGATCATCATCCCCAAGGATGAGTCTCCTACTGATTACAAATACCAGGTGGCTATCCCTGAGATCATATAAATACAGGTAACATTATAGGGACTAATCAGGTTCTCTTTGTATAGTTAGGAATGTGTGTGTGTGTGTGTGTGTGTGTGTGTGAGAGAGAGAGAGAGAGAGAGAGAGAGAGAGAGAGAGAGAGAGAACACAAATGCTTGTGATAACAATTAATAATAAAAAAAAAGAAGTCAAAGGGCTGGAGAGACGGCTCAGAGGTTAAGAGCACTGACTGCTCTTCCAGAGGTCCTGAGTTCAATTCCCAGCAACCACATGGTGGCTCACAACCATCTGTAATGAGATCTGGTGCCCTCTTCTGGCCTGCAGGCATGGAGGCTGAACACTGTGTACATAATAAGATGGCTCAGAGGGTAAGGGCACTAGCTGCTCTGCCAGAGGTCCCGAGTTAGATTCCCAGCAACCACATGGTGGCTCACAACCATCTGTAATGAGACCTGGTGCCTTCCTTGCCAGCAGTACATTGTATGCTTAATAAATAAACCTTGAAAAAAAGGTCATGAATTTAAAAGAGTAACAGTAGAGAAAGGCTTCATGGGATGAGTTGGAGGGAGGTAACTGAAGGGAGAAATGATATATCATATTTTTTAATTATTTAACTACATTTACTAAAGAACTGATACTTCAAAGCTTTGAAAAGGGTAAAACTTCAAAAATATTTAACTTGACTAAGAGCATACCATCCTCTCATTAAAATTCTCATTTTCTCACCACCATATGATGATGGCACACGCCTTTAATCTCAGCACTTGGGAGGCAGAGGCAAGCAGATCTCATGAGTTTGAGGCCAGCCTGGTCTACAGAGCGAGTTCCAGGACTGGCTCCATAGCTACTGAGAAAGTCTGTCTCGAAAAAAATAAAACAAAACAAAAATCTCATTTTCTCACATAGTGTTAGGATTTTCTGACCAGCATGTAAAGCCCAATAATGTTGAACTCATAAAGGATCCAGGACATTATCTGTGAAGAAAAATGTCCCATCTTTGGGCCAGTTTTTCTACCCAAACCTCCCACACAAACAAGGTTATGGCTCGCCTATAAATTCCCATTGCAATCTTTACTTTTCTTGCATTGTGCTTATCACAACTGTTATAAACATATTTTTGTTTGCTGTCTGTTCCCGTCTTTGTTCACAATCTGTCTCTAAGATCTAATATAGCACTATCCATAATAAGCTCGCTGTGTTTTTTTAACTAGATGAAATTAAAATCGCATTCTAGTTTCTACTCTGTCACTCAACAGCCAGATAACCTTTGTTAAATCATTTAATCAAGCTGTTTCATGTCTTGTAAAGCTTGTTTGGGGAACTAAATCAGACGATGCATGTAAATGAGCTATGTCAATTATAAAATTCTATGTGGCTATAATCCTCCACAAATACACACACACATAAACACATACACTCACATCACACACATAGACACACACGCACACACAACACACACCAACACAAGATAAGCAAGAAATTTGCTTATTTTGTTAAATTGTCAGTTAAATCTTACATTCTAGCTAATTATGATGCCAAAGATGACTTAAGATTTCTAGAGGACTAAAAGGATCGCAAGACTGGGAGTAAGCAATATAGTATCTAGTTTCTCTTCTACCAAGGAATTGTAACACCCGTCATGGGTTTGTTTCAAAAAAAAAAAAGGAAGAAAGAAAGAAAAGGAAAGAAACTGCAGATGTAGGTCAGCCTCCAAATGGCAGCCGTGGGAACGCTACCAACAATGTGAATGCATGGGAAACAAAGACCACGCGGCAAAGACTACACCTTGCCAGTTAATACACATTCCTGAGCGCTTGACATTTTTATGTGACTTAATTCACTCTGAATTATTCTAAGGAAGATAAGTTAGTAATTTTAAATTAAAGAGATTGCTATTGCATTTTTTATACTGTATTTGACTTTCGGGTGTAGCACCTGGAGCCATCTGCTAGATCGCTTTGCTTTGCTTTGCTTTGTAGCATCACTCACAACATTAGTGTGTCTCATAAAGCCTTTTACTGTTTTCAGAACTGACGTTATATTTCAGACCAATAAATTGAAGGCATAGGGATGTAGTTAAGTGACAGAGCATTTGCCTAATGTACACAAGGCCCTAGGGTCAATCCCCAACACTGCAAGACAGAACAGAAAGATGAAATTCCTCAAATTCAACAGATGTTTACTGAGTGCTATAAAAGAAATTGCACTTGACCCCAGACTATTGCAAGAGGGGGAAGAGACTGAACTCAACTCCACTAAAACAGAAAGGAGGGCAGGAGAGGTTGATAAATGCTCAGGTGAATAAATGGGAAAATAATGAAGGACATTAGGGGGAGGCCGGTTAACGGTCACATAGCTGGGTACCTAAGACACTTGGTAGGGTAGACATAGTCTCCTGCTTTTGCTATTTCTTTGATGAGGAGTGGGGTCCTATGGTTCACATTGGAAATGCTTGTTAGAGTTGGAGAGTCCATTCTTACACACATGGCTATTCTTCTGCATAGTCCAAACCCAGCAGTGTCTAACCAAGCGTCTTTTTGATTCAGGCAGCCAGTGGTCTGCCTCTAGTTTGCTCATCCTTCTAGTAACATGATCTATTTTTTACATTATGAGGAAATGTAAATGTTTTACTTCCCTTTTTAAATTTTTATTAGTTTGTATTAATTAGTGTGGCCCTGTTTATATTTCCACAATACATGCATTACTTGCTGATTAAATTCAGTCTCCCTACACCAACCTTCCTTCCTATCACACACCCTTCTCAACCTCCATTAGTCACCATTCTGCATCTAGGCCACATTTTCTAGCATCTATATATCAAAGAAAATGCTCTATACTTATGTCTGCAACTGACTTATTTCCCTTAACATGGTGCTCTATGGTTTCATCCCTTTTGCCACAAAAGACAGGATTTCATTCTTCCTTTTAGCACTTCGTTGTGTGTGTACCTTTATCCATGCATCTGTCGAGGGGCGCCTAAACTGATGCTAAGTCTCAGCTATTATGACGAGTGCTAAAATAAACATGCAGAGATACGTGTAAACATGTATATCTCCAATACGAAGAGTGTGCTTCCTTTGGGCCTCTACCCAGAGGTGTAATAGCTGAATTACATGGTAGATCTATTTCATGATTGTTTCAAAACAGCAGTCTAATAACTTATAAAGCGAAATGGCTGCAGCTCCGGACTAGGGGTCGGGATTCTGGAAATGAAGAATGTGTGCCTTTCTGAGGGAGGCAATCATTCCTCCTATCTCGTGAGCACGGCGTAAGATGGGCCACCTCCGTGAGGTGTGACTCCTTAGTCCGGTGAATGGCTCGTCAAACTGGATTGATTCTTCCATGTCCCGGATAACCTGAAGTGTTAGGTCTGTACCCAGGCCAGAGAAGTAGCTTTCTATAAAGGGCCTCCCGGCGCCCTAACACAGCCACTGTGACAGAAATATACTGCTCTAAGTGTTATTTTGATGTTTTTTGTTGTTGTCCCGTGCATATCCAGTTGATCTTGGTCTCAGAGTTCTCTGCAAACGCCACAGTCTTTATCTCTTCTGACACACACTCTCAACTGCAATTTAAATACTGCCCATATCTCCCTTTCACTGCATTTGATCGCGTGGCATATTTACAAGATGAGTCCCAATAAAGCAGGCTCGTTAAATTTAATGGGTCACTTTTTATATTTGGGTGAAAGGCCTTAAACTCTTGTAAATTAGGCTTGGATTTACAACCCATGACGAATGTGATGGCAAATACTGATCTCCTAGGAAATTCCTTCAACACTCTGGTCCCCACACAATGAGGGATGGATGGGGCCCCTTTCTGTTATTGGTTACACAAATGGCATGGTATCGTTTGATACATGAGTAACATGCTCAGACCCATGACAGGTCTCACGGAGTACTTCCATTTTTAAATTTTTACTTTAAAGAGGAATCATACTGTATGTATGCGTATACATATAGACACTTCGTACCTTGTTTTCGAAATATTTCAAAATAAAACAGAACAAATTGAGAGAGATTTGAGGTTCCCCATACAGTTGTTCAAATTACTGCATTTGTGATTCTTTCTCACAAATTGTACCTCTTCAAGAAAACCAGACATCAGTCAACTTCAGCCTTAACATCCCTAATCCTGCTGGTAGACTTTTATAATTTTCTGTACCAGTGAGTTATTGCTTGACTAGTGTTTAAATATTATGCATTGTAAAGTTTAAATAAGGAAATTATTTACACAGGAATGTTTTTTAAGCATATTGACAATTATATAGTTCTCTGAACACTTAGTCATGCAGTCAAGTGGAAAACCGTTCAGGAAGTCTCCCCTCTACCATTTCCCCACAATGAAGGGCACCTCGGGAAAGACGCACTTAATCTCCAGAGACGCATTTCAAGCCCCTAATCTTACTTCACAAGTGCACTCTGCGACTTCTTGTCATCCCAACAAAATGCAGGTAAATGATGGAGAAGCTTAGCTCAGACCCTTTAAATATTTACTGGCTAGTCGATTCTTAGTAATACACGCTGTAGTGTTAGACTCAATTTCATCCTTGAGTGGTCTGCAGACAATTTGGACGGGCTTACTGAGAAGCGCGGGATCTTTCCCCGCTCTGCCTTTGAGAAGCCATCCCCTTATCGTAAGTGAATTAGTTGAAGAACTTTCCCGCTAGTCGGGTGTATCAACAAATCAGCCAGGCCAGCCGTACTGATGGCTCATTTATCCCGGCTCGGTTGAGCTGGCTAGAGAAAAGGCCCATGGAAGGAGGGTCCGCTCTACTGAGTTCTCATGGACACTGATCCCAGTCACAAAGGGCGCTTCATTTCCAAAAATATTGGTCTATTTTCCGGGGAGAAAACCAACTTGATTTCTGTTTCATTTCTTTTCTACAACAGGGGCCGGAGCCTGAGTGAAAAGGATGCATGGCTTCCTAACTTCTTGAGGCTTACCTTTAAAAACCAAAGTGTTGCCAAGGTCATGGTGAGAAACGAAAGCCGCTGAGGACATGCGGTCACAGAAACCTACCTGCTGACTAGTTTTCTGGGTTTCAGTTAAAAGTCACCTGAGAATATGATTCTTATCTTTAAAGGATGAAGTAAATCTATATACACTCACAAAAATATCAAAAATAACACAACTAAATTTCAAGTTTTTTTCTGTATTTCATGTATGTGTATGTACATATGCATTATATATGAAGGGAACTCAGAGAATTAAAACTAGGAAGTGAAAATTTCTTTCTATGAATATTTTGCATTGCTAGAATGCATACAATACCAGATACTGTCACTATCATATTTAGTTTTAATAAAGAGGTCATTTTCTCCCTTTTTTCTTTCCTCACGGCCCAGATGGGCCCTGGGGCACAGTGTTAGACCGCAGATGGGCAAACTGAACCCAGTCTGTTGAGATAGAGCAGCTAATCTATTGAACCAGCCTCAGAACAGGCTGCAGACATTACCTGGGCCCTCCAGGGATGCTGTGGAAATCTCACTCTGGGCCTGAATGCCCCGGTATCATAGCAAACCCAGCCTGCCCTGCATTCTCTCTAGCTAATAAGCAAGATGCTTTTAGAAACCCTTTGGTCTCCTTCTTTCCAAAGCATCTTTTCTCAACTATAGACCGTGCTGTACTCAAAATTATTCTACTCATGAGTTTGGGAAAATATCTTACTGGTGTTTTGTTGAGGGTTCTTGAAGTAAGTAAAGAAGAGAAAAATTCCCCGGTCTTGATTCTGCCTGGAGGCTGCAACACAGGATCCCTCCAGATGTTGGAGAGATGGCTCCTTGCTTTCCTGAGGCAAAGGAAGCGCCCCGCCGTAATTACTCTCTTGTGCTGATTGGCACACTATCATAGCTAACACAAGCGAGAACATGAAAGACCAGGTTAGAACAGCTCTGCCGCTGTAAATTGAAATAATAAACTTTGGCAAACACAGAGGATGGCAAATTCAATTTGACAGGGCTCTCAAAGCAGACTAAAAACAACAGAGGGAAGCTGAATAAATAGGATTAGAAGGCATTTTATTTGATTATTACATCATTGGATGAAGCAACTTGTAATGCAATTCCTCCAAATTGTTAATGTGGTATTCACAAAATAATGGTAGAAATCAAATTATCGTTATGTTTGACATTCAAAATCACTGATTTCCAGACTGGAAGGGAATTTTCTAACTTTAGCGCCAAACATTCTCTCTCTTTAAACAAACACACTTTGTAAAACAGTTTCACCCAAGCTTGCTCGGGGATGGGAGGAGGGATGTAGCTGCCCTTTTCCTGCCTACAAGTTCCCTACCACTCAAATTCCAGAAAAGCTTTTTTTGTTTTTTTTTAAATCCTTAGGTATCTATTTAGAGTATCATTTGGAAATGATCACTACCTTAACTTCAGATATAAAGACTTTCCGGGCAAGCTGCAACATTGCCTATTAATCCCAGCATGGAGGAGACTGAGACAGTAGGATGGCTTGGACTACATAATGAGACCTTGTCAGGGATAAATAATGGCAGCAAAGATCAGACTTTAGCTCACTTAAGATTTGCTAACTAAAACAGTTGGGAAAGAAAGAAGAAGAACCACCGCTAGGGAATATACGGGTCTAGCAAATTAGTGGCTGTAGGTTCTCCTCCCCTCCCTCCCCCCCATAGCCGTGATTTCTCCAACGCTGATTAGTTAGCTAGGTTTTCAATGAATGGGCCTTTAGTCCAATCACAGAGTTGTTTATCATCAAGGTATTTGTGTTACTATCGCGCTCATATTATTATACTTAGAGCGCTATACTGGTTCTTGTGATTCATAGACATCAGAGCTGGGTAGGACTATTAGAAGCTCCTTTAAAAGCTTGCGTGGCACCTTTGGTACCATGAAAGCTATTCCTCAGAGCGGGCATTCAGGTCAGTTGCAAGAAAAAAAAATTAAATTCATTGGAAAGAATATGTCCTGCGTTCTTTAATAAACCTTCCAGTATTCTGTTCATCATCTTATACCTTAACTGTGCTCCAAGGCCAGAAAGAACCACTACTTTTTAAATAATGAAGAGAGGTTAAATATGAAGTTTTAAAAAAAAATGAAACAAAGCTGATTAGAAAGAGGAGCAAAAGTTCACTGGAGAAAGATTATGTAGTGCTGTTTAACCTGCATAAGATAATACTGAGGAAGGTTTAGGGAGAGATGTTCTCAGCCACATAAAATAGCCCTGCAGGAGAACGCTTGACCTCTGCAATGGTTCATGAAGAACCTGTCACGTGTGAGGACAGGAATGGAGAACGACACCAATTCAGTCTGGTGAAGAGCTAGGTATGTAGTAAATGAATGGCCTTGCAGTGTAATGGGTGCTGTAACTGGTGCATGCGTGAAGAACAAACAGTGCAAAGGGAATGGGAGCGCCTCCAGGGGTGGAGCTGAGGCTGGGCGGTCGTAAAGGAAGATGGAAATGGCACGTTCCAGCCAGGAGAAATGGTATATGCAGAGACAGAAGACAGGAAAACGGCAGTGACTTCAGGGGCTTGCAGTGAGTTCAACAAAGGTAGACACTGTCATCCGACATGAGAAGCCAGAAAAGCCAAACCCATGGGCTTCAGTTAGGTAATGGAGAAATCTAGACATCAGTTAATAAACTGTGCTTACCTTTAGCTACTTACAAGGGCTTCCCAACAGCATCCTTCCTACCAGGAACTAAAGACGCCTTCCTGGGAGGAGGCCGCCAATCTACTTTCCAGTTCTAGACCATAATCATTTCGATACCATGGAGGTTCTTTCAATCCCTGCTAACACTTGAGGACTCAGTCAACTATGACAGGGAGCCCCCCAGAAGCCAGGCCTGTCCAAACTGGACAGCCGGAGCTCAGTGGCTGTAAATCACATAGGGCCAGACTGAAGCCCTGCAACTGGAATCTCAGTTCTCCTGCAGGGACCTGGTAGGCAGAGGTGGGAGAGTCACCCAGAGGTGTGTGGGCCTTCCAGGCTGGAGTACACAGTCTGGGGCAGGAATAAAAGACTCTGCTTCGGAAGGTGAAAGACAAGACCCAACTCCTCAAAGTTGTCTTTCAGGCTCCACAAGCATGTAGTATATGGCACCCACACTCTTACACACACACACACACACACACACACAAGATCAGTAAAATAGAAAGAGAGCCACTAAAGTTTCTGTCACGTAAGATATGTGATCAAAATGGCTTAATTTTTTTAAAAATGAAAATCTCCGTATAGAAATATTTATTACATAGTTTTTATGCCCTGTGGATTAGCTTTTTTGACACTGTTTGACCTTTGGGTCACTGAATAAGGGCGACAATAAAAGAATTCTCACTTCCCTTATGAGACGGACCACCTGTTTAAATTTTCCTGCCTTTCCGAAGGAGTTGAGGCAGGTAAAAGCTCCCTGGGAGCAGGCTCCCCTAGAGTGGCAGTCTACAAAAGGCAGAGGTACCGTCTGGTGTCGAGGTCCTTTTCCCAGTGGTGTCCTTGGTATCCCTTAGCAGCAAGTGGCATCCGGTGTGGCCTCCTGGCCCTAAGCTGTCCACAGGTTTGCCCTCTCACCCCAGAGCCAGCCACAGGGCCAGAGTATGTTGCCGAGTTCACAGTTCCACCTGAAGACAAGCCAAGAGCTGCCAGAAGGAAGGAAAGAACTCTAAGGTCACTCAGCAAAACTGGAACTTGGGGGGGGGGGGGGGGGCGGTCAGAACACACATTCTGCTCGGATTCACTGCTGGAGTCAGATCTTTTCAAATACACTGTATTCCACCCACGTTCAATCAATACCAAGTGTTATCATAAGAAAATAAAACCCCAACCTTTTCCTTTTAAAAAAATTCATTTTTTAGTAAATCACATAAAATATTTTTTTCTCTTGCTCATTTTTCCTCATATTTTAATTATCTGTCTATCTACTCCTATGTGAGCATTTTTCTCCTCATTTATGGAAGATATCAGTTCTCTCTCTCTCTCTCTCTCCCTACCTCCCCTAGTGCTCACCTAATGAAGCCAAGTAGTTTCTCATACAAAATCCCTAAGCTTTAAAAAGAAAAAGAAAAAAAAACTTCTAAGTTTTCATTTTTTCCCTTCTGATTAGAAGTTTTTTTTAACAAAAAAAAAAAAAGAGGGAGCTGCTGACTTTCAAAAGTCATTTTTCCAATAGTTGTAAGTATGTGGCCATCAGACTATCCATCTTGAAGGGGTCTGATGTGGACAGCAATTCCAAACTCTCAGGGTCTAGGAGGACCTGTGCTCCCTGAGAGGATACCCAGATGTCTCAGGGTCAGGGGTCCTTTAAGGCCACGCTGATAGCCATGTGAGCATGGTCCTCATGATCTGATTAAACCATCTGCAGAAATGTTCCTTTAATGTCTCTTCATTGTCCTGTCCTTGAAAGCTTAATGCTGCTTTGTTTTCAAACTCTTATTAATCAATTCAACAATTTATTGAATACCAACTAGACACTTGGCTCTGAGTTAGGTACAGAAATAGATCAATGAGCAAAAGATATGATCATTTCTCAAATGTAGTAGACACTCCCCAGAAACAAGTCCCAGTCTAGCTTGAATGCCGGAACTCCCCAGGGAGCTTTGGCAATCACAGCACACCTCTAGTCCCAGGCTAACAAATTCAAAGTTTCAAAGACAAAGACCTGTTTTCTCAAGAGTCCCAAGTGATTCCAGAGTGAAAGACAAACACAGTAAACAAATAATTGAATCGACAAATTAAAAGTCATAACATTAATGAAGACAGGATTTGTAACATGTTTCAAAGGCTTCAGTGTCATTCTCTGATATATGTAGCCAGACTAAGTGGACACCACTTGCTCATAGTAGCTAAAAAGGCAGCCCAGCACAGGACCATCTGAAGAAACAGTGACCTTCCTGGCCATCCATCCCTCCATGTGTCACATCTGTGCTAAGCATCTGGGAGTTTCTAGTCATTGCCACCCACTCCAGTGAGTAAACCCCTGCCGCTCATCCAGTGGGGACATAAGCTGAAGGTCATGAGCAAAGGTTTGCCTGACCCTTCCAAACCCTGGTGAATTATCCAAATAGGGTCACTTCATTAAAATGCAGGGCTCAGAGTACAAACTGGAGTAGAGAGCTTTGGAGGGAAGATATGGCATAAGATGCCCAAGCTACAGGAAAAGAGGAAAGCTGATCTACTAGGTCTGTTTGCAGACTTAAAGAGAAAAAAATAAATTCTGTAAGGCTCTAAAGCAAGATTGTCTGGGATTTGCTAAGGGATATGTGCAGAATCCTTATATAATGAGCTTCTTTAAATAAACAAACATCTTCTGGCTTCCCAAAGCTTCTGGGTCCTGGAGAGGTGATTAGAAAGCAGGGGTGGTGGCTGAGCCTTGTTGCTGCAGCTGCGAGCCTCCCTTCCCCATCAGTGGGCTCTCACCTGGTCCACGCACAGTGCTTAAGAGAATGATTGTGCTCTTGTTTCAGTTCATGATTTTAGAAAGTCCTCTGGAATCACTCGTTTGATTTACACTGCAGTAGATGGAGCCGTACCTATGAGTCCATTATCTCCTTGTTGCAGTCTTGCTTGCTCTCCAGCCTTTCTTTGGGCTGTAAACTTTAATCAGGTCACTATAGCGACATCTAATTGTCACCAAGCAGATAATCGGGAAATTAAGAAACAGTGATATGTGGACAACTACAAGTCTCTAAGGGGAAATCACTCTTTTCTAATCCCACATAATCCAAGTTTTAATTACATAATGAGAGTATCACATTTTTTAAAAAAAGCAAGCATACAAAAGTACTTTAAGAAAGAAATTGGTGGAAGGGGAATGGGGGAGGAGGTGGCTAACAACAAGCAAATGCGCTGAGACTGCTCTTCCCAAGATCCCAAGAAGAGAAATGGTAAGTAATGATACAAGTTTGGGACTTATTTTAAACAGAACACAAAATCTACACTGTGAGCTTAGTTTTTTTTTTGAAGGTTGCCCAGTGACGGACTGACAACTAGGCCTGCTCTACAGATGACTGACATTAAGATGGAACCCGGAGTGACCCTGACTGCTAGTCAAGACATGTCACTCACACAGTCTACATCATAAATGTATGAAGTAAGAAAAACAAAACAAAACAAAAGATGAATTTGGTTTTTTTAGTAAATTCTTATTCTTTATTCTAACTTCAAGACATAAAGTGCTTGTAAAAAGTTCCATCATGTTTCTTTCTTCATATTAACACTCTTTTTTTAATTTTTTTTTATTGAGAATAAGAAAAAAAAAGTTTCCGCCGCCTCCCA
>NW_026067908.1:16979523-17082580 GCF_014885135.2 Alexandromys fortis | reverse complement strand
GGTCTTCTATGCGATTCCATTGGTCGACTTCTCTGTTTTTATGCCAATACCACACTGTTTTCATTACTGTAGCTCTGTGATAGAGTTTGAAGTCAGGGATGGTAATGCCTCCAGAAGATCCTTTATTGTATAGGATTGTTTTGGCTATCCTGGGTTTTTTATTTTTCCATATAAAATTGATTATTGTCCTCTCAAGATCCGTGAAGAATTTTGATGGGACCTTGATAGGAATTGCATTGAATCTATAAATTGCCTTTGGTAGAATTGCCATTTTTACTATGTTGATCCTCCCAATCCAAGAGCAAGGGAGGTCCTTCCATTTTCTGATATCCTCATCAATTTCTTTCTTCAATGCTTTAAAGTTCTTGTCAAATAGATCTTTTACTTCCTTGGTTAGAGTTACCCCGAGATATTTTATGCTGTTTGTGGCTATTGTGAAAGGTGAAGCTTCTCTGATTTCCCTCTCTGCTTCCATATCCTTTGTGTATAAGAGGGCGACTGATTTTTTGGAGTTGATCTTGTATCCTGCCACATTACTAAAGGTATTTATCAGCTGTAAAAGTCAAAAGATGAATTTGTAATCAAAATTAGTGGCCAGAGTCCAAATCTGATTTTCCTCAGTAAAGTAAAGCTACCTTTTCAAGATTTCCAGAAGCTGGCCAAACCTATATGGTCACAGTTGGTGGTGTCTCCTTGGTTTTCTGAAGAGCTGTATGTTCTTTTAAACACAGTGTAGTGGTTTGAATAGGTGTGCCCCACATAGACACTTGTGTTTGAATTCTTGACTCATAAGGAGGTGTAGCCTTGCTGGAATAGGTGCAGCCCTGTTGGAGGAAGTGGGTCACTTAGGGAAGGGCTTTGAGGTCTCATATATGCTCAAGCTACACTCAATACAGAGTCTCCTCTGCCACTATGTGTAAATCAAGATGTAGAACTCTCAGCTCCTTCTCCAGAACTATGTCTTCCTGCATGCCACCATGTTCCACAAGATGGGTTAAACCTCTGAACTGTAAGCCAGCCCCAATTAAAGGTTTTCCTTTGTAACAGTAGCTGTGGTCATGGAAACCCAAACTAAGATATGAGATAATTCTTCTGCCACGTTACTTAAGTGCTAGACAGATCATGGGGCCTAGGGGAAAACCTACCACTATGATTCTATTAAATGAACATGGCAATAAAATCACTCATAAAATCATATCGCTATAGCCACAGATCCGTGCATTACCCAATCTTCATCAGAGACGCCTCTTCTTGTAGTAGAGGGTACTTTACAGAGAAAATCACGACGGATCAACATACAAAGAATAAGAGACCTTGGAATGCTGAGTGCTAAATGATGGATGTCTATACCACACCCTTCCTTTTAAGTCTCAGCAGTCTATACAGAAGAGGCAGTGGAAAGATTCTAAGAGCCAGAGGTGATGAATGACCTTAAGGAACAACACAGAGCGGTAGAGGCACATATGAACTGATAGAAACTGTAACAGCAAACACAAGAACTGCACAAGTTCAAGCCAGATAAAATTCCAGTCTGGAAAATGGGAAGTAGGCACAATGTCCCAACCCTACCCAAGGGCACAAAGTCCCAACCCAATTCTATGCAGAACAGAGTGTAGTCAGCTAAAGTCAAAATTACATTTTCTAATATATAAACATATATAATTCATATGCATTACAAATATCAAGGTAGTTTCACAATATTTATGATACAATGGGGTGGCATTTCAAGTGATCCTAGGGTTATTTTGTAGTAAGAAGAGCTGTGGGCTGCTTTCCTGCCCAGCTCCCGCATGGCTAGCTTTATACCCGAAATAACAACACACAAATTGTATTCTTTTAAACACTGCTTGGCCCATTAGCTCTAGCCTCTTACTGGCTAATTCTCACATCTTGATTAACCCACATTCTAATGAGTGTAGCATCACGAAGTGTGGCTTACCAGGAAAGATCTTAACCTGTGTCTGTGTCGGGTGGGAGAATCATGGCGACTGCCTGACTCGGCTTCTTTCTCCCAGCATTCTGTTCTGTCTACTCCGCCTACCTAAATTCTGCCCTATCAGGCCAAGCAGTTTTCTTTATTAATTAACCAATGAAAGCAACAGATAGACAAATGACACTCCCACCTCATTATTTAAAGTCGTTTGTTCTTTAGGCAAGTTTTACAAAGCAGTATATGACCAACGTATATAGATTGTTTTTTAAGCAATGGCTAAGACACAGTTCCACAGAGGACTATGCCTCCTAAGTAGGAAGAAATTGTAATAGAGCAAACCACTCTAAAAAGACAACATATGTTAAACTAAAAATGGTAAAAGGCAAACTCCAAAAATATTATTTATGGTAATTTCTCATTTTTCTTACTTGTTCTAGGGAGTATTTTATTTTAATTTTTTGAAATTGTTTTTATTGAGCTTTATATTTTTCTCCGTTTCCCTCCCTTCCTCTCCCCTCCCCTTCTACCCTCTCCTATGGTCCCCACACTCCCAATGTTCTCAGGAGATATTGTCTTTTTCTACTTCCCATGTAGCTTAGATCCATTTATATCTCTCTTAGGGTCCTCTTTGTAGAATCCTTTGAGTAGATACCAAAAGTGGTATTGCTGGGTCTTGAGATTTTTGGGGGGGAACACGTATAAAAACTATATCATATCATCATCAAATAGTGAGAGTTTGACTTCTTTTCTGAATGTATCACCTTGATCTCTTTTTGTAGTCTTATTGCTCTAACTAGAACCTCAAGTACTATATTGAATAGATATGGAGAGAGTGAACAACCCCGTCTTATTCCTGATTTTAGTGGGATCGCTTTGAGTTTCTCTCCATTTAGTTTGATGTTGGTTGTTGGCTTGCTGTATATTGCCTTTATTGTGTTTAGATATGTTCCTTGTATCCCTGCTCTCTCCAAGACCTTTATCATGAAGAGATGTTGTATTTTGTCAAAGGCTTTTTCAGCATCTAATGAGATGTTTGTGTGGAATTATTTTTTCAGTTTGTTTATTTGGTGTATTACATTGACAGATTTTCATATGTTGAATCATCCCTGCATCTCTAGGATGAAGCCAACTTGATCATGGCGGATGATTTTTCTAATGTGTTCTTGGATTCAGTTTGCCAGTATTTTATTGAGTATTTTTGCATCAATGTTCATGAGTAAGATTAGTCTGTAATTCTCTTTCTTAGTAATGTCTTTATGTGGTTTGGGTATCAGGGTAATTGTAGCCTCATAAAAAGAGTTTGGCAATGTTTCTTCTGTTTATATTGTGTGGAACAATTTGAGAAATATTGGTATTAGTGCTTCTTTGAAAATCTTGTAGAATTCTGAGCTGAAACCATCTGGTCCTGATCTGTTTTTGGTTGAGAGACTTTTGATGACTGTTTCTTTTATCTTTTTTTTTTAGCAGTTATAGGTCTATTTAATTTGCTCATCTGGTCTTGATTTAATTTTGGTAAATGATATTTATCCAGAAAGTTGTTTATTTCCTTTAAGTTTTCCAATTCTGTGGAGTACAGGTTTTCAAGATATGACCTAATGATTCTCTGGATTTCTTACATGTATGTTGTTATGTCCCCCTTTTCATTTATGATTTTCTGAATTTGGATATTTTCTCTCTGCCTTTTGGTTAATTTGAATAAAGGCTTATCTACTTTGTTGATTTTCTTGAAGAACCAACACTTTGTCTCATTGATTCTTTGTGTTGTTTTCTTTGTTTCTATTTTGTTAATTTCAGCTGTCAATTTGATTATTTCCCCACTTAGTCCTCCTGGGTGAGTTTGCTTCTTTTTGTTCTAGAGTTTTCAGGTGTTCTGTTAACTTTCTAGTGTGATATTTTTCCAGCTTTCTTATGTAGGCATTTGGTGCTATGAACTTTCCTCTAACACAGCATTCATTGTGTCCCATAAATTTGGGTATGTGATGTGGTCATTTTCATTGAATTTTAAGAAGTCTTTCATTTCTTCCTTTATTGCTTCCTTGACCCATTGATGATTCAGGTGAGCATTGGTTTAATTTCTATGTGTTTGTGGGCTTTCTGAAATTAGTGTTGTTATTGAACTCTAATTTTATATTAATGACTTAAAAAAAACTTTTAGGGTAGCCTACAATGTCATGACTATATTGGTATTTGTGTCTTTATAAGAGGAGAAAGAGAAATTGGAAGTAACAATCTTGTTCTGTCCCTCCATGTAATTTCCAGCGCTGCTTTGGGACTTCCAAGAGTGAAGAGGTTCACACCAGATATTGCCCCTTAGCCTTGAACTTTCCATGCTGCAGAGCCTAAGAAACAACTTTACTTTCATTATAAATTACTCATATTGTGGTATTCAGCTGTAGCATCAGAAAAGACCAAAGTACCTCCTAAACTGAAACCTAATTATTTTTCTTCATTTCTATCACAACCTGAGTCAAAAATATCCAAGTTCCGATTATCAATTTCTTTCTAAGGGTTAAGTAGCTCTTCAATAACCTAAACAACCATAAGCCCTGTAAAGTTCAAGAATGCAATTTGATTAGTTTAGTTTGTGATACCTGTGAAAATGGGCACGTATTAGCCTTTCCCATTTCCCAGGTACCTTAATGTTTGGCTTATCAAACACAGAATAAACAAAATAAGATATATTTCATTTATTTAGTAATACAAACCACCACATGGGAAATTTCAATGGGTAAGGCTTTTGTGAGTGTAGGCTCTAACTTAACAAAATAAATGAATAATGTTCATTAAGACAGCTTTTAATTTTTCTTTGTAATTTATTAGTAGTACTAGTATTAGGGTGGGGGTGACAGGGGATGGGACATGAACATGCCACTGCATGTGTGTAGAGGTCAAAGGAAAAACATCTGAAGCAGGTTCTCTCCTACTTTTTATAGGTTCTGGGGATCAGGTCATCAGGTCTGTACACAAGTGCTGTGACCACTGAATCGTCTCATCGGTCCAAATTAAGACAGTTTAAGAAATAAAATTAAGTATCAAAAGGCAAAGATGGACATTATGAAGTTTTGGAGTCGAATATGCCAAGCTTATTTATTGAAATATATATTTGAAGTCTTGAAACTAAAATAAATCTAGTCAGCATTTCTCAGGCAAGAGAGTAACGCCTCTCAGAAGTGATAGCCCTTGTCTCCCAGGATCCTTGAGAATGCTCTTTCTCCAAATAAATTCCACTTTATCAAACCCTAGGAGGGTCTTATACAGCAACACCAACTGCCCTAAAGTGATTTTTCACCCGAGACAGCTACTCTAGGCAGATGCTTTAACACTGACCCTCAGGAAGAAAGTCATTGACTACAGATGGGGAAGCATAAAACTTCCTTTATAAAGAAGAGTCAAGGTCTAGATAGCTGAATGTCTTAAGATAATAATCACCATTTATGGCCAGAGCGCTCTGGTCTTTTGAGAAACATTAGCTAAAGAGAATAAGCGTGCTTAGAATTCTGTTCATGAAAGCAGAAGTGGACAAAGAAGCCCAAAAACAATAGACTGTGTGTGCGGGACATTTTCCTCATCTTCAGAATCTCTGTCCCCATTTGCAGCCTGCCCAGTGTCTTGGGAGACTCACTAACATCATCTGCATCAACAGGCACCCATTCTCTAGCTGTTGGTTGTTTCTGCCAGTGAGAAACAGGACCAGGAGACCCAGACAGAAGCTAAATGAGTATATGAAAGTGCCACGCACCGTGCCCCGTGTGGGGGCTGGAGGTTAAAATACACAGACATACACAGACAGAGGGACAGCGACCTGGGTCACCCTTGAATTCCCCAAGAATGCACCCTTTATTGTGTTCAGGGGCAGATTATATAGAGATAGCCACGCCCCAGCCAAACCCACCAGAAACCACTCTCCTGCCATCAGGAACTCCTGAAGGTCTTGTGCTCAGAGCAGCTGTAGGCACTCAGATCAAGGGATTACAAGAAATTCAGGATCTGGGATCTCACTGCTCCCAACATGAAACAATAAGAAACTGAGTATAAATGAAGCAGCAAGATGGAAAGACCAAGTCAGAGCAATTGATGTGATGCTGATTGCCTAATGGAGGCAATAAAAGAAATGGTAAAACCTGGAAGAGTGTCTGGACTCGCCTGAAGACCTCTGGGTCTGTGTCACACAACAGACAGGAGTCTGCATGGGGATTGGTTCCCATGCTTTACAAATTCAAAGCAGGTTGTAATGATCCTGTTCTCAGAAGGATTGACTGGCTGTCCTCATTTGCCATGCAAGATCATTCTTGGCCCCTGATAACTGCTTTAGACCTGGCCTAAGAAGTCTGGGGAGAGTCTACAGTTGAGACGTGTTTCTCTTTCTCCAGGTGCAAAAAGAGCAAGAATAAGTGATTTTTGTAAATCTGCCACAACGCGGTACTTTTAAGTATTTCATTTTCACACCATCTGTTAAAAGATGAAATGGAATCAGCAGGTCATCATGGTCAGAAGTATTTAAATGTTTAATAAGACTGGAGATATAAATCTATACTTTAGTCCTTCGTTTCTTCTGCTCATCCAAAACCTTTATAACTCAAAAGTGCTAGCCAAGCTCTGCCTCCTGAAGAAAACTCTCTTCACGCAAAGGACCATTACATAGTCTTACCATATTCTCCCAGACTTGAATGGGAAGCAATTGTGCAGCACTGCCGCCGCCACCACCCACTGCCATGGATGTGCATATGGAGTCTAGCAAATAAGAACATAAAATAATGACAGGAAGAAAACAAACCAAAAGCTAAAATTACCAGCGGAGCTGATTAGCATATGTATAAGAGACAGTTGTACAGATGTGAGATGCTTTCTTTAGAACCCAACTTCTCGGAGCAGTGAGTCTTAATCATTTTTAGAGTTGCGAAATCTTATTATTTATTTGCTTTTTATGATCATCACCAACTTTCTCCCGAAAGTGTATTTTAAATGGGAAAAAAATAATTTTATTCTCAAGCAGTTGCTCTTATTTTACCCTCCCAAAGAATCACTCTAGAGGTTTTCATGATTATCACTCATGGAGAATCCAGCAGCCTTTGCTCTTGGCTTTCTTTGTTTGCTTCCTTTGGTGTATATTTAATAATTCACTGGCTACAGTAAAAAAATGTAAGGGCTGGAGAGATGGCTCGGTGGTTAAGAGCATTGCCTGCTCTTCCAAAGGTCCTGAGTTTAATTCCCGACAACCACATGGTGGCTCACAACCATCTGTAATGACGTCTGGTGTCCTCTTCTGGCCTGCAGACATACAGACAGAATATGGTATACATAATAAATAAATAAATAAATAAATAAATAAATAAATAAATAAATAAATAAATAAATTTTTTTAAATGTAAATGAAGGGAAGAAAGTAAGGTGAGAGCCATTTCTACAAAAGCCTTTCAAAGTTCACATATAGTTATTATTATATACATAATATGTGCATGTGTGTGCTCATGTAGATGCATGTGGACAGTGTGCATGCCCATGTATAAACATCCATGCAAAGACAGGAAGATAACCTCCAACGTCATCCTAGGGAATGCCCTCCACTTCCTTTAGGAGACAGGGTGTCTCATTGCCCTTGAACTCATCCATTAGACTAGATTAGCTGATCAAGAGAACTTCCTGTGTCTCTGCTTGCCAGAAAACACCACCACAGTTGACATTTTTAAACTTTCTTTCATTTATAAACATGGAAAAGGGGATATATTCATACCCAAGCATACATAGGGAGGTCATTTTTTTTTCCTTGATGATGTCCAGTGTTCAAACTCAAACCAAAATAGGATGATCAGACTAGCCAGCCCTGTTACCAACTGCCTCATTGGCTTCTTTAGGTGAATTCTAGGGACTGAATTCAGGGCCTCACACTTGAGAGGCAAGAACTTGACTAACCCAGCCATTTCCCAAGCCCTGCCTAGACGTTCTTCTGAAGGACAGCTAGAGGAGGTGGTCGTAATCGACATCTTCTCCCACATATGCTTGTGTAGCCCTCTATGGAGAAACAGATTGCAAATATCTACAACTCGTCACCAACTCCACTGAGCTTAGCCAGTTTCACAGGCTTTCCTGAGCAAATATGAAAGAAAATCGTCACATGCAGAAACTTGATTTCGCAGCTTATTTTAAGCAAAGCTTTAAACCTTCCTCTAAGGTTTACTGGAAGCCCTCTGAAAAGGTCACAAAATGCAAAGTAATTCTTTCCTCTGGGGAGAAAACACATGTTCCTTAGAATCTGGATTGGAAGGAACTTTTTTCCTCTCACACAAGAATAAAGAGCCCAAACTGCGTGGAATCCCTTTCAATAACGTTCTCATTCTCAGTCATCATTGGGAGGTTTTTCCAGGTGTGCAGCCACCTGATAGTCTTTGCCTAACACAGGTGCCTTCTGAAAGAAATATGGAGTCCTACATCGTGTAACAAGGTGAACTCCCAATTTCCCGACGGTTTCTATGCTTGCCCCCTCCCTTCCTACTCCACTTCATCCAACCACCCACCTCCCACCCCAGGGATTCTTTCTGAGGAGCCAACCAGCCTTCATAGAGAAAAAGCCTGCTGTTGTCAAGTGGGCAGAGTCTCAAGGGGATGGTATCAAAGTGAAGGACCTAGAAGTCCACTGTGAGATCTGTGAAGCTAGAGAGAGAACAAGAGATCTCCCTCCACATACACACACACACACACACACACACACACACACACACATATATACTAACCCACAAAAGGGCCTCACTTAGCTGAGAGACAAGAAAATCTCATGGACCCTTTCCAAAGCAAAGGCTCTGTTTGTCCCCCTTCAGCAGAGAAAACCACAGGACAGAAAGGGTCATTTGATTTGTCTGGTTATTTGCACAAACTAGCTACCATTCTGATTCTAATCATGGCCTTGAAATTACAAATCAACTAAGATCCATTCTGGCTTTTATCTACAGAATTATTTATGCAACCAATGCTTCTGCTCTTCTGAAAGGGATAAAAATGCCTTCAAATCCTTTAAAAATAAGTTGGTGCTTTAGTCCTAGCGAAATGCAAGAAAAGGCAATGCACGATAATGTCACTGCAGGAAAAAAATGATTAAATTCCACTTAGAGGAAATGTCATCACGGCATATCACACACCCATTTGAGGACGACGGCAGCCCTGCCAAGATGATGCTACCAAGACAAAGAGCAAGAGGAAGGGCAGGGCCGTGCGACAGGGAAGGAAGCACAGACCAATGTAATGAAAAGGGAATAACCTTACAGCTAAACAGTTTACTTTTCAAAGGCAGCACAAGGGCAGAATGCTTTGTGAAAAGAGAAAATTAGTTTCCAAAGTGTATGCATTCTGCAAAGAGCCAAGTTAATTATTCAAAGCAGAAGCCCATGAATTCCCACGATTTAGTCATTCTGTTCTGACATATTCAGGCCCATCGAGCTGCTTCTTATCACTAAGACTTTGATAATTGGCTTAGACATATCAAATAAACTTTCTGGAGAATTCAGTCGTAAGCAGGTATGACATCCTAATAGGGGTTTTATTAGCCCCTTTTCTGTGCAGTAATGTATTAGCAATCACTGTGACATTTTCTGCTCTGGGGGCTTTTGGCCCTGCTCATTTTTTACACTTGCTAGAAAATAAATTTATTCATGGTAGAGATCTAATCCAATACACTGTTTACTCTGCTTTCTAAAGGGACAGACCTCGCAGAATTAATAGAAAGTGACATATACATCATAGAAGAAAATGTCCTGTCTTCAGCCAGGCAGAACTGAAGAGCTAGAATCCCTTAAGATTTTAGCTACTTGGGGACTTTGTCAGCACAACCTCGCTGTCCCCTTCCCTGATCATACTTTTGCCTTTGAAAAAGATAGGGAAAAAAAAAAGAGCCAAGAGTGTGCATGGATTAAATTTTCCTTCTCAGCATCAATTGTAGGCTAAAAGTATTTCCCTGAGAAGATGTCTGCTAGTGAGATAATACTAATACACTTTTGGAAGTAATTTTCATTCATTACCATTTTAACTTATTTACTGTTAGTGCCCATCTCTGTGTATATGTGTTGGTATGCATATGAAGGTCAGAGGGCAACTTGTGGGAATTGGTTTGCTCTTCCCACCAGATGGGTCCCAGGGATCAACCTCGGGCTGTCAGGCTGGGCAACAGTTTTGCTGAGCCTTCTCTCCAACCCTAATGTATGCCTATAACATTCAAAGTATCAACACTGGTGTCAAATCTATGAATTAAATGTGGTTTGGTTCCCACATTCTGTGTGCGGATAGCTTAGAGTCTTTAAGCTATCGCCATAGCTGCCCTCCAAAGTTAATATATTTTCTCTTTCAGCTGTGGGCTGTGTGATCTAAGGGGAAAGGAAAGGTGCCAATTGTGTGTCTGTGTGCATGTGCAGTGGACTTTGAGGAGCCTCACTGCAAATGAAAGGAAGAACATTACTCAGAACCCTTGCGAAGTGGGTTTTCTAGGATCCCTACTGATTTAAGAAAAGAACTGAGCTGTTCATCACCACAGAAGGAGAAGTTTCCCCTCAATATCTACAATGTTCTGTCTATGGGCACCATGGCATTATGGGTTGTCTGGATGAGAAGCCTGGGGACATGGGTAAAGCTGACACAATCCTCTTTACCAATAAGGGCCCACAACCCAGAGACAGAGCACCTGACCGAAGCTGCCTTCAGGGTCAAAGGTGACTTTGTTGACCAACGGAGCTTTTGTTGGTGTTGTGGCTGGCGGGGATAGAATTGACAAACCTATCTTAAAGGTCACAAAGACAAAGAGAAACTGATGACCATGTGTACAAGGCATGGCCATGAATTTAGTAGAGCATCCTGCAGAAGTGGTACCCACCAGCGCACTGGTACACCCTTCACTATGAGAAGAGCATACCTGCTGTGCTCCAAGTGGGTCCTATTGCTGTCCACTAGACCAAGCGAGCACTTGGAACCACTGTGCAAGAGAAAGAAAACTAAGACAAAGGAGCTCAATAAAGTTTGTCTTTTGACAAAAAAAAAAAGAAAGCCACATACATATACAAAAAAAAAAGATGATGGATCATGTGTTTGGACTATTTAATTCATGAGTTAAAGCTCCATCCCTAAGATTTCTTATCCTTAAAGAGTTGGACTTCTTTAATAACACTTGTGGCAGCAAAACTACTGCAGCAAAATCATAACAAATATATGTCATAAATACCTTATCATATATTATACATATATCATCATGTTATCCTATAGAAGAAAGAGGGTGATCTAAGCAGCATTTAGTTAAGATCCATGACATTTAGTTAAGAAGCTGAAAATGCCTACACTTACTCTCTTTCTCATAGGCTCTGAGGTTACATGTGATGTGGGATTCCCCTCTGTATGCTGTAAATATGTTTTATTACCATTAGTTAATAAAAATGCTGCTTTTGCCTATGGCATCGCAGAATATAGCTAGTCAGGAAAACTTAACTGAATGCAGGAGGAAATAAGGTGGAGTCAGAGAAACACCAAGTAGCTGCAGAAGGAGAAAGATGCCAGAACCTTATCCATAAACCACAAGCCTTGTGGTAAAATACAAAATAATAGAAATGGATTAATTTAAGATGTAAGAGCTATCTATGAATACGCCTGTGCTATTGGTCAAACGCTGTTGTAATTAATATAGTTTTGCATGATTATTTGGGTCTGGGTGGCCAGAAAACAAAATCACTGTATCCTTTTACAACATGTGCTCAAGTATCAATGACAAAGCAAGCAAGGTGTACATCTCAATTCATTCAGCTTAGACTCTAAGATCTGATATAAAAAGTCTTTGATAAGTAGAGCATAAAAAGTTGGGTGTAAATAGAGGCGCCCAAGACTGGGGGCTTCTGCTCAATGACAGAACACTTGCCCAGCATGTGGAAGGCCTTAGGTTCAGCCCTCAGTATCACAAAAGAAAATCTCTTAAACATAGGCACCTAAAGAAAACAATGAAGTCAAAGATCGCCCCCAGATCCAAGAAAAAAATTCTCCAGATGAGTGAAGAGAGATCGTGAATGGTGCATAGCCCTGTTTCTTCCATGAAGATGTGACCTGCCTTGTTGACCAGAGCCACAGAGGAGATGTAGACGGAAGACAGTCTTACCTATGTAGGTGAGAGTTTTAGCATAAAATAATTGTAAAGATGAGGGGCTTCAGTATGGCATTTTTATACATGTATACAATGTACTTCAGTTATACTCTTCCCACTTCATCTTCTCTTGGCTCCCTCCCCTCAGCAGGTGATTTGCTGATGTGGAGATCACATGATATAACTGGGACAGCAGCATGTAGAGCTGACAGAAAAGTGTATGCTGCTTCTCAGAAGGTTTCAGCATCTAGTCTCTGAAAGATAGAAAGCTTTCTATGAGGTAGCCAATTTTGTACTTCTCTTGAAAGTTAATCTAAACTTCAATCATCACTGACATTTGCTCTCCTCTGGCTTGGGTTTTCTCTAATGAACTATTATTTTTATAGGCACTTATTTCCCATAGATCTGCTAAAAAGTGGAAAATCATAATCAGACCCAAGACCAAACAGCCTGCAGAATAATCATGTGGTTCACGTCCTTACTAGAGTGATACCTCATTACCCAGAGACGACGTCTGTACAGTGGCTAGCATACTCATGGGAGAACACAGACCAAATAGCATGCAGAATAACCATGTGGTTCACGTCCTTACTAGAGTGATACCTCATTATCCCGGATGGCCTCTGTACAGTGGCTAGCATACTCATGGGAGAAAACAGCTGCACTTATTGAATGTTTGGCAAAACTTCCCTTTGAGGGATTTGGTAAGAAGTTTTCAGTTTCTGCACATCCCAGAGTCCATGAGAATATAGTTTGAATTTTATTCTAAACTGCAAAAGAAGACTGCTCAGAAAACATCTGGGCTCTTTCCTGGTATCTCATCAGCCACTCTGAGCTTCTACCAGTGTCCGTGGAGGCTCATTTTCTTCTTTCTACTTCCCTTTTCATTACAGTCCTTTCATAGGTTAACAGCTAAATTGAATATTCATCTCTGTTACATAGAAGTAGTCCCTCAGTCTCAATCTAGCTTACCTTTCTAGACTTCAGTCATATTCTTAAAGACTCTGCACAGTCAAATGAGTTGTCCTTGTTTTTCTGTTTTCTTAGAATATTCTACTAATGGGTTTTGTGCTTCCAATAGAAACATAGCAAAATATCCAATCCAACTTACTGACTTACATCAAAGGAACTTAATCTCAGACTGCTAGAAATGGAGACCATAGTTTTGATTATCCTTGGTTGCATAACAATCACCCTCAAACTGGTTAAGTTAGTATTTTTCCTGATTTTATGCCTTGGCTGAACAATTAATGTTCTAGAAAAAGAAACCTGAGTTGACAATACACACACATGTGGAAGTCAGTATTATCATGGGCAAGTGTACCTTGGTTCACTCCCAGTGGCTTATCCTCCTCATTATCTTGAGGTCTTAAGGCAAGACACCAAAAAGTTGAAAAGCGAAACTGTACTGCTTCTTGAGGTCTACACTCTGGAACACACTCAATACTGTTTCTATTATACTATACTAGTCAAAGCCTAGTTAAATTATCTCTCCTAGCCTAGACAGTTAACTCAGCTGGTAAAGTGTGAGCTTTGAAGACATGAGGATCTAAATTCAATTCCCAGAACACATGTCTTAATAAAAAATGTTGGGTGTGCTGATGTGCATTTAAAATTCCAGACCTCAGGAAGATCCCTAGAGCTCACAGGTCTCTCTAATTGCTGGGTAAGACAGTGAGAACACCCTGTCTTCTGTGCTGACAGGCCACCATTAGCAAGACTAGAGAAATCCACCCCAGTCTATAAAGCCTGGCATGCCACCTTTTATACTAATCTGCCCTGGGAATCTGCTACACTTCTGTTCTTATAGTATCACACTTGTGTTTGCAAAGCATTTGCAAGCCAAGGCAACACTATATTAGAAGTATAATTCAGTCTCATAATTTCTCATGACCTGGATAGACTGTACCTGCTGAGGTGTAAAAAACAATTCAGCTGAGTTCTCAAGGATGAAGATGGCACTAATGAGGTTTTATCATACAGTTTAAATGGCAGTCCTAGTAACAGCCATATCAGAGGCAATTTGCCCACCATAATACTAATATATTGTGATTAAGACAACAGATTAATTTCCTACTATGACTACAGAGAAGGATCATTGTTTTTCAATCAAGAAGCAGTATAAAACTTAAAACTAGAATGAGGTGGAAAATAGATATTTTTCCTTAAATAAAAACAATTTTAAAATATCTCTATATAGCTATCTTCATTTCCCTCCTACTTTGTGAAAATAATGTACTCAAAAATATACTATTCCATTGCTTACAGTAGATGGAAACCATGCTTAATTTCCCAGCCCCCCAGACCCAAATAATCACACAGACACTATGTTAATTGCATCACTGTTTGCCCTAGGGCTCATGAATATTCCTAGCTATCTCTTACATTTTAAATTAACCCATTTCTATTCATCTACACATCACCACGAGGTTGTGACTTACTGGTAAGGTTCCAGCATCTTTCTCCTTCAACAGCTACATGGTATCTGCCTGACTCCACCTTCTTTCTCCCTGTATTCAATTTAGTTTTCTTACCTAGCTATAATCTGCTCTGCCGGTAGGCCAAAGCAGCTTCTTTGTTAACCAATGGTAATAAAACATATTCATAGCATACAGAGGGGAATCCCATATCAGCTTACCTTCTTTAGCAGTTCCCCTTCTCTTTACCACTCTTGCTGAAATAGAAGATCATTTCAATCATTTTGATGTTCACTTTAGATATTAATTGTCATACGGCTAACAGAAAATGGGTCACTTGTACTTGTACTTTGAATTTGGCAACCCAAATAGACACCTTCAACAAAGAGTAGGGATCCAAATCCTACTGTCTTTTATAACTCTGGGAACACTGGTCAGAAGTGTACCCTGATCTGAGATTACAAGAAATTCTCCAGTAGGGGAATTTTCTTGGACGAGTGTAGCTCAAGTTGGGAGAAATAGATTGAGGGAAAACTTGGTGGCCAATGATCCAAACTCAGAACCAAAATGAAGGTACCTGTATTCCCTTTAGACCAGTGTTCTTCCCCATAGTGGGTATTATTTTAGTCTAGCCAGGCTTCCATAACAAAATACCATAGACCAAGTGACCTAAACAGAACAATTCAAGTCTGGCGTCAGGGGCCAGCAGGAAGGGATTCTGGAGAAAGCCTCTCGCTGATCTTCAGATGGCAGCTATCTTCTACATCCTCACAAGGCCTTTCTTTTTTTATTTATTTATTTATTAAAGATTTCTGTCTCTTCCCCACCATCGCCTCCCATTTCCCTCCCCCTCCCCCTATCAAGTCCCCCTCCCTCGTCAGCCCAAAGAGCTATCAGGGTTCCCTGCCCTGTGGGAAGTCCAAGGACCACCCACCTCCATCCAGGTCTAGTAAGGTGAGCATCACAACTGCCTAGGCTCCCACAAAGCCAATACGTGCAGTAGGATCAAAAACCCATTGCCATTGTTCTTGAGTTCTCAGTAGTCCTCATTGTCCGCTATGTTCAGCAAGACTGGTTTTATCCCAGGCTCACAAGGCCTTTCTTTGGGGATATGTTGTGATGGATAATCCTGACTGTGCCTTCAGGATTTACCTAGGAGATAAACGGCTGGGCATGCCTGTAATATATGTCCAGAAATGCTTAGCTGAGTTGGAGGGCCCACCTTATGGGTGGCACTATCCTACTATTCTAGACTGATTAAAAAAGGAAAGCAAATTGAGTGTCAACATTCATCTCCCTCTGCTTCCTGGCTTCAGCTGCAGTGTGACCAGGTATGTCACAGTTCCTACCATAATGTGTTTCTACAATGGTGGACTGACCTTCCAATCATGAGCTAAAATAAGCCCTTTCTTCAAGTTACTTTTGCCAAGTGTGTCATGGCAATAAGAAAAAAACTAATACATCTGTGCATATATACATATGTGTGTGAGGGGGGGGGCTATATAATGAAGACCTCATCTAACCTGAATTTCCTTTATAAAGGATTACTTCTACTTATAGTCACATTGGGAGTTGGGATGTGAGCATATTAATTATGAGAGAACAAATTCAATCAATAACAGTGTTCAATAACTTATTTAAGTAAGCAATTAACAAGGAATTTGTATTTGTCACTTTTCATTCCTGTGGGGAAAAAATACCTGAGAAAGTAAACTTCAAAGAGGAAAGGTTTATTAGTTCATAGTTTTGAAGATGTCAGCCCATGGTTGTCTGGCTTTGTTGCCTTTGACAAGGAAGAAATAACAATATCATACAACATGGCAAAGGAACACTATTCATTTTATAATACCCAGGAGAGGGAAAAGAAAATACAGGCCAGGAGACAAACAAAGCAATAAAGGACCATGAAAAAGATACACCCTTCAAAGGTACACCCCTGTGACTTACTGCCTCCCACTGGATCCACATTCTCTTATCATTCAATTATTAATATGTTAATACATTAATCTATTGATGAAGTTGTTATCCTCATGATCAAATACCCTCTCAATAGTCCAAATCCTTAAACACATGAGCTTTTGAGGGTGACACTTCATGTCCAAACCATGACACTGCTCAAAGCATAAAGGAAAGAATACTTTTGCATCACTGAGCAAGATTACCTTGACAGGAAGAACTTCATAGAGAAAAGTTTATTTTAGCTCATGGTTTCAAGAGTTTTCATCCATCATGACAGGAAAGGCATGATGGTGAAGATTCAAAGGAGAAGGAATGTGTGGCAAAGGTTGTTTATTACATGACACATGAGACCTCAACCAAAATCATAGTTCAAGTGTCAGTGGGATACACTTAAGAATCTATTTCTGCCATCTGAATTCTACTTCCCAAAATTTTTACAACCTCCCAAAATAGAGCTACCAGTCAGAAAACAACATTAAAAATGTGAGTTCTGAAGGAAATTTTCACATTTGAGTCAACATATAACAACATACTGGTTTTTCAAAAGAGGGGTACTGAGAGATAGGATTGGATGTCTAGATTAAGCAAATGGATAAGAATCTTAAATATTAAAGAAATTATAGTAAATTTACTCTATTTGGTAAAAGGGTAAACAAGGTTTTTGATCAGACAGAACTATGGCTAATGCTGTAATGAGGCTAAAGTATGGGAAATGGTTTCACACGTAGGAGATCTAAGACAGGCAACCTAGTCAAAATTCAACACAGCAAAGTGAGGGTGTGTATATTTTATAAAGCTTTACCATCTAAGATGGCTAGTGCAGATTCTTTCCCTCCTTGGGAGAGAAGGAAAATTGGTCCTGATCCTCCAGTCTTCAGGGATTATGAAACTAAATCATAATCACATGGATAAAAAGCAGCATGATAGGGCCTGTATAGTACCTGAGAGTTCTAAATCCATTCAATCTCTCTATTATAAAAGAAATGAGAAATTCTAAGTCAGAAGAAAATATTTCTATATGGTTCTAATTTCCTCTCTTTGCTTTTCTGCAATAAGAAGCTTTATAGAAGACTCCATATACTTGGTTTTATCAGTTGAAAGATAAAGTAGAACTTAATTCCACATCAATAGAAATATGCCAGGAAGTATCCCATTATAGTTAAGAATATAGGTTCAAATCCTAAAAAATAAAAGAATTTCCAGAGGTATCACCATCCCTGATTTCAAGCTGTTCTACAGAGCTATAGTAATAAAACTGCATGGTATTGACATAAAAACAGACACATTGATTAAAGGAATCAAATCAAAGACCAAGACATAAGTCCATAAACCTTTGGACATATGAATTTTTTATAAAGAAGCCAGACATACATACTGGGAAAAAGTTAAGCATCTTCAACAAATGGTGCTGATCTAACTGGATGTCAGCATTTAGAAGAATGTAAATTGAGCCATATTCATCACTCTGAACAAAACTCAAGTCCAATTGAGCCTATAATTCGTGATCCTAGAGAAGCTAAATAAGAAGGAGAACCCAAAGAAAAACATATAGGCATCCTCCTGGATATTAACCTTCATCAGGCGATGAAAGGAGACAGAGACAGAGACCCACATTGGAGCACCGGACTGAAATCTCAAGATCCAAATCAGGAGCAGAAGGAGAGAGAGCACGAGCAAGGAACTCAGGACTGCGAGGGGTGCACCCACACACTGAGACAATGGGGATGTTCTATCCGGAACTCACCAAGGCCAGCTGGC
The DNA here is from genome assembly GCF_014885135.2 of Alexandromys fortis. NCBI lineage: Eukaryota > Metazoa > Chordata > Mammalia > Rodentia > Cricetidae > Alexandromys > Alexandromys fortis. Next base: position 17,064,414 of record NW_026067908.1, on the reverse strand, counting down.
CTGAATCTGAAAAAGCATGGGATAAAACTGGACATGCTGAACATAGAGGACAATGAGGACTACTGAAAACTCAAGAACAATGGCAATGGGTTTTTGATCCTACTGCACGTACTGGCTGTGTGGTAGCCTAGGCAGTTTGGATGCTCACCTTACTAGACCTGGATGGAGGTGGGTGGTCCTTGGACTTCCCACAGGTCAGGGAACCCTGATTGCTCTTGAGGCTGATGAGGGAGGGGGACTTGATTGGGGGAGGGGGAGGTAAATGGGAGGCGGCGGCAGGGAGGAGGCAGAAATCTTTAATAAATAAATTAATTAATTCATTAAAAAACTCAAGTCCAAGTGAATCCAAAACCTCAGCATTAGACCAGACACACTGAACTTGATAGAAGATAAAGTAGAAAAATAGACTTGAACACATTAGCAACTTCTTAAACAACACTGATAGTGGAGGCACTAAGATCAACAATTAGTAAATGGGACCTCATGAAACTGAAAAGCTTTGGTAAGGCAAAGAACACCATTAAAAGGACAAAACAGCAGCCTATAGAATGTGAAAGTGTTTTCACCACCTCCACATATGGTAGAGGGCTAATATCCAAAATACATAAAGAACTCAAGAAACTAGGTATCAACAAACCAAATAACCCAAATAAAAATGGAGTAGAGATCTAAACAGAGAATTCTCAATAGAGAAATCTCAAATGGCCAAGAAACACTTAAAGAAGTGTCCGACATCCTTAGCCACTAGGGAAATGCAAATCAAAATGACTCTGAGACACCATCTTACACCTGTCAGAACGCCTAAGATCAGTAACACGAGTGACAGCTCAAGGTGGAAAGGATGTGGAGCAAGCGGAACACTCCTCCACTGCTGAGAGGAGTGCAAACTTGTCCAGCCACTATGAAAATCAACACTGTGGTTCCTCAGAAAATTGGGCATCAATCTACCTCAAGACCCAGCTATACCACTCTTGGGAATATACCCAAAAGATTCCCAGTCCTACCACAATGCCACTTGCTCAACTATGTTCATAGCAGCTTTATTCATAATAGCTAGAAACTGGAAATAAACTTGATGTCCCTCAACTGAAGAATGAATAAAGAAAATCTGGTGCATATGCACAATGGAAAATTACTTAGCTACTAAAAAATGACATCATGAAAATTTCAGGCAAATTGATGGAACTACAAAAATGTAGGTAACTTAGACTTACAAAGACAAACATGATACTTTCCCACTTATAAGTAGATATCAGCTGTTAAGCAAAGGATAACCATGCTACCATTCACAGACCCAGAGAGGCTAAGTAATAAGAAGGGCTCTAGGAGAGACACATGGGTCTCCTTGGGAAGGAGAAATTGAATAGATTTTGTGGGTAGACTGGGAGTGATGAGAACAGGAAGGATCAGGAAGGAGGATGGAGAGAGAGAGTATGGGGAGAGATGAATAGAACTGACGGGCACTTGGGGTACAGTGTGGAACCTAGTACAGTGGAAACTTCTGGAACCTAGGGAGACCCTAGTGCTAGGACTCCTAGTAATGAAGAATATGGAATCTGAATCAGTCCCAGTGGTGGGACTGGGACACCAACCCAGCCACAAATCCTTCCACCTACAATCTGTCCTGCCTGCAAGCTGTGTTAGGCACAGTGACTCAGAGATTGTGGGAGTGGTCATCCAATTACTGATCTAACTTGAGGCTCACACCACAAGATGGAGCCCATGCCCATGTCTGTCTAGATGGCCAGGAACCTGCAGCTGGATGGCCCAGAGACCTAGGGTAGAACCAATCACAACACAACTGGACTAAAAGTCAATGAAATTATTCTTAATAATATTCTGCATACACATAGATCAGTGTCTACTCCGGTCATCATCAGAGGCTTCCTCCAGCAGCCCATGGGAACAAATGCAAAGACCCACAACTAAACATTAGGCAGAGCTGGTGAACCGTGAGGTAGAGGAATGATTGTAGGAGCCAGAGAAGTTGAGGTCACCAGGAGAACACACCCCACAGAATCAACTAAGCAGAGCTTATAGTGGCTCACAGAGTCTGGAGGGACAATCACGGAGCCTGCATGAGTTTATACTAGGTCCTCTACATATATTTTTTAGTTGTTTAGCTTAGGAGTTGGGTCATCTCCGACCCTTTTGGCTGCTTTTGGAACCCATTTCCTCTTGCTGGATTGCATCATCCAGCCCAGATATGAAGGTTTGTGTCTAGTCTTATTGCATCTTGTTATGCTGTGTTAAGATTCTGTCCATAGAAGGCCTGCTCTTTTCTGAAAGGAAATGCTATACATCCTGATATATACATATATTTATATATGTGTGTGTGTATATATACATGGAGGTGAAACTGCAGTCAGGGTGTATTGTATTAGAGAATAATAAAGAAAAAAATAAAGAAGTCAACTTCAGAAACAACAGTATAGGTTCAAAACTGAATTCAGTAGAAGGTGAAAAGACCTCCCATGATCATGCATTGGAGGAATTAATATTGTGAAAGTGGCTGTATTTCCTAAAGCACTCTAGAGGTTCCAGGCACTCTCCATCAGAATTTCAGTGGCATTCTTCATACAAATGGAAAAAAAATCATAGATTCATGTGAAAGCACAAAAGATCCTGAATAATCAGAGAGAGAGAGAGAGAGAGAGAGAGAGAGAGAGAGAGAGAGCTATCGTCATGCCTCATTTTATTTCAAGATTTGACTCAAAGACACAATAACGAAACAGCATGGTACTGGCACAAAGAAAAAGCAGACACATAACCCAACGGGCTAAAATAAGGAGCCACATAAAAAGCCATAGAGATATAGGTTCCTCATTCTTTATAAAATGGCAAAAAGAATACGTTGGTATAAAATCAGCATCTTCAACAGACGATGTTGGGGAAACTGAATATCCACATAGAGAAGAACAAAAATAGATTGATATATCTCACCTCCTACAAAAAAAGAATTTAAACTGGATAGACCTGAATGTAATGTAACGTAATGTAAGACCTGAAACTCTGTAACTGCAGAGAAAAAAAAAAAACAAGGAAAATAACTCAAGATCTGCACATCAGCTAGGACTATCTGAAAAGGACCCCAATAGCTAAATAAATAAAATAAACAAAGCAATGACAAATGAAAGTGTATGGAATGCCACGCCTCTCTGACGACACAGGAAGAAGCTGTCTTAGTAAAGAGAGAGCCAAGAATGGAGAACAAATCTGTGAGATAGTGTGATGGTTTGAATGAGAATGCCACCCCAAAACTCTCGTATTTGGATGCTTAATCCTCAGTTGGCGGAACTATCTGGGAAAGATTAGGAGGTGTGGCCTTCTTGAGGAAGGTGTGTCACTGGAGACAGGCTTAGTTTCAAAAGCCTATGCCTGTCCCTAATTAGTGTTCTCTCTTCTCTCTCTCCCTCTCCCTCTTTCCCTCTCTTTCTCTCCCTATCTAGCTCTATCTATTTATCTATCTATCTCTGTCTATCTACTTCCCTCCTTCCCTCCCTCCCTCTCTCTCCCTCTTTCTGTCTGTCTGTATATATATATGAGTGAGAGGTATGTGTATGTATGTATATACATATATATATGTGTATATATATGTATATCTATTTCCCTCCTTTCCTCCCTCCTTCTGCCTAATGTTTTTAGCTTAGGTGTAAGCACTCAGCTATTGCTCCAGACCATGCCTGCATACCTGCCCACTTGCTGTCTTGTTTCCCACCGTAATGATATTGGACTCACCCTCTGAAACTGTAAGCAAGTCCTCAATTAGGTGTTTTTGTTTTGCTTTTGTAAGTTGCTTTGAAATTTTGCCATGACAACAGAAAAGTAGCTAAGACAAACCTATATATCTGGAAAAGAACTACTAATTAGAAAATATAAAGAACTCAGCTAAATACCAAAAAAACAAATTGCCCAGTCTCTAGAGACTAATAAAACAGACAATTCTAACACGATGAAATAAAAAAGTCCAATAAACATATGGAAGAATGCTCATCATCCTTGACCATCAGGGAAATTTAAAAAACAAATAAAACAAAAACAACACTGAGATCATCTTACCCAGGTCAGACAGGATAGCTATCACTAAAGTAACAACTGTCAGGAGGTGGTGGGAGCACGCCTTTAATCCCAGCACTCAGGAGGCAGAAGCAGGCAGATCTCTGTGAGTTCAAAACCAGCCTGGTCTACAAGAGTAAGTGCCAGTACCGGCTCCAAAGCTACAGAGAAACCTTGTCTCAGAGAAAGAAAGAAAGAAAGAAAGAAAGAAAGAAAGAAAGAAAGAAAGAAAGAAAGAAAGAAAGGAAGGAAGGAAGGAAGGAAGGAAGGAAGGAAGGAAGGAAGGAAGGAAGGAAGGAAGGAAGGAAGAAAGAAAACTACAAATGCTGTTGATGATGGAGATGCAGAGGAGATGGAAATTACATACTACTAGTAAGGATATAAATAAATCCATCCACTATAAATATCATCCCAGGGGATTTTTAAAAATTAAAATGATAATAGAACTACTATATGACTTGGATATACCACTCCTGGGCACTTACCTGAAGGACTCTATACCAGCATACCAAAGAAATATTTGCACATCTGTATTTATTGCAATATTATTCACAACAGACAAATTGTAGACTCAACCTAGGTGTCTGTTAACAGAATGAATAAAGAAAATGTTATATATATATACATATATATATATATGTATTCAGCCATAAAGAGAAATTATACTGTTTGCAGAAAGTAGATTAACTGGAGATCATTATATTAAGTGAAAAAAGATTCAGACAAATACCATACTTTCTCTCATTTTTAAATTCTAGACTTTATATAAATACCTAATCACATATACACATGCTATACATATATTCATATATGTATATGAATGTGGTCAAAGTACATAATATATTTTCATGAAAGTGTCTATAAGAAACACAAAACTGTGTACAATTAACATGCCACCAAATAAATAAATACAGTGTGATGGGAAAATAAAATTATTAAATTAAAGCTCAGTAACTTTGAGAGTATACAGAACTAAGTTTCAGAAATCCCCAAATATGGTGATACAATTTATATTAATTTCATAAATATTCAAATAAAGCTCTTCACTCTGTCAGGGTCCTGAATTCAAAAACCACCTGAGTCAAATAGTCATAAGACTTCCTAGGCTTTTTCTATTTGTGTTTTAAGTGGAGAGAACAGTACAAGAAACTATGCATATGAAGTTTCTGCTATATTCAATAGATATAAACCAATAATTAAATGTATACATCTATATACTTGATATGCTGGGCTATACCAAACTGGAAGACTTATTCCTGTTCTTTAAGAAACATGAGTTTGGGTTACCCCAAGATATTTTACGCTCTTTGTGGCTATCGTGAAAGGTGATGCTTCTTTGATTTCCCTCTCTGTTTCCTTATCCTTAGTGTATAGGAAGGCAACTGATTTTTTGGAGTTGATTTTGTATCCAGTCACGCTACTAAAGGTGTTTATCAGCTGTAGGAGTTCTTTGGTAGAATTTTTGGGGTCGCTTATGTATACTATCATATCATCTGCAAATAACGAAAGCTTAACTTCTTCCTTTCCAATACGAATCCCCTTGATCCCCTTATGTTGTCTTATTGCTATTGCTAGAACTTCAAGCACTATATTGAAGAGGTATGGAGAGAGTGGACATCCTTGTCTTGTTCCTGATTTTAGTGGACTATGTTTATAGCAGCATTGTTTGTAATAGCCAGAACCTGGAAACAACCTAGATGCCCTTCAATTGAAGAATGGATGAAGAAAGTATGGAATATATACATATTAGAGTACTACTCAGCAGTAAAAAACAAGGACTTCTTGAAGTTTGCAGGCAAATGGATGGAAATAGAAAACACCATCCTGAGTGAGGTAAGCCAGACCCAAAAAGAGGAACATGGGATGTTCTCACTCATATTTGGTTTCTAGCCATAAATAAAGGACATTGAACCTATAATTCGGGTTCTTAGAGAAGCTAAATAAGAAGGAGAACCCAAAGAAAATCATATAGGCATCCTCCTGAATATTAAACTTCATCAGGCCATGAAAGGAGACAGAGACAGAGACCCACATTGGAGCACCAGACTGAAATCTCAAGGTCCAAATCAGGAGCAGAAGGAGAGAGAGCACAATCAAGGAACTCAGGACCGCGAGGGGTGCACCCATACACTGAGACAATGGGGATGTTCTATCAGGAACTCACCAAGGCCAGCTGGCCTGGGTCTGAAAAAGCCTGGGTCAAAACTGGTCTCGCTGAACATAGCGGACAAGGAGGACTACTGAGACCTCAAGAACAATGGCAACGGGTTTTCGATTCTACTGGACCTATTGGTTTCGTGGGAACCTAGGCAGTTTCGTGGATGCTCACCTTACTAGACCTGGATGGAGGTGGGTGGTCCTTGGACTTCCCACAGGGCAGAGAATCCTGATTGCTTTTGGGGCTGACGAGGGAGGGGGACTTGATTGGGGGAGGGGGAGGGAAAGGGGAGGCGGCGGTGGGGAAGAGACAGAAATCTTTAATAAATAAATAAATTAATTAAAAAAATAGAAGAAAAAAAAAGAAAGAAACATGAGTTTGTTGAATCGAGTTTATACTGATCTTTATAATCTAATGTGATTCTCCGAACAGGTAGATGAGTCACCTGTTGCTAAGGGGAAGGCAGGAGCTAACTTTAAACAATCAAAATAGAAACTGTTATTCTGAGCATTTTTGTGCAATTTCACATGTTCAGATGAGGGGACAGGAGCATATATTATATTTACTGGACAATCAGGCTTGTATATTCAGTATCTAATGATGCATGTCTATGCTATGAAGCAACGAGAAGGTTGACTAAAATGAAATTCTTTTGCTTGGCAGTTAAGTGCAGGAGACGAATACCAAGTCTCAGAAGATGCAATTCCGGGTGTTTTGGAAACAGAGATAGAAGATAACTGCCACGTGAACTGCATCATCTTCATGCTTTAAAAAATTATTACAAGTGCATCGTATTGAATGGGAGAAGCCAGTTTTATTCGAAAAGTTTTCAGTAATTGGAGTTGAGTAATATTTACTGGAAAAACTTGTGCATTGTGTTGAAGTTGACAGGAGTGGTGCTTTTTGGCTCAGCGTGATGCTAATATCTGTAATTAAGGAAGTGCTTAGAGAGCATCTGCAAAGTGAGCCTTTAGTGTGATAAATCTCCTTGCAAGTAAATTTACTGAGTTTCGTTATTTGTTTTCAACCACAGGCACATTTTAAAAAATGTAAAGGTCACGAGACATCACCTCTCTGCCTAAGCCCTATCATCACCTTGAGCATTGCTGGTAACCTCACTGCCTCTCACAACAACATCAGCATCCTTACCTTCCAGCCAGCCTGCTCCCCTCCCAGCTTCTTAGCTCTGCCTTTACAGTGTCCAGTACTTTTACCACTCTCAGATCTCAGTGTTAGTACCAACTCAACTGCCAGTATCTGCTGCAGACCATGATGGTCATTAGCAACACATCTTCTCTGCATGCATCGTCCTCACCAACAGTACCCATCAATCATGCCACCAAGCCCAACAGCCTCTGCTCAGTCACCTCCGACCCCTACTTACATCTAATGCTGATGCTGACTCCCATGTTTTCCTCTTTTGTTAACCCAAACTGTTTAACTGAGACAAGAGGCAAGTGTGCAAGTTAGTTACTTAGTAGTTAACTGATTTGTATCTAAAGGGAAAATCCACGATTGGTTTCTGCCAGACTGCTCACAATTTGGGGTAGAATAAAATGTGCAAATAACAAGATACGTTCTTTATTTAGCAAATCTTCCTCTACCATTTTGGCATAAATTTTATGTTACCAGAATTTTTTAATCACACTCACTCTTTTTTATTTTAAATTTTATCTTTGAAGATATAACAAAATTTTAACATTTCTCCCCTCCCTTTCCTCTCTCTAAGCCCTCCTATAGGCCCACTTCTCACTCTCCTTTAAATCCATGGCCTCCTGTTTCACATCCAATAACCGTGACTTCACTAGTATGGATTAGTTAGCTAGTTTTCCAGTGGTTTCCCTCTTGCGAAACAGATTTTATTTAGTTCAATTAGAAAGCTGTTGGTTAGTGCCAAGGTGTCTTCATGCACACCACTGCTACATCTGCATCCTTAGAGTTATCATACCATGTTGGTTATTGGTGTAAATTTCACCCATTCTTCATGCCATCCCTCACTCAAGATATTTATAATAACTTCCTAGGCTCAGGTTTAAGATAAAGCTAAATAGCTTTAATGGTGCTTCTTTTAATAAAAACAAAATCTTAATGATGAATATACTTCAAAGGAGACACATCAAAACATATATATGTATGTATGTGTATATATGTATATATTTGTGTGTGTGTGTGTGTGTGTATGAAACAGCAACAAACCAAGGTGCTGGTGGTGCACACCTTTATTCCCAACACTCGGGAGGCAGAGGCAGGCAGATCTCTGTGAGTTTGAGGCCAGCCTGGTCTACAAGAGCTAGTTCCAGGACAGCCTCCAAAGCTACAAAGAAACCCTGTCTCGAGAAAAAAACAAAATAAAGAGAGGAAAACAACAAAAAAAATAAAACCTTGGGATCAAAAACTACATGGGAACATCACTTTGAAGTACCTTCATTCAAATGTTCACAAATGTGATAAGCATCATTATATTATTAAGATATATATATCTTAATATATATTAAACATCATTATATTACTAGGATACCCTGCCTAAAAATTACTCAAACTATCCTTCTAGCAATTCAAAATGCAATCTTACCCATAAAATATTTTATGTCATTTTCAATTTTCAAACTTCCAACTTATTCATGTGAAAAATTTGATCAGCTAATATTTCTTAGGTCAATCACCATGCTCATGAATGTCAGTCAAAATCAGTCACAGTCCAAAGTGCTGCATTATAATATTTTTACCTGAAAAGAAGCAGGTGGGAAAGTGAGAAGATGAGGAGCCATGATCTTCAGTGTTGATGCCGATACCGTTTTGCTACCCTGTGCTGTGCATGCTTCACCTCCACCCATCTTCATCTGCTCTACTGTGATCCTTGCTGACTGCATCATCTGGGCTTCCTTGCTAACTGGCTGAAGCTGCATATACCAAGTGGAGACAATGGAAAAAGAAGTTGAATCATCTATTCATCCATCTAGGCAGCCTCATCCCCTATTTCTATGTCCTTCCACTATGCCAATCTCAGCCAAGCAGGCATTGCTTTCTCGTGGGCTTAGCTGTTGCTGGAGTAACACAACACTGCTCTTTCTATTGCCTTTTCCGACCTTCCTACGGTAACAACACCTCTTTCTGTGTCTGAGTGTCTCAGTATTACTGACCCTGCTCACACACTTTGGGAGGAATACTTCAGTAGAGTCCCTTGATCTGAGGCATCAGGGATAAATTCATCCTCGTGATCGCTCCCACAGCCATGGAAAGGAAATGTGGTCTTTATGCTATTCTTTTGGGTACCTTGAAAGGAGGTCATTACCAAAATCATCATACGAATTAAAATGCCTAATCAATCTCCAAAAGCTAGTATTAAAGATAACAAGTAAGGTGTTTTTCCTTAAGATGCCTATCGTGGCTTTAAGTGCCACTTCACGCACATAAATATGCAGAAGACAAAGGGAAATGTACAATGGCATTGCTCACTTCATCCTACATAGTAGGAAGGGGAGTTTTCATGGTTCTCTACATTAAAGATAGTGTGTGTGTGTGTGTGTGTGTGTGTGTGTGTGTACAATATCCTTCATACAAAACCACCAAGAATCTAGGGATGGTTTGTGGGGTGTACAGAGGAGCAAAACTCTGCAGCATTAAAAACCTCTTACATGTTTATACTTTTATAGCTTGCAAAACACTTTTATATCCTTCATATTATTTGGTTTAAGTATTGCCTAATTAGGAAATCAGACTGCAACAGTCTGAATGGAGAAGGCAAATTTAAGAAAATAAAGAGAACACTGAATAATGTTATATTATAAAAAAGTAAATAACATTTGGAGAGTAGTCACACAGGGCATTCTCGCCTAATGCAATTGTCCCAATTCTTGTAAAAAATTGACTATAAAGCAATTTTCTTTTAATCAAAACCTATTTTTCCATTACAAAGCTAAAGATGTATTCCCCACAGGAAGTGTTTTAGGCCTAAGTCTAAATAAAAATCACATTTAACAATGCAACAAGCCCCTCTAAAGTCAATTATCTAAAGGAAAAGCTATGGTTTCCTGACAAAACAATAATTGTACTCAAAGTAATTCAGAAAATACAAATAAAGTCTCCACAGAACATTCCCTTAAGGCTCCATCCACATAGATACAAGATCACCTGGAGAGTCATAAATATAAGGCAGGAAGACAATTTTTTAGAAGTATGTCCTCATTTAAGTTTCGTTGTGATTATAGGATGCCATTTGTAGGACTTTGGGGAGTTAAAATTCAAAATTTGTTCCTACATGCTAAATTTGAAATTTCATTCTGATTGATTTGTTCTTTTGGATTACATATCCCCCCCCCCCAGAATCTTCTTTCAAACTAAAAAATAAAATCTTTCAAAGCTATGTTCTCAAGCTGTCATCTTTGGGCTACATATATCAGAATCATCGGGGATGTTCATTAAAAAATGCAAATCCTTGCCCTCACCCTAAAGTTTCTGAATCAGCTTCCTGGGGAATTTGGTCTTCAGTCAGAAATCTTCACAAGTTCCCAGGAGCATGTTAATCTTTGAAAACTACTACTTGATATGGAAAATGTTGTCAAACTCTTTCCCTCTATTTCCCACAGATGGAAGATATTATCCTGACCCGGGTATATGCTGGACTCTGGTTACCAACGTGTTTCTTACCTTCTAACTTCTCTGAAGACACAATTACAACATCCTCCAGGTTTACGGTTTGTAAAGAATACCTTATTCACTCTATTTTAATCTTCACCAAAGTCCTGGAAGGACTGACTCTTCACATCAATTCTATTTATGGAAAACAAAAACAAAAACACAGATTTTTCAGAGAAATCAGATATTTCTCAAAGTTACATAGAAATCATACTCAAACCAGAGTAAATGGTAACTCTCATGTTCTAAGTTTAGCGTGCATCATTTGAAAAGCTAAGTATTCCTTTAATACAGGAAGAAGAAAGCACAAGTGTGCTGTAGACCGAAAACTCAAATAATCAAAAGATTAAGATTTAAAAAATCTTATGTTGGACATTCACAGTTCTAAATAATTACCCCGGCTCTCCACAGTGCAATTGTACATAAGACCACAAAACATTTGACTCTCGTCAAAGGCTAACTGAACAATGGCTGTGCTCAGCCATTTGATTTTGCACTGAGCACTTAGGAGCTCTTCTCATTCTAATATGGAGTTTTATAGTTCCCTTACAGACAGAACATTGTGACACTGGGAATATTTACACTCATGAAAACATAATCTTCACAATCTAATTTGTATTTAGCCAAGTTCTGAACATGAACAAGCAGAGAGAATTCTACAGCATTCTCGCTTTGCCAATCACCCAACCTCAATGATTATTAGAATTACACCACTCTTGAAAGGGAAAAAAAGGATAGTTTTATAAATCACTTCTTTAAATCATATAACAATATATAAATTCATAATTCCCCACCGAGAAGAACAAAATATTTCCTAACTAGAAGAATAGATATGTATATTAACAAATAAATGTACGCACACATTTTTTAAGAGAATTAAATGTGTCTCTTGTGGGAATGCATACAAAATGCCTGCTTACAGCTCAAAAACGTTTGCATTTTCACAATCTGTTTGATGACAGGCACTAATGGTCAGAAAAAAAATAAAATTTAGTCCTTCCAGTCTGTCCTGTCTTTAAGCAAAATGTGCACCATTTACTTAGGAGCTATGTAACAGATGCAGATTTTAAAGGAAGCGACCAGTTAGAAAGCAGCAGGGGAAAGTGTGCAGATGCCCCAGCCTTTAATGTGTTACTATGCAGATCCAATTTATCTCACTGCAAGCAATCTAGGATTTCATGAAACAGCCCCAGATTATAGATCACCAACAACTTTTTAAAGGCCTTGTGCTGTAAAAAAGAAAATGCATCCCCAACCCTGGCCATTCAAGCACATAGAGTGTTTGCCTGTGTATGTCAACTCTGATAAAGGGGCAAGTGTTAGAGAGGACTCCGTGAAGGATATAGCACACAGAGACACGTATGGCCAGCACTCAGGCCTCTGTACACATGATCATTCGTCAAATAAACCAGAGGCCCAGACGTGCTTCAGTGTGAGGATAAAATGTGTGTTTTCTGTATTCTTAGCTCTCTAGCCCCTTCTTCAGATCCAGGAACTATCATATAGACGCTCTTGGTATACATCAAACACTCACCTAGTCTCTTATAAATGAACATTATTTCTGTCCACCTACATATTAGGCATTGTTAATTTCAGACATTAGGGCTTTGAAACCAGATTTGACTGACATGACAGCCTTTGGAGATGTAGAACGTGGCTAACCAGGATCTGTACTGAATTCTTCTGATTTTAAAGTAATTTCTGAAATTCTTATAGCCTACAAGAGTTGGTGCAATTGGTACAGTCTGGCAATATGTATGCTCTGACTTAGTTCAGCAATTCTCTTTCTAGAAATTTCCCCCAGGGAAAGAGCCGGAGAAATTATTCAGTGGTTAGGAGTGTGTGGGAAAAAAAAAAAAAACTCAGTTTCCAGCACCCATGGCCACCTTTAACTCCTGCTACCGAAAGTTCCAGCACCCACTGTGGCTTTGGATAGAACAGCAACACTTGAAAGACCTCCTGGCACTTTCTCAAGGCTATGCCTACACAATGTGGCATTTCAAAAGCTGAGATACAAGGAACAAAAATAAGCCCCACCACACAGTCAACAGGTGCGGAGTGGGGCTTCGTTTGTTTTCATTTTATTAAATTAGTTAGTCCAACAAGGATTCATGCTTACTGAAACTTCTCCTTTGTGCCAACTAGCCAATTGTCTCGGGCTGTGAAGTTGAGCTGCAATGGGGTAAAACGCAGTCACTACCGACAGCAATCAAAGATGAGAGCCATCTTGGGCCCCGGTGTTCTTACTAGCCAGGGTTGTCTCTTGGTGCATCATTTTTGCAGAAAGGGTTGTCTTACTGGGCCACTTCCCTTTTGCTTGTGTGCTCCTTTGTGCAATAGGGATGAATGGTTTTGTTAGGCAGTACTGCGGATCCTGGGGTAGCTTACACACCTGCTGTGCCACCTGCTTGATGACACTGGCACTCACAATATTGTGGAGAACGTACTAGACCAAAAGTTAGGGGCTAATCATATCATGGACCAAACTCGTAGAAATTCATGAACTCCAGACTGACAGCTCTGGAGCCTCCAGGGGACTGAAGTAGGCCCTCTGTATGTGGGAGACAGTGGTGAAGCTTGGACTTCTGAGGGGCCCCTGGCAGTGGGACCAGGCTCTACCCCTGGCGCATGAGCTAGTTTATTGGAGCCCATTCCCTATGGAGGCATGCCATGCTCAGCCTTTATGAAGGGGAGTGGCTTGGTCCTGCCCCGACTTAATGTGCCAGACTTTGTTGACTCCCCATGGAAGCCCTTCCTGTTGGGAGGAGTAGATAAGAGGTGGGCTAGGGGAGAGGCGAGGGGGAGGCAGGAGGAGGGGTGGGAAGGTGAACTATGGTTGGAATGTAAAATAAATTTTTAAAAAAGAAATTTAAAAAAGAAAATTCCAACACCTCTGGCCTCCATGAACACTTGTCTTCATGTGTACACGTGCATGCACAGGCACACACACATGCACACATATTATAAGTGTAAGTAATTAAATATAAATATTTTTAATCCCTTTTGGAGAAAAATACAATAAAATTACAAAATTACAAAACAGTACATACATACAGAGATCCATTTCAGTACTTTTGCAGTATGTAAAGTTGACAACCAACAAGTCTTTTGAAACTGAATTAACACTGACAAATTCACATACTTAAAAGACGCAAGGTAAGAAATGTCTTATTTAAAAATACCTTTTATATGGCAACCTAAAAATCTTCACCAACTCTGTATCTAACAGAGGACTGAGCTCCAAAATATATAAAGAACTCAAGAAACTAGACATCAAACAAAAACCCAAATAACTCAATTTAAAAATGGGGTACAGATCTAAACAGAGAATCCTCAACAGAAGAATCTCAAATGCTTGAGAGATACTTAAACATTTATTCAACATCCTTAGCCATTAGGGAAATGCAGATCAAAATGACTCTGAGACTCCATCTTACACCTGTCAGAATGGCTAAAATAAAAAACCCTGATGACAACTTATGCTGGAGAGGATATGGAGCAAGTGGAGCACACCCCCACTGCTAGAGGGGGTACAAACATATACAACCACTTCAGAAATCAATATGGAGGTTTCCATATTGAAAATTGGAAATTCATCTACCTCAAGATCCAACTATGCCACTCTTGGTTATATACCCAAAAGATGTTCAATCATTCAACAAGGATAATTATTCAAATGTGTTCATAGTAACTTTGTCCATAATAGTCAGAACTTGGAAACAACCTAGATTCCTCTCAGCCGAAGAATGGGTAATGAAAATATGGTCTTTACATAATGGATTATTACTCAGCTGTTAAAAACAAAGACATCAGGAAATTTGAAGGCAAATGGATGGAACTAGAAAAAAAATCATCCTGAGTGAGGAAACCCAGACCCAGAGAGGCAAACACAGTAAGTACTTACTCATAAGTGGATATCAGCTGTAAGATAAAGGATAGCCATGCTACAATCCACAGCCCCAGAGAAGCTATGTAATAAAAAGGGCCCAAACTGGATGGAACACATGGATTTCCCTAGGAAAGGGAAAGAGATCTCCTGGGTAGTCAAGTCTACCTCTCAACGTGTGAAGTGCACACACTTTACTCCCGGAGCCAGCAACTGATCATATATGTATCTGTTCTATAAAAATGCTTTCAGAATATTGTACCTGAAAATGTGAAGCTTCTCTTCTGCAGAAGTGAAAACCCATCAGCAACCCAAATCAATAGGGGAACAACTAAACATGATATGTCTTTCGGTAGTGTTTATTAAATGAAATTTATTTAATCATTCAGCTATTAAAATGAAATATAGCCATACTTCCATGATGAAAATCCACAATGTGTATGAATGAGGGATTTTTAATGAAATTTCAGGAGAATAAAAACCCAATTTAATTTTTTAAAATATATTAATAATGTTTTATATAATGCTTCCTGGACTAACCTGAGAAATATGTTCCAAATTGTTCTCATGCTGACATGAAGGGGCATTCACAATTTACTATGTGTAGTACTTTATAGAGTAATTATTATAAATAAACATGTACTACTTTGATAATTACAAAACAAAAATTTGGTATTTGTAAATCAAAGCCACTAATGGAGGAGGGTAAAATACGGGGAAAGGCCCGACTTTCTGAAATCTTAAACTATTGTTTTGGCTGTTTAAGTCTCCGAAGCCATTTGATCTTTCGGCAGGGAATTGACCATGTTCAACATAATTCTGTTAGCTAACCCAATAGGTCTGACTGATGGCAAATGGGACGGCAGAATATCTAAAATGACATTTCGTTTCTTTTCTCTAAATGAACAAAAGCCGAGTCTACAACCTGGCTGTGAAATAAGTAATTGGAAAAAGTATTGCCCCTTGGTTAAAGACGTGACCTCCAATGGGCAATAATTCCTTTAGATTGAACATTTTGTTACAATTGTCCACAGAAACTTAAAGAGGTTATTTCCCTGATCTGCAGGGCATTCATTTTCCACTATGAGCACCCCACAGTGTAATGCATACACCCTACATATAGAAGATTAATAGCACTCCTCTGCTGCTTTTCCCTGAACTTCTAGATACAAGTGGTGTTTGTGGAAATGATTTTTTTCCTGAATCTCTTGTGAGCTCAAGCACTGAAGCATTCTTTTTTATTATTATTTTTTTTATTTATTTATTAAAGATTTCTGCCTCCTCCCTGCCACTGCCTCCCATCTCCCTCCCCCTCCCTCCGATCAAGTCCCCCTCCTCATCAGCCCAAAGAGCAATCAGGGTTCCCTGCCCTGTGGGAAGTCCAAGGACCACCCACCTCCATCCAGGTCTAGTAAGNAAAAAAAAAAAAAAAAAAAAAAAAAAAAAAAAAACCATTGCCATTGTTCTTGAGTTCTCAGTAGTCCTCATTGTCTGCTATGTTCAGCGAGTCCTGCTCTTCTTTCTGATTTCCACCACTCTTCCATGCTTTTATTTTTAAATCATCCTTGCCTACTATAATTTTTAAAATATAAAATATTTCTCACC
Source organism: Alexandromys fortis (assembly GCF_014885135.2). Classification (NCBI taxonomy): domain Eukaryota; kingdom Metazoa; phylum Chordata; class Mammalia; order Rodentia; family Cricetidae; genus Alexandromys; species Alexandromys fortis. Next base: position 17,048,074 of record NW_026067908.1, on the reverse strand, counting down.
TATCAAATTGGTAAACCAGGTAAAATGAACAAAGTTTGGGTTCACTGGATGTGTACTCATACACTGCTTGAGTGTGTAAATTAGCACACCTGGGAAATAACTTAAGAGACAGCTTGCAAAGTTTATCAGCTTGAAAACTTGAGTAGTTGTGACCCAGCTGTCTCTCTGAGGAGTTGAAAAAAGCAGATGCTTTTAACTAGAAATCTAGAAATGACCAGTACTATCATCAGTACAAAACAGAATAAACTGGACTATTCAGACAACAGAACATGAGTTCTGAGGTGCAGATAGGACGAATTATTTCTCTTTAAAATATGTGGGGGAAGCTGTAAACTCAACGGCTGCTGTGTTTCAGGTTGTGAGACAGAGAAACATCTGACATACACAGAGAAGAAGGCCGTGTGACAGAGCCAGAGAAAGGAATGATGCATCTACAAGCCAAAAATTGTCTCCATTCCAAGAAACTAAGGAGCAAGGCATGGAAAAGACCTGACCTTCGAGTTTTTGAAAGAAACCATCCCTGTCAACACTTTGATTTCATCCTGTTGGCTTCATGGTCATAGAGAATAAATTCCTGATTGTGTGAGTCACCTAGTTTGTGGCAATTTGCTGCGGTATCTCTGATCAACTAAACAAGCATGACATTTGGGACTTTCTTTAAAGGACCCATTGATGGGGAAGTATGAGGAGGAGTCAGAAGTGGACTCACAACATGATTAGATAGCAGACGGTGTTAATATGCCATGTATATTAACACGTAATACATAGCACAGGTTGGATATTATGATAGGTGCTTTTGTAGATTTTGAAGCTTTCCATAATACAAACGTAAATGTTATAAAGAATTAGATTTAACAAAATGGAAAGATAGCTATGGTGTACTGTTCAGGTGAGCAGAACATGCCATTAGACTTGCTATCCTGTGATTCGCTGTACGGAGAGGCTCCTGGAAGGATGTGTCATGCCTCATCCATCTGAGTAGTACAGCTGGCTTGGCTATATTATTTAATTTTTGCAATCAGCAAGAATTTCTTTTTGTAGAAGATTAACCAATGTCCAACAATTTCCATATACTCTTCAGATTGTAACATGATAAAAACGTTCCTTTGGCCCTCACTGTGCCTGTGTATGACATGAAAAGATGATGGGAGATCGGGACAATAACCTAATGCTGTAGTCTGAGATCGGGACAATAACCTAATGCTGTAGTCTGAGATCGGGACAATAACCTAATGCTGTAGTCTGAACGTGTTGTCTGAAAGGCATGTGTTGGAAAGCAAATCCTCAAGGCAATGTTGCTAAGAGAACGTGTCCTGATGGGAGCCATTTAGGTCATGAAGGTTTCGCCTTTACAAATAAATTAATGCAGAAATAGAAGGACTTGAGTCTGGAAGTTGAATTTCTCTTAATCTCTCTTGCAAGAAGCTAAGGAACGTGGCATGGAAAAGGCCTTCCCCATCCACCATCCAGAGGCCAACACCTGAAGACTGAACTTGCTGCCCTCCTGAGATACGAAAATTAAAGCTTTTATAGAAATTATCTAGCCCCAAGATGTTTGTTGAAGTAGCAGAGAATAGATGAGCCCCCACCTCCCTGACACCATTAAGAATTTTAAATCGGAGTTTACATTAAGCCCGCGGTTCACCAAAAGTGAAGGCAATTCCTTGTGCATAGCTCACTCTCGACACTTAAAGTTTGATACTTGCTGGGATAGAGCTGGACACTGACTTTACAGGCAAGACATTTGCCCAGCATCTGGCTATAAGAGGGATATCGCAGGGCCCTTAGTGTCGCTCTGTGAATCAAGAGAGCCATCCTTCACCGCAGTGGTGTGTAAGGGATGTTAATGGAAAGAATGAGAAGCAGGTCCTGACCCTTCAACCTTCTCACACTCCTCCATCCCAAGCCTTTGAACATCAGGAAAATCACCAAGATGGTTAAGACTTTAGCATATAAAAGAGAACTAGAAAAAGAAGACAGCAAACTCATGGCATTGCTTCTCCTGATCCCAGGCCTGTGGCTGGCAACTACCGTCTTTGAGCATGCTCTTTTTTCAGACTAGAATCCAGATGACTATCCAGTAGGACTTTGTTCCTTGTATGGTTGGTTTAAAGATAAAAGTCTGTCTTCCATTCCTAGATTCTTTTCTGAATCAACTTCCCACAAAAGGCCAACGGAGCAGCTCACTGGCAAAATAGTAAAGTCAAGTAAGAGAATTCTTGGGAACAGAATAACAAAATCATCCAGGAGTTTGGGATATAAAAAAAAAAATCCTTTGCTATCAATTTGACACAGCCTACAGTCTTCTGAAAAGACAGATCCTCTAATGAACAATTGCCTCCACCAGACTGGCCTGTGAGGATATCTGCAGGCATTTTACTGGTTACAAATTAATGTGGAAAGAGTTCAGCCCCTTGTAAGTAGTACCATCACTAGGCAAGTATTCCTGAACTATAGAAGAAAGTTAGCCCAGTGGTGGTGGTGTGCGCCCTTAATCCCACCACTCCAGAGGGCTGGTGGATCTATGTGAGGTCAAGGCCCACCTGGTCTACACAGTGAGCTCCAGAACAGCTGGGGCTACACAGAGAACCCCTGTCTCAAAAAAGCAAAAAGAAAGAAAGAAAACTAGCTGAGCATAAGTTAGTAAGTTGCATTCCTTTATTCTTTCTGCCCCAGGCTCCTGCTTTGAGTTCCTACCCTGACTTCCCACAGTAATGGATTGCCATATTAAAGTTTAAGCTGAAATTAACTCTCTCTCTCTTCCTAAACAGCTTTTGGAAGGAGTGGTATTTATCACATCAACAAAAATGAAACTAATAAAACTCCCCCTGGTTATACATTTTATTTAGTCTTTACTGACAATCTACTATGTGTCAGCTTGCAGATGATTGTTCAGCAATATAAACAGGGACTGGGGAGATGGCTGAGCAGTTAAGAGAACATTCTGCTCTTCAAGAAGACCAGAGCTCAGTTCCTAGCATCTCTATTAGGCATATCACAACCTTCATGGAAGCTGACACCTTCTTCTGACCTCCATAGTCACCTGCTTTTGCTCTCTCTCTCTCTCTGTCTCTGTCTCTCTCTCTCTCACATACTTGTGTTCTCTCTCGCTCTCTTGTTCACTAGCTCTTGCTTTCTCACACACACATATAATAAAAATAAATCTTTTTTGTTTAAGAAGAACAGTAAAAACTAAAACACAGTCTCCGTCCCTGACAAGTCTCTGTCTACCCAAAGAGGCAGCAAATGGTTCTGGAAATGGGGAATACACAAGATGCACAAGACCCTCCCTCCCAAGGTCTCCCTCTCCTTGACTACAGCTATACTACTGCAAACACAGACTTGGAGATTAGAGTCCTCGAAAGCTGCAGCCAAGTGCATGGGCTTTGTTCTTTGCTATGTAGAAAACACTCTGGGACCACAGAAAGCAGAACCTGATATTCTCCCCGATAGAAAAGCAACCATTGGCTCAATGTCTTTTGTTTGTGGCTAGAAACCAAATATGAGTGAGTACATCCCATGTTCCTCTTTTTGGGTCTGGCTTACCTCACTCAGGATAGTGTTTTCTATTTCCATCCATTTGTATGCAAACTTCAAGAAGTCCTTGTTTTTTACTGCTGAGTAGTACTTTAATATGTATATATTCCATACTTTCTTCATCCATTCTTCCATTGAAGGGCATCTAGGTTGTTTCCAGATTCTGGCTATTACAAACAATGCTGCTATGAACATAGTAGAACTCAAGAACAATGGCAATGGGTTTTTGATCCTACTGCACGAACTGGCTTTGTGGGAGCCTAAGCAGTTTGGATGCTCACCTTACTAGACCTGGATTGAGGTGGGTGGTCCTTGGACTTCCCCCACAGAGCAGGGAAACTTGATTGCTCTTTGGGCTGACGAGGGAGGGGGACTTGATTGGGGGAGGAGGAGGGAAATGGGAGGCGGTGGCAAGGAAGAGTCAGAAATCTTTAATAAATAAAAAAAATAAAAAAGAAACATAGCTCAAAAAGAATGTAAAATCCAATAATAATAAAGATGGAAAATAAATATAAAAAAAGAAAAGCAACTATTGCTATCGTTCATTAAATAAATGCCTTGCATGCATGGTTCCTTTAAGATCTCCACTCTTCACAGCAGGCTCAAGATACAATGGCTGTTCTTCTTTTACTCACAAGAATAATTATGTTCACGAAGTGATATGGCATGACCAGGAAAGGGCATTTAAGGAACAGAAGTGGATTTAAATGTGGGTGTCTTATAGTCTATGTGCTTTACACAACACAATATGCTCTCTGAGGAGGAAAGAATCTGTGTATTTGGTGAACATTAACATGCTAGCTGCAGATATAGAAATGGAAGAATGCAACTTTTGGTCACAGGAAATATTCTCGATGCTTTTGAGTCACTGAACTCAAATTAGGAAACAATTTCTTATATTACTTTTACAATATGGTTTGGATATATAAATGTATGTGTATATATATGTATACAATACATATATTATATATACACCTTCCTTTTCAGAATGTTTACTTCTGATTTAGGTAATCACCCAAAATTTAAAGACAATTTTTGTTTTTATTTTTGTCTCCCTGAACTGTCAACATGTCCCAGCGTTCATGGTGAAACCAAAGATTAAATGTCCTTATATTTTTGTTTTGATTTCTTTGCCAGATGCAAATATCTCACTGTAAGTAAGTCATTACTCTCCCGCTGTTGCGGTCTGATTAATTCCCACAATATTAGCCAGCAATTCATTTTATCCCTCGGCGTCACAAGTCCAGTTGAAGGAGATTAGTGGCTGATAAAAGACCTGAGAGAACAGTTATAAATGATTCACTTTAAAAGAATAATAAAGCAGCCGCTGGGTAAAGGGTGGCCGAGTCGCCCTTCCATACACTGCACAAAACTAATTCCGTTTAAAAAACTTGGGCAAATTATAGTCAATAATCTTCACTGTCACCCTGCTGCTCATAAAACTTTCGAGAACAAACTTAATGCTGAAGTGCAAATATTTAATTAGATTTTAATGGTGAGGTTTATTTTTCCTAAATCTGGTCATCTGTCTCAATTACATTCTCCATTTTTTACGGTTAACCAGGAGTTGTCATTCCTCTGGGCTTTGGCATGTTTTCTTTCTTCATTTCTGTTTAGCCTTTCCACAAGTGTTGTTCTTGTGGGAAGGGTTCGCTTTGTTCTGTTCTTTCGTCTTTGGAAAAGGGAAACACTTGATGGGGGGAAGTATATGTTCTGACCGGTGCTTTTAAGTGAATTGCCCTTATGTCTCAATACTGAGTGTTCAGTAGCTAAACAATTAATTGCTTTTTTTCTACCTCATTGCACAGGGCAATTAATATTCATTTTTATTTAATATCCAATTAAAGTAGTTCTGTATATACTTAAATGCTAGGGCTATGCTTCTTTACAATGTATTTTGTAATTTCACGTTTTACACTAATTCACAGAGATTAGTGAAACTTGGCTGCTCATGTCAGTTTCTCCGAAACCAGTATTAAAATCTGTTACTCCTTCTGTTAGCCGCAATACCCTTCAAAACTGCTGGGGACAGGCATGGCGACCCCACAGTCCTGACCATCTCTTTGTGGTAGTCTTCAAGCTAGGCTCCTGCTTCAGACCCACCTTCTTTGGCTACTGCTGTCCTAGAGCTGAACTTATCAAGAGCCTTCCTCCCTGGTCAGCAACTTTCGCCAACAGGGGGCGCTAAAGGAAACTAGAGGTCAGGAGGAGGAGAAAGGGGTTTGGGTCCTCGCCTTCCTTTTCACCATTGTGAAATTTCTTGGCTCTGGCAAGAAAACCCCACCGTGGTAGCAGCACTCCGGTCTGCGTTTCCTCAACTTTAACTCCGCAGACACCAACGCAGCCAGCACTAGATTTCCTTTGAGTCCTTTGGTCCCTCAGTCCCGAGGTCAGGGGTTCCTTCCCGCAGATGCTACTTCTGTGAGCCTTTGATGTGAATTTACCTGTTTGTACAGGTTTCCCCACCTGGTTGCTGAGGAGCAAACCCAAGGTATCACGTGTTCCCAGCACAAGATCCACCATTCCCCACCCTTTAACGTCACTGATATAATTTTCAACATTCGCTTTTAAAGAAGCGTTGATTGGTACGGTTTCAGTCTCCTGACTAAATCGCACCTGCTTCATTCCTTTTCCCCGGCAAAGCATATAGAGTTGGATGAGAATCCTAGTCCTACCACTTACCAGCTGTATGGCCTTGGCCAAGCAGTCCTTAAAATTTCGGAGTTTTCATTTATCTTTGTGCAAAGTGAGTATAATGTAACAGCATACTCAGAGATCCTTCCCTTTTCATCTTCGATCGTCTGAATTGCTTACAGCAATAAAAAAATAAGTTATGAAAAAAATCGTAAGTTCTTTCTTTACCAAGAGTAAGCACGCCTCTCCTCCTCCCCACCTCTGATTGGAGGGGAAGCTGGCACATGCTAACCCGGTAAGGCCCAATCGTTGTGATAAAGCCTTTAGCCCTGACAGTGCGTTTCCTGTTCACCATGGTCTTTCTCTTTACTTTCAGCAACTTCTCTCCTCATTATTTACCACATAATATGTTTCTTTAAAACATTCTGGAGTTTCTTACTCTCTTCCATATGGTTTCTGGTGCTAACACTTGCCCCATCTCATTCCCAGGAATCACCCCATTGCACACTCCTGTTCTCTTGCTCCCTAGAAAAGAAACTTCACATATTGTTACTGTAACCCCACATCGTAGGATAGATTATAGACACTATGTCATCTTTTCCCATTCACTTTTCTTTTGTGGGGATGGAGGGTTTGGCTCATAATAGATCCTTGATAAATATTTTCGGAGTAAAACAAGAAATGAAATCTCCATTTATCTCAACCATCCATTCGGTTTTTTTTTTCCCCACCCTTTCCAAATTCCCGGGCTTTGGCCTTTTGAAAGCTACAATTTTCTCACTCTGAGCAAGAAAGAATAAATGTGTGCTCTCTTCCCCTTTCTGTTCTAGTCTCTCCATTAATATTATAATAAAAAAAAAACAAAACTTCAAAGACACAAAAAGACGTCAGATGTTCAAAGACAGAAGGCAGTATCCTCACATCTCACCTCCCAGTCTAAAAGCCCTCTGCTTTCAGGCCTTCCTGTGATCTATTGCTGGATGGTCCTATTACGTTATTGCTATCCGATTATAGCTTTCACAGTTGTGTGCATGTGTGCGCATGTAAAATACTTGGCAAATTAGCCTGACTTTTAAAAACCTATTTACTTATTTATCTCTTACTACGAAGGTTGTGAACCAGACAGAAGCAGTTACAAATGGACGCACTTCCTGATTCCTCTTTGAAGGACTGTGTGACCACTGTGGTTAGGTCATACTGAGCTTAAAGTTCCACAGTTCATTCTATTCATATTCTACATCACTATCCCTAGCAAGAGGTCATATCATCTTCAGGTCTGGTGTTCCACCCACAGTGCTCTTTCTTCCAAGTACTAGAAACATACTTTTAAACCTCCAGCAGTGATTTCCCCAGACATTTGAAAAATTAGGTGTTTGCATTAATGGTTTCAAGACACAAACAACATGTGTAAACGCATTTAGGTAATGTCTTTCCTCAACCACATTACAGAACATAAAACCCATGGTCAAAGGGCTGAAGCAAGCTGGCCAGATGACAAACCAGGAATGACAGAGCTGGGAGGAAGTTTGGATGCCCATTCTCAAGCCAAATTTCTTTATCTTTGTCATTATTTTGTCTGGCACAAATCCACTGTGTCTCATCTCTTTTCAATCCATTTGATGTATAATTTTTTGTCTTTCCACATCTTTATATAAATAAAAATGTAAGTTCTTCAGTACCACACAGTCCCAAGACACACAACTATACTAATTGAAAAGCAATCAGTAAATGACAGAAAACTCAGATGCCAAAATATTTGCAAGCATGAAACTTCCATTTCAATATAAGACATGCTAGATAGTCCACCTGGTATACTGGGAGCATGAGTGTGGGGAGAGTAAACAGCTCTTTCTGATGGCATCTAAGGCCTGCACAATGAGATGGAACCCATACATGGCATTGCTAACAGAGACAAAAACATGTGACTAGGTAGTTCGTAGACCCTAGAGGAGAGCAATCCAGAAGTCTCTTGAATTTTCCATGGCCAGGGATTGGCATTGCAGGGCTATGGTTCTGGAACCAGCACCAGACCTAAGTGTCTTGTCCTCACAAGTACATGTCTCAATATTGTTACAGGCTTGGATATAAGCTACATCTTAGTTCCTTGAAAGCCTGCAGTCACTGAAGAAACAAATGCAAAGCAAAAGCAAACAAAGAGGCACAGACACCAGGAACTCCTTTCTCAGACCCTTCAGGGAGGCTGGCTCTAATGGTGTCACTAAGGGGCTTAGCATTCACAGATCTCACAGAAGGGTCTTCAGGAACTCCTCTGAGATTTCAGCAAGCACGCTTTGGTCCCTACTGCGGTTCAACCTAGAAACATGAGGTACCCCATTTAGCTCAATGTGGCAGAGAAAGAGAGAGGACTGTCATTTTATACTGTCTGCGCTGTGCTAGATGCAAAGGCACTTGCTCTAACCATGTCCGCTCACTAATCTGCACAAAAACTCTCAACAAGAAGGTAGGTGACAAAATTGAAAATGTGTAATATTAGGAAACTTGTGCAAACTCATACAATTACAAAGGTCACAGACCTAATATTCAAACATGTGTCTATTTGACAACGAGAGCCACACTCTTCTCATTACCTTCTGCAAAATAGAAAATGCATAAAATCTCTATACAACAACCCATCCTCTGTGTGTAGACTTGAATGTGAGAGGAAACTTCATTACATAACTGTTCTCCTTCTGCCATCTCTAGAAACAATTTGATACATAATATATTTTTGTCTTTTTTGAAGAAATTCTGTCTAACTAGAAAATATTGCACCATTACATAGTAAATTGTTTTCTTACATCCCCCAGTTTATCATATGTGGATACTGTCAGAGTCTGATGTTTGAGTCATTACGCTTATGGGATTTAATTTTTAATGATGCAAAAATTATGCACAATGTACTATCATTTCTCTCGCAGACCGAGAATCTGATAGCTAATAATTGCTCCTTACTTAGTTTGCTAACGCTCCGTGATATTAATTAGAATGCAACTGGAATCAGAAAAGTGACTCACTGGAAGTGGCCTTTATGTATCCGGTGCTCATTTGCTTCCCATAAGTTCAAGAACAAAACCGTCGGGTACGGGCATCAACAACTTCTTCTTGGCAGACTCTTCCACCAACAACACCTACAGTCTGGAAAAGATACTTAGTGACCTTCATGCCCCTTGAAAGCACCAGGAACTCTGGAACGATATTAGTGCAGCGCTGGCTACTGCTAACAGTAGGCTTCAAGTTAATGACTGACCACAGTAAAGAGAAATAAATGAGATCAGACTCCACTCACTCCCAGTCACCCCCATGCAGCTGTTTGCGGGCAATAGGTTCCCTTCTTCCACACAGTGGTGGAGACACCTAGGTTTCTCTCAGCTTATGGTGGTGCCATTTCCTGTAGCTTTAGGATCCTCTGGGGTTTGTGTGTGTGTGTGTGTGTGTGTGTGTGTTTGTGTGTGTGTAGAATGACCAAGAAATGCAGAATATAGTCTCTGCATATATGAACACTGCTTTATAGAGATCTTGTGATTTTTAAAGCCATGTGCATATATTATAAACATATCAATATAAATTTAATAGTTACTATAACATTATGAGGTAAATACTGTTATTATTTTAGTTTTCACATATGTGAGCTAAAGTGAATGCTTTGCCCACACCTACATCACTGCACTGGGCTGGTGAGACATTTCGGTGGGTAAAGTCACTTGCTGCCAACCCTAATGACCTGTGTTCGGTCTTCAGGACCCATGTGATAGAATGTCTATGTGCACAGGTACACGTGCTCCCATGTGTCTGATGGAGTGGGCCTTGATTTGTAGTTTTAAAAACATGCAAAGGTATCAATATGCCAAAATGGCATCTCCTTTCTTAAGCTTACTGCAGCACTGTTCATATAGACTTGGCAACAACCTAGGTGTCCACCAGTGAATGAACAGATACAGAAAGTGTGGAGGCGGAGGAAATGACCCAGGTGGTAATGTGCTTACCATACAAGCATGAGAACCTGAGTTCAATCTCCAGCATCCACTTAAGAGGATATGGTAGCACAAAGCTAATCTCAGCCCTAGAGGGGAGGAGACAAGTAGATTCTATGGCTACTTAGCCAGCCTTCCCAGTCAAATCAGAAAAGCCCTGGATCACAGTGAGAAATCCTGAAGAGCAGCACCCAAGGTTGTCCTCTGGCCTCCACACAAGTGTAAGTGTTTAAACATGCATACTCACCTACATACACAGGCACACACACACACACACACACACAGATTAATTATTAGTTTAAAATGTAGCATAAATGCACAGTGGGATATTAATGCACAAAACAATCCCACACCAGTTAGGATTTAAAGGGGTATTTATTTTGGGGGAGTAAAACTCACAAAGCACCAACTGTTAGGAAAGGAGCCTAGTTGCCGGAGCAGGAGCCGGAACCAAGCGCAGGAACCAAGAGCGCTGGCCGAGGCTTGCCACTCTTTTTTAAAGATAAATAGACCACGCCCCAGTGGGCTGGTATTTTAGCAGCTATTGGCGGAAGGAGCGGAAGGCGCTCCCGCAGCAGGATATTATTCATTCACCATAAAAGAATGAGACTGGGGCTGTAACTTATTAGTGGAGTATCTAGCATGTGAAAGTCTCGGGCTTAATTTCTAGTACTGAAAAAAATAAATAGGAGAGATGTGTGTGTCTAAGAGAGAGGGGGATGGATATGAAAATATGAAACCCCATCATTCATTGCAACAATGATGGAACAGGAGAATATTGGGTCAAGAAAAATAACTCAAGCACAGAAAGACAAATGCAATCGTACCTCACTCTATTTTTTTTATTTTTCTTATTTTTTTTTTATACCTCACTCTTTATATGTGAGCCAAAAACATTTATCTCATTGAAATGGAAAATTAAACCACGGCCATCAGAGCCTTCGGATGTTGGAGCTAGAGAACAAACAGTTAACAGCACAAGTGTGTTCATAATCACTTTTCTGTTTACAAACAGAATATTGAAGGAAATAACATGAATTTATTAAATATCACCATCAAATGAATGATTTCCCGAAGGTGAAGATAAATTCATTGGCTGGCTGTGTTTTTTGTTTTGGAAAGAAAGAAAGAAAGAAAGAAAGAAAGAAAGGAAGGAAGGAAGGAAGGAAGGAAGGAAGGAAGGAAGAAAGAAAGAAAGAAAGAAAGAAAGAAAGAAAGAAAGAAAGAAACATTAGCTTGGCATAGTGATGCCTTGCTGGAATCCCAGTAGTCAAAAGGCTGAGGCAGAAGGATTATGAGTTCAGGTCAGCCTGGATCACAAAGTAGGATCCTGCCTCATGTGGAATAAGAAAAGGACAAATACACATTAAGTTCCCCAGTCTGCATCTACCAGGCAGACTGTGAGTTTGACTAAACCATACTGGAGAGCTTCCTTGAGTTCTGTTGTAGGCAGGAATCCTTTTGTGTTATGTCCCAGGCTATAGTAGCCTGGCCCTGATAGCTGCTGCTTACCCAACAAACAGCCATTATAACCACATTGTCTTGGTCTCTAGGAATGTTTGTTGGTGTTTTGTTTGTGTTGTGCTTCATTTTTTTTAAGTATAATCACTGTGGCAAAATACCAAAAAAAATTCAACTTAAAGGAGCAAAGATTTAATTTTGCTAATGGTTTCACATGTTTCAATTTATGACTATCCGACTTTATTGGTTTAGGCTCATGATCATGCAAAAACACCATGACAGAAGGACATGTCAAGTGACTATCCTCATGGCAGCCAGAAAGCAGAGAGAGAAAACAGACAGGGAATAGGGGCATGACAAACCCTCCAAAGGCAGCCCCCCCCCCCCAGTGACTTACCTTCAACTAGGCCCTAACTAATAGTTCTTTCAGTTATAAATCCAACAACAGAGTAGCCCACTAATGAAATGGATGTCCTCATGTGATGTGGGATTTCCCTCTCTTTGCTGTGAATATGTTTTATAACCATTGATCAATAAAAAAGATGTTTTGGCCTATAGCAGGGCAGAATATATAGCCAGGCGGGAAATCCAAACAGAGATATAGAGAAAGAGAGAGTAGGCAGAGTCAAAGAGATGCCATGTAGTTGCCAAAGGAGAACGATACCAGAATCTTTCTGGTAAGCCACAGCCTTGTGGCATTACCTAGATTAACAGAAATGAGTTAATTTAAGATATAAGAGCTAAATAGGAATATGCCTAAGCCATTGACCAAGCAGTGTTGTGATTGATATAGTTTGTGTGTGATTATTTGGGTCTGGGTGGCTGGGAAATGAAGGTGCAGTCTCTTCACAGGCCAGCTATTGGTCAATAGCACCATGTTAACAGGGGACCAAGTCTTCAATATTCAAGCCTTTTAAAAAGAAACTATTAGTCAAATTATGCCACCAGAGGTCTGAAATTCTTTTTTCTAAATGTTCATTTCCTGAGGTAACAATTTTGAGAGGCAACTTTGAAGGTACAAAAACCATGAATTTTCAAATCAGATAGATTTAGAGTTAAAGAGTAACTGTAAAATGTTAAACTCACGCTGGGCGGAGGTGGCGCACGCCTTTAATCCCAGCACTCAGGAGGCAGGGGCAGGCGGATCTCTGTGAGTTCGAGACCAGCCTGGTCTACAAGAACTAGTTCCAGGACAGGCTCCAAAACCACAGAGAAACCCTGTCTCGAAAACCCAAAAAAAAAAAAGTTAAACTCACGTATACCAACTTCTCAAATTCCTTACCAGGGAAGTAATGCTGCCTACTTCATTTGGCTACTGCATAGGTAGTAAGACGGGGCTAACAATGTAGTTGGAGGTGATGCCCATTGACACACACACACACACACACACACACACGAGTACCTAAGAGTCTAGCACTCACCAAGCACAAAATGTCAGTTTTCCCTGCCCTTTCCTCCCCTGAAACTTTGCCCTTCCCCCAGCTCTGTGTGTGTGTGTGTGTGTGTGTGTGTGTGTGTGTGTGTGTGTGTCAGCAAATGCATTGACTGATTCTTGACATACAGCTAACATCTAGTTCCTGAACATTTAAATCCTCTCATCTCCTTTGGATAAATTGATTGATTCTGACTTTGGAACTACAGGTACACAGCACTGCTACCAGGCCTGTTTCTTCCCCTCCCTGTTTCATGTTTACTCTCCCACAGAGTCAACAAAACTAAAGAAGAAAGACTGAAAGGAGAATCACTTCCCTTATTACCGTCATGTTTCAGCTGGCTCTGAGCATCCTCGATGACCCTTCCATCTACATCAGAGCCCACCTTCTCTGATTGTGGTGCATATTTGCAAATCCACCTAGACTGGGAGCTCTGTGGACTTTTATTCTCCCTGTAATCAAGACGGTTTGCCTACAGTTATAGCTAGGAGGAGACATTTGACTTAGCAGCATGCCCAGTTTGCAGATCTTCGCGGTGGATAATCACTTCTGTAGTCGGCGGAAAGGTGGTGGGAGAGTCGGTCCTTTGCCGTTCATGCTAAGCAGCAGGCATCTGTGATTATTTCCAAAGATGGTGAAAAGGTTCAAAGTCTTAGATTATTGGACTTTAATTAGGAGTCTGCTTCACATGCATTTTAAATGTTAATCACTGTTCCGCGAACCAGTGGGCTCAGATAGGTCACCCACAAGCTACTCCCTCTCGAAGTATCTTCTTGAACCGTGAGGTAGTGGCACAGGAGCCTGTTCCTCTGAAGAAAATGACAAAGGACACAAAATGTTCAGAGTGATTGCTCAAATTCTTCAGATTTACAAGTCTAGTTACACTTAGTCGTGTCCTTAAACACTCCTCTACTATATGTATATGTGTGTATACACATACATATATATAGTGTGTGTGTGTATATATATATATATTGCCTATAATAAGGTGTTGTGATACATAATACCTACAAGTTACATAGATTTTTTGAAGACTATTTAGGATCCTCTAAATACATTCTGAGGCACAAAAGCAACACTGAAAATATCTTTTCTTTTTGGAGTATAATTAATCAAAACTGTATTTGAGCAGGACCGGCCACCAGGGTTTTAGGGCAAAAGCCGCAGCTCCTCTAGTCCCAACAGGCTAAACTTAGTCACCCATTCCGAGGCTCCAGTTAGAGATGAGCGCTGGTAGAAAGCAGAGAAAGAAAATTGACTCAATTAACGAAAGGAAAAGGAATAGCTGACAAGAGCGCTGAGTTTGTGTTGTAGCATTGACCCCAAGCCTTAGTCTTGTTAGAGAAAGAATTAGAAATAAGAGAAATGTACAATCAGAAATGGCCAGAATGTGGTAAGAGGAAAATCCTGGTAAGTGGGTGAAATTCTCTCTGGAAACGCTGAACTGGGCCAGCCCTGTCCCAGCATCTATCTGGGAAGAAGCCCTGCTGTCTCGTGATCTTTCATTTCTGCCCAGGACAATGTCTGAAAGTCAATATTTGTTCATTTCCTGGCCTTTTTTCTGATGAAAAAGGACAAACACTCCCCACCCTCCAATACACACCAGGTACTTAAGACAGAAATGATTTCCTCAAAGTGTTTTAATCATACTCTTGAAGCCACTTCCTCCAGTGACCTAATCACATCAATCAGAGCGAAAGGTTAAAAACGAAGTTCAGTTGTACCAAATTACCTGCAAAAGTTTCTAGCGATGGATTCCTTTGTATGAAAAGGTGAAGTCTCTTTGATACCCTCTAGTACTCATAAGCGGTCTCTGGATTGGGACTCTTCCATCCACCCAGAAAACGCACACAAATATTCAAATACTCAGCTTGAAGAGACACGTGCTTAATTTTCATCAGACAGAGTGGACGCAACCGCCATCCAGTGTCATTTGATTCCACAAAAACAAGGGGACGGCATCAATTCTGTAAGAGGAAAATAATGGAAATCGTCTTCCTTAATCATTAACAGGTACTAATATTATAAATAAAAAAATTGTCAAAATATAATTTGTTTAATAAATATAGTGTGTCGCACCCCATTGCAATGGTTCTTAAGCACTCCTGAAAGACTAGAACAGGGGAGCCTGGCCCTGAGAAGCCTGCAGGAGTCAAAGGGCCCATTTCCCCTTTGGTAAAGCAGCTAAGATAATTACCTAATTTTTTTTGTATCTCACTTTATCTTTAAAAAAATGTGCAGTGTCTAAAATTACCCTTTTATCTCTGATTCTTAAAACACTTCACCTTGGTTAGCATCTGTAATCCCAGCACTCGGGGAACCTGGGGAAACTAGGGAGGCAGAAGCATAGCTGCATGTTCTAAGCTAGTAAGCGTTCTTTAACAAGACACTATATAAAATAAACCCCCAAAGAAAAGGACTTCCTTTGTGCCTATGAAGTGACAAGCATATCACAAATATCATCTTGCTTTGTCTTAGTTAGGGTCTCAATTGTTAGCCAGATAGTCTTAGGTTGGTGTCACCAAACACCATGACCATAAAGTAAACTGTGAGAGGAAAGGATTTGTTCAGCTTTTACTTCCACATTGGTGAAGGAAATCAAGGCAGGAACTCAAGCTGACGGAGCCATGTAGGAGTGCTGCTTACCGGCTTGATCTCCATAGCCTGCTCAGTCTGCTGTCCTATCAACCCAGGACTGCCAGCCCAGGGATGGCACCATCCGCAAAAGGCCGGGCCCTCCCACACTGATGGCTGATTAAGAAAATGTCTTGTGGTTGGATCCCATGGAGACATTTTCTCAACAGAGGCTCCTTCCTCTGTGGTGACTCTAACTTGTGTCAAGTTGACTTAAAACCAGCCAGTGCGCACTTAACCCCTGCAGTGATGCTGTGGGGTGACTACTGTTCCTTCATCCCTCTTTGGAGATGAGGAAACTGAAAGTAGTTAAAGTGGGCTATGAATAGGAAGTGGGGAGGGGTTAGACTTTAACCAACCTGGCTAAGCTTCCTTCCACCCTCTGCTAAGTGGTTCGCTTCTCCCAAGAAACGAATACTTCATTTGAAATTATCTGAATAGTACAAAGCATGCATATGTGGGCGCGCACACGCACGCACCAGGTACCGATCTCAGAGCCCTTCGTTCTTTCAGTAACATGTGTTCTTTTGCAGACGGTGCCTGAATTTGGCTATCTAACCCAGGAGTAAGCTCAGTGAAGGTATCTGGAAGCCGGAAAGGCAGGCAGGAAAGCCCCACATAAGCTAAGTCCGAGTGTTTCAGAAAGGTAAGGCCTTACAGGAAGGAAGGCCTTCACTCTTAGGCAACACTTGCCGATCTGTTTCCTGCTAAATAGCCTGAGCTGCCGTCTGTGGTCTGTAAAGTGGCTGAAATGAAGATGAGGGAGATGGAGAACGGTCACCATCACACCACAAGATACCTTCATATGTGGGCATTCTATTTTCCTTAATAACTGTCAAGATATGGATCTTTACACTACTTTACAAAGAGAAACAGACACAGAGGGTTGGGATTCAAATGTAGAGATGTCCCGTTATATTAGATTCCAAATCGTAATGCTGCTGTTCCTCCCTTCCGTTATCACTGCTCTGGAAGGAATCTGAGAGATTAGCTCAATCTCTTTGTTTTTTTATTAATTTTTGGCTAGCATATAAAGAAAGGCATTTAATTATGGCATTTCCACACATGTATCATTACAGGTCACACTCGTCCACCTCAAACAGCTCTCCCCCCTCCCCTCTCTCTTCTCATGGCGGTCCCTTTGCTCCTCAAGAATACTTCAGTTGGTTTCACTTTAACTTTAAGTGATCCATTCAAGACCATTAAATCCATAAAAGAAATATGCTAGAACCCAGGTTTCTGGTCTCTCACTCAGGCACAAGATTTTTTCTTCCCTAGAATGAAAGCAATCTCTCCTTCCAAGGCCAAGGCTCAGTCACAGCTTCTGTGACTCATGGTTTGTTTTTCTGGTGTTTCTTCTCTTCTTATTTTTTTTTAATAAGCTATGGTTTCTCTTTTCATGGGCAACAGAATCCACATCTCAGTTCCAAACAGTCAAAAGAGGAAATATATGTGCTGTTTAACTAATACCAGGTCGTGTTTTACAAACTCTTTCTCTCTTCCTAAAAGCCCTGTGTTGCAGATACCAATTGCTCCTCATTTGATCTCAGCTGAAAAATGAGAACTATGTTTACCCAAACTTACAGCTAGTGATAGATGCCTCGCACTTGGCTGTTTTTACACAACGATGTCTTCCATCCTCTCTGGCTTTGAGCGATGAGCTTGTTCATCTGTGTTACATTTCAGATGGTACCCAAATTCCAGCTAATTTCTCAATTTTTATGACAAATCAGGACTTAGAGTTAAAACTCCATAAATGAACTCATCTATCCATCTTAAATTAGTCGTATAAGTTCAGAATGGAAGAAACATTATGGAACTCTCTTTTCCACCTGGTCTTTCTGACAGAGATCCCTCCCTTCTGTGATACCATCTTTCTCCCTGCTCGACAGCCCCTTCTGTGGGCAGAATGACCCAGCGGACTCCCCAGATCAGAATCGTAACTTGGTTTCTCAAAGTACGCTCCATTGTCCACATGAAAGAAAGCCTATTTTCCCCAAACTCCTAGCTGAGCAGGCAATGAATATTCATTAAGCACCTATGGACCACATGATTAGACATTATAGATGATCTGAAGATACAAGGGGACAGACGTTGGTCCTGGAGAGCCTTTAGAGTTATCAGCCAGTCCTAATAGATTAAACAGCCTTCAAGCTGGTCATTAGTTCACCTACAAAGAAATAAAACTGACTACATTGTTCTAAAAAGGGATTCCTAATCAACACAAAGATTCACTGCGCATTTCCTACATGGGTGCCAGGGCAATTAAAATGTGCACAACTTTTGGGGAAACATATTTGGTTCTTTCAAAACAACAAGAGTAGTTTGGTGGTTATTTTTCTGTTTCCTAACAGCGGGAAATCATTTCTTATAAGTTCTTCATTTGTTAGATTTTTTTAAAGAAAGAACTTGGAAACAAGCAATTTCTTTATTGTCAGCATTTGTTAAATGGCATCAGAAACAACCAGCCACATTTCCTCTTCTCACGATTTCTCTCTTCATAATATTCCTTTATTTGTTTATAATATCCATTTATTTCTTTATTGTCAGCATTTGTTAAATGGCATCAGAAACAACCAGCCACATTTTGTCTTCTCACGATTTCCCTCTTTATGATATCCCTTTTAAACATCATTAAAATCTATGTTTAATCCTTAGACTATCAATTTCACGTGACCATTCCCAAAGAAGTTGTAAAAGCTAGGAAACTATTATCATAATCAATAGGATATCAAGAAACAAAAATGAGATCTAATTACACTTTACCGTAGTCATATGTCCCCTTAATGACATTCATACATTTCCAGTTACATAATTAAATGCCAAAGGTGTTATCAAAGACACATTTTAAGGTATAATTAGCTGATAATAATTATGGTGGGATGCTACGTCTACATGATAATTAGAAAGATATTAGCAAAGAAAGGCTGCTAGTCTGAGAACTACAGAGCTACTTCCCACCTGTTGCAGCCGAGATCAAGTTCTGTTTCCAAAGCAATAGCTTCAGGTTTTCAGGGCAGATGGGAAATAAATGAGGTGTAATGTACATCTGACATGAAATAAAAAAATGCAATAGATCCATATTTATGTATTTGTCCATTGCGATGCTGGGAATTAAGCCTCGTGTGTCACCGCTAAGCTGTGTGCTCTACCACTAAGATGCACTACTAGCATTTTCAATTTTTTTCTTTTTATAATATACTTTATTGAGCTTTACATTTTTCTCTGCTCCCCTCCCTACCTCTCCCCTCCCCTTTAACCCTCTCCCATGATCCACATGCTCCCAATTTACTCAGGAGATCTTGTCTTTTTCTACTTCCCATGTAGATTAGATCCATGTATGTCTCTCTTAGGGTCCTCATAGGTGGCTAGCTTCTCTGGGATTGTAATTTGTGGGCTGGTTTTCTTTGCTTTATGTTTAAAAACAACTTATAAGTGAGAACATATGATAATTGTTTTTCTGGGTCTGGGTTACCTCACTCAGTATGGTGTTTTCTAGTTCTATCCATTTGCCTGCAAATTTCAAGATGCCATTTTTTTTCTGCTGTGTAGTACTCCGTTGTGTAAATGTACCACATTTTCCTTATTCACTTTTCGGGTGAGGGGCATTTAGGTTGTTTCCAGATTCTAGCTATGACAAACAAAGCTGCTATGAACATAGTTGAGCATAGTTGAGTGTCCTTATACCATGTTTAAGCATCCTTTTGATATATACCCAAAAGTAGTATTGCTGGGTCTTGAGGAAGGTTGTTTCCTAATTTTGTGAGAAATCACCACACTGACATCCAAAGGGGTTGTACCAGCTTGCATTCCCACCAGCAATGCAAAAGTGTTCCATTTTCCCCACAACCTCTCCAGCAGAAGTTGTTATCAGTGGTTTTGATCTTATCCATTCTTACAGGTATGAGATGGAATCTCAGAGTTCTTTTGATTTGCATTTCTCTGATGACTAAGGATGTTGAGCATTTCCTTAAGTGTCTTTCAGCCGTTTTAAATTCCTCTGTTGAGAGTTCTCTGTTTAGGTCGTACTCCATTTTTATTGGATTATTTGTTCTTTTGATGATCAATTTCTTGAGTTCTTTGTATATTTTGGAGGTCAGACCTCTGTCTGATGTGGGGTTGGTGAAGATCTTTTCCAATTCTGTACGCTGTTATTTTGTCTTGTTGACCGTGTTCTTTGCTTTACAGAAAATTCTCAGTTTCAGGAGGTCCCATTTATTAGTTGTTTCTCTCAGTGTCTATACTACTGGGGTTATATTTAGGAAGTAGTCTCCTGTGCCAATGTGTTCAAGTGTACTTTCCACTTTCACTTCTATGAGGTTCAGTGTGGCTGGCTTTATGTTGAGGTCTTTGATCTATTTGGACTTGAGTTTTGTGCATGGTGACAAATATGGATGTCTTCCAATTTTTTTGTTTGTCTTTTCCTCCATTTCTTTGAGGAAATTTCTCATTCTTCTTTAAGGGCTTCAAACATTCTCCTGAAGTTATTTTTTAGGTCATTTTCTTCTGGTTCATCTATATTTAGTTGTTCAAGTCTTGCTGTTGTAGGGTCACTAGATTTTACTGGTGTCGTGTTGCTCTTTGTGGTGTTGCATGTGTTCTTACCTTGTCTTTCCACCTTTTCCTCTAATTGGTGTTGTTGGGGCTATCTGTGACTCTGATGATCAATCTTCCAGGTGCCAGTGGGTCCAAGGCTCAGATGGTTGCTCTTCATGGTGCAATCAGTGCCATAGTTCCAGTTACCCCACTGGTCACTCTGTGTTCCTGGAGGTTGCTCAGTGCTCCCAGGGTTTGCTCCACTCCCATGGAGTTTGCTGTCTCAGGCCTGCTCGGACCTGTTTCTGTAAATGTCTTTAGTCTGGATCCACTCCTGTGAAGGTCCCTGGCTCGGGTTTGGTTCCACAAATATCTATGGCTCCAATCTACTCCCTTGGAAGTTCCAGACTCAGGTGAGCCCAGACCCACAGAGGTCCTGGCTCAGGCCTGTTCCCTTAGAGGTCCCAGACTCATGCCAGGACCCACAGAGATCCTGGCTCAGGTCTACTCTAGCAAAGGTTCCAGACTCATGCCTGAAGCAGCAGAGGTCTCTGGTTCCGGCCCACTCCCTCAGTGGTTGCTCCCCTGTACCTGCTCCTGTGGAGTTTGCTGTCTCAGGTCTGTTTCAGTCTAGGTTGCTGGCTCAGTCCTGTTTCCATAAATGTCTCTGGTCTGGATCACCTCCCACTCACATGGAGTTTGCTGTCTCAGGCCTGCTCCAGACTAGGCTGCTGGCTCAGTCTTGTTTCTGTGGAGTTCGCCATCCCAGGCCTGCTCAGGCCCAGGTCGCTGACTCTGTCCTGCCTCCACAAATGTCGCTGGTCCATTCCTGCTTCCACTGGTGCTCACAGTCTCGGGCCCACTCTGGTTTGGGTCACCAGCTCAATTCCACTCCCATGGAGCTCCACTGCCTCAGGCCTGCTCCAGCCTAGGTCTCTGGCCCAGTCCTGCTTCTGCAAATGCCCCTGGTCTGGATCTACTCCTGCTCCTGTGGAATTCACCATCCCAGGCCCACTCTGGCCCAGGTCGCTGGCTGTTAAGGGGCAGAGAGTAGATGTGAACAGATGGGGAAAATGAGTGGGATCAAGATACAAGATGTAAAAGACACATCGAATAAATAAAAAGAAAGAGAATAGAATAAAATAAAATCTAAACCTTTTTTATTTTAAAATTCCTTGTGCCTTTTGGAACCACACAGATAGAAATCACACCACCTGATGGGGCTCCTTCTGCATTTATACTTCTTTATGTCATAGGCATTTTCCACTCCCCTAACTACCTTGCTTCTCCTATCCTAGGCACGGGACAATGAATCAGAAGATGAAACCCCGTCCACAGAGAACTCCCAGCCCACCTGGGAGGAAACATGACAGATCTCACAGGAGGGAGCTTCCATGTAAACATCAGAGTGGGAGTCTGGGGACATGGATTTGATCCCAGTGCCAGCCACTAGTGGGTTGGACTTCCATTATACTCCAGAATTTTGATGCTTTATTGCATACATACAATCAGACTGCAGGCAAAAGTTTAAGCCCTCAATTATAAAATCCTAAGTGAATAATGTACCCTGAAATATCTTGAGGGGGATTCAATGCAACCTTTCCAAGAGGGCCAGAAACCCCCTTCAGGTTTGTTGATGGCTGCTGGTACTGCCATGGAGCTATCCAGCCACTGATAAAGCCAACAGCAGAGAGACAGAATAAAGAAAATGCATGCCAGAGTGCCTCAGGTGTGCTTTCTAGGATTATCGTTTCCTCCTAGACAAAAGCATTTGGTTCATCATCCTGAGTCCTGTGAGAACTAGACCCTGCTATCTGCTTGAAATGATTTTCTATCTGCAAGGGAAACCTCCGGAGATTTCACAGAAGCCTTGGGGGCTCAGTTTAATTCAATCATTTGAGAGAGGAGATACTTTGAGAATCACAGACACCGTTGCCATTTTTAACATGGTTGCCATCTTTAATACCCTCCCCACCCCACCATTTCAGAACTAACACTGTACATTTCTCTGCTCCAGCTGCCACACGAGCACCTCTTCTGCTTCCAGAACCTTTGGTCCTCTGCAATTCCAGCTTGAACTTCCCCAGCATCAACTGCCTGGCAATTTAGAGACGGTTCACATACTATTTCTCAATAAGACATTAGATCCTTCAATAAGTTTTTGTCTTATACCTAGTATTTTACAATCATTTTTGTCTTGTTTTGGCTTTTTGTTATCGATATATCCTTAAAAACTGCAGATAACAAAAAAATAAATGAAAAAAATTTAAGTACATATAGTCTCATTACCTACTTCCAGAAGTTCTCTCTCTCTCTCTCTCTCTCTCTCTCTCTCTCTCTCTCTCTCTCTCTCTCTCTCTCTCTCTCATACACACACACACACACACACACACACAAATGGGACAACACTATGTAGTATCGTTTTATGTTTTCCTCCTCAGCACTCTTCCATCTTGAGTGTTGATTGCTAGATGTCGGAGGCTGCTGTGAGCACTGGAGCCGGATTCCAGCGCTCACCATCCCCCAAACACAAGGTAGCGCTCACATCCAAGTTTCTAAATTGCTACATTCCTAGAGTAGCACAGCAGAGTCCAGGAGTCTAAGATTGAGGACCAGTGCAAGACAAAGCCGCTTTGTGCCTGCTCTCTCAGGCTTGCCTGCATCCTCTTCTTTCTCTTGTCAGGTACCCCTTCACACAGGATGCACTGAAACTCCAACCCTCTGTAGTAGGCTCACCCTGCCAGGAAGCAGGCATGGAGCCACTGCAGCAGACGAGCTAGAGAGCAGGTAGTCAATGAACAGGAGTACCGGCGTGGATGTTGGAGCAGAACTCCTAGGTAAGAATTTATCCTTCAACACTCAAATCAAGACAGGCACAGTCTGAATGCTAGCTGAGGGACAAATTCACTCTGGCCCAAGAGGAACAGCTGTCAAGTCTTGAGGAAAAATGCTTCCACCGAGACGGAAGGATGGCAGTGAGGCCAAGGAGCTCTCTGGTGGGTTTCTCTGAGATCTGCAGAATCCCTATTCTAGCCAAAATGAGCTTGCTCAGCCCAGCCGGTGCCTGCTGAAGCAGGCTATTAGGATGCAGAAGTGTACTCTGCGGGCTCTCCTGATACATAAAGAGTCCGTAACATTTGGGCTACAGCCCCGACTCCTTATTTGCTATGAAAGTTTATGCAGCCACAAAATTAAATGGGAAAAGCACATTAGGAAGGGTTTGCAACCTACTTAACTCATGCCCGAGAGCAACGAAAGATCGCAACGTGCCCGTCAGCTTTGTTACTCTCCTGCTTTCTACGTCACAGCCAGTCCTTGAGAAAGCGTTCCACACCAACATGAGTTTCTCACACATTCTATGGCTTGTCCCTCCGACCCAGCAGAGCTAGGGAAACACTTTCTACAGGACCCCGCTAGAATCCCCTGCTCCGGGTGCCACTTCATGAAAGTCCCTGGACTCCCTTCTACAGGCCTTCTGGGTAAGGTCTGAAAATCCCTATTCAGACACAAGTTAGGTTTTTTTTAAATTACTTTTTATTATTTTTATTTATTTATTCATCCATTCATTTTGTTTTCTCAAGACAGAGTTTCTTTTCTCTGTATAGCTCTTTCTGTCCTGAAACTCACTTTGTAGAACAGACTTACCTGGAACTCACAGGGTTCTGTCTGCTTCTGCCTCCTGAGTGTTGGGATTAAAGACATGAACCAATACTGTCCAGCTGGATTAGATCTTTTAACACGGTCTTTTCTTTTTGAATCCACACATTAAGGCTGAAACTGCAGCTCAATTAGCAGAACGCTTCTCTAGCATGAAGGAAGTCCTGGGTTTAATGGCCAGCACCATATATATCAAGAGTGGTGACATTCAAACTCTAGAGACAAAGGTGAGAGGATCAGAAGATCAAAGTCATCCTCACTACAGAGCATTCAGGGCCAATCTGTGCTACAGTGAGATCCTGTATCAGATGGATGGATGATAGATAGATAGATAGATAGATAGATAGATAGATAGATAGATCGGGACTCTGCTACCGGTAGTTTTCTTCATCAGAACAGAACCTTACTTCTGTGGTCATCTCTGCTGCTTTCGTCCTATTAGAGCAGAGTTGACAGCTGCTACAGAATTGACCCATGCATTAATCTGGCTCTTGGGATGTTTGCCATCTCATCTATTACATCATCATCAGGACCAACTTTTGTTGATGCAGTAAAAGAATTACAAGTTGATTGTAGAAAAGATCAGAAAGCAATGGTTATACAAGAGATGAAGGATTGTAAGCAATATTTATTTCTTTTCATAAATATGACGCATTTTCTGGTAATTTGGGGGGAAACTTTCTAAAGAAAAGGTGGTAGGGTAGAAGCTGGTAGAAGCAGGACAGACTTCAGACATATAAGTGATGCCTAGTTTTGTTAATGTTGCATGAAACCGGGAAGTTTACAAAGAGCATACATGTAAGCTTCATTGTTCTGGATCCTGGAAAATCCAAGGTCCAGTCAACAGGAGTCTAATTGTTTGCTGAGGGTGCAAGCTCTTGTTCTAAGATGGAAACTTGGCACAGCACTGCCTGGAGGGGAAGGATGCTGTGCCCTCAAGAGAAAGAGGGCAAAGGGGCACATGAGCCCTTTTATAAGAGCTCTCATTTGCGTATCAGCTAGCTTTCATTGCCAACTTGACAGAGCCTAGAATCATTGAGGGGAAAACCTCTATTGAGAAGATACATATATATATATATAATCAGACTGGCCTATGGACTTGTCTGTGGGGGGTAACTTGATTATTATTGATTTAGAAGGGCTTAGCCCACTGAGGACGACACAATCCCTAAACATGTATCCCTGGCTAGAAGAAAGCTAACTAATCAGGAGCCTGAGAGCAAGGCAGCAAGCAGCTCCATGGCTTCCCTGGTTGGGAGTTTCTTGTTCAGAGGTAATGTTTCCTGGAATAGGCAGCAGCCTTGTCTTGAGTTCCTCCTCTGACTTCTAGCAATGGTGGAATGTGACCTGAATGTGTAAGCCCAATAAACCCTTCCATCCCCTAAGTTGGTTTTGGTCATGGTATTTGTCACAGCAAGAGAAAGGAACCCATAACACTCCCATTTTCCAGGGAGAAGCCTTAGTGACCCAATTACTTCCTAGAAGATCCACTCTAAAGACCATTACATTGTCTCTTTGGTTTTGATGCTTGAGTTTTAGAGGGAATAGAGTCAGCTGCTAGCAATGTTAAAACCAAATTGAATTTTCCATTTTTTTCTCCAGAACAGAAATAAACTCCCTATCATAACAAGTGCAGACTGCATGTTAGGACAGCTCACCTGAATACTAGTCACTAGACATGAGGAACCCTCATGATGAGACAAACTACAAGAGAAAGGGGAGAGAGCACCTAGGGAGGCTGGAATAGTCAGGCCCGGTGTGAGGAAGGAAGGAAGGAAAATTGGGTAGAAACCTCCTTGGCATGTGAAATTTGTTCTGAGAAAAGCTTGGCAGACAAGGAATTCTTGAGCCAAAACCAAACAGGCAGCAGAGTCCTGTGTCTCCCATAAACAGATCTAGCAATGACTTTGGGAAGTCTAGCCTGGGCAATGCAGGTGTGGTCCTACAGCTGGCTGCAGTCAGAGATTGGAGAGATGAAGGCTCATATTGCTTCACGGAAAAACTAGAAAGGACTTGCACATGAAAGTGTTATCAAACTCTTCAGTTTTGGATTAAAATAAGGTTCTACGGAGACATACACTGTTTGGAAGCAGAACTGACCCTACAGCATATTTTATAAACAGAAAAATGGTGTGTGTGTGTGTGTGTATGTGGTGTGTGTGTGTGTGTGTGTGTTTACTTGACTGTGTGTGCTCATTTTGAGGCCGGGGTCAATGAGATGTCTTGTTCTATTGCTGTCTACTTTTGTTTTTGAGACAGTATTTCTCAATAAATCTTGAGCTTGCCATTTGGGCTGAACTGGCCAGCCAATGAGATCCTGGGATCTGCCTGTCTTTGTACAGGTGCACACCAACATAATTAACTTTTAAGTGGGTGTAATGACCCAAACACCATTCCCCATGCTTGCCCAGAAAGTACTTTATCTACAGAGCCAACCCTCCATCCCTGGAGTGGTATTTTAATAATTCACCCCATAGAAAGTTGCCCAATGTCCTATCTGTCATTAAGGTTTGTTTTATAATCTAAGCATTGTCAGCTTTAGAGTGTAGATGCTTGACAATGGGCAAGTACATGAGGCAGAAAGAAACTTTTAGAGTGAAAATAAGCCTCAACATTGGGATCACTATTTGGAACTAGGGCTAGACTCATCAATGATAAGGTTTCAAGCATAACTCAAATAAAAACTATGTCCTTTTATTTCTTTGAGACATAACTTCAGGCTAAGGCTGTATACAGAAACTATCTAGTTTAAATCTCTCAGTTTATCGGATAGGAATAATAAAGCAGCATTCATTGGACAACTACTGCATGAAGGACCACTACCAACAGTATCACGGTTCCACCAAGGTGGTCTTGTATGGACTGGCAGAAAGACTGGTTAGATACTGTCATAGGCAAGGGACAAAAATAAGATCTCACAGAAAAAGTGAGGCGAGTGTAGGCATCGTAAAGTTAGTTAGAGATATTTCCAGAAGAGTATTATTCCTTCACCAAGTAGAACAGCAAGGGCAGGTGAGGACAGAAGCTGGAGAGAGGTACCATTGCACAAAACTGGGCCAGCACAGGTTGACAAATGGGGTAACCAGCCACTAAGGGGGCAAAGATTCGGGTCTGTGTCTCATTAGTAGAGACAAGGCTGGTGTCATCTAAGCCAGCACAACAAATGGGAGAGAAGGAAAAACAAAAGCAAAAAGCAAATAAAAAGAATCATGATGGAGGCTGGAGATACGGTTGAATTGGTAAGGAAGGTACTTAGTGAGCAAAACAAGGCCCTGGGTTTGATCCTAAGCATTGTAAAACCAGGTGTGGTAACAAATGTCAGAAGTCCCCGCACCTGGGGGACAAAGATGAGATGCTCAGAAGTTCTACTTTATCTTCAGCTGTGTACGGAGTGGGAAGCCAATTTGCTGCAGATTCAGGCAGCCAGAGACCATCAAACAGACAGAAACAGAGAGAGAGAGAGACAGAGACAGAGACAGAGACAGAGACAGAGACAGAGAGAGAGACAGAGAGACAGAGAGAGAGACAGAGACAGACAGAGACAGACAGAGACAGAGAGGCAGAGACACAGACACACACAGAGAGAGATGCAGAGACAGGAAGACAGAGACAGAGACCCAGAAAACCAAGGGCTGAAGAAGCCAAAGGAAAGGAGAGGTCCCAAAGGTAATAACCCGCCATCAACACTAAATGTCCACAAGAGATAAAGTGTGATGTTGTGTAGGAAGATCATAGAGTATTGTCCAAGGCCAGGCCAGGAGAGCAAATGGCATGGTGCATCGTGAGGATGGAAACTTCAAGAAAGGGGCATCAAGAGGAAGGAGTAGGGAAACTGTGTTCTAGTCAGTGGGGTGTGATAGACCTGACCAAGTGTGGCCTTTTCAGGGCTGGTTTTGCTATTGCCAGGTACTTGAATTTTTGAGTTTCATTCTCTCATTTCTGAACTCATTTGTATTCTTGAAACATAAATCGGTCTAGTGTTGTCTGTACCCTGTCGAATTCAATGGTATTGAGGACTAAGCAGGGTTTGGGGAGCAAACCTCAACACAACTATTTGTAATAGCTTGCTGTAAAGGGCGGTATTGGAAACTAAACTGCTGGGGATGTGTAGCTGTTCTTTCTTTCCTCTACCCTCCCATGCCCCTCTCTCTCAGCACATAGTATAGAAAGACATTTGAATTCCCTAGATCTAAATCAGTATCACAAGGGGAAACGGTAGTTTTAAAAATACTCTTGTTTTGCTCTGCAGTAAATCTGAACGGTAAAGATGCAAAACAGAAACTACTATACGACGAATAAAACCTACACCTGTCTCTGTCTAAAATGCCACAGTTTAGCATTGTTGTTATAAGAAAAGGGAAAGGCAACCCTAGGTATAAACCTTCACAAAGGAAAAACATCACGCCGGCACCTCATTATTTCGGGTTGTTACTGTGTTAGCGATAGCTTCTAGGTGGACGGCTCATACCTATAAAGACCATATTAAGGCAGAACCTCATTAATAATAGATGAGATATGATAATATCCATCCCTGATGCTACTTCAATAATGTGGCGTTTTTGCAACAAAAATAATAATAATTTGAACCTTTTTGCTTTTTGTTCCAAAAATTATTCTAGGCACCCTTTTAGTACCAAACCGGAGAACGCGAGCTCCCTTTGAATCAAAGCTCAGCCTGCGACTTGAGGCTTCCCCCGGGCCTTTAAACATTAGGAACTGACATTTCAAAGGAGATGTAATAACTTCAGACTGAATTTGGTCCTTTAGAGATTTTGCTAGCTTTTCGTTGCTAGGTAGAGTCATTTTGGTGTTTTCAATAGGCCACATCAGCTTCTGAGACCACACCAAACCCACACACTTTGTGTTCCCTCTCAGCCAGCTGGTCCAAGTCAGTCTGCAAGAACAGAGCAGAAATCCTGGAAAGAGTCTATGCTTTTCCACGGTGAGGGACTTTGTTGATTTCCCTTGTATGTTTTTTTCTTTCATCCTTTCTCTCTCATTTTGGTTCCCTGGAATGGAATGAGTTATATCACTTCGTCCAAAAGTTCCATTAATTACCTGTGGAAAATGGACCGTGCAAATTATACTTTATT
This sequence comes from Alexandromys fortis, assembly GCF_014885135.2. Taxonomy (NCBI): domain Eukaryota; kingdom Metazoa; phylum Chordata; class Mammalia; order Rodentia; family Cricetidae; genus Alexandromys; species Alexandromys fortis. The sequence continues at coordinate 17,019,118 of NW_026067908.1, read as the reverse complement.
ACTTTGTTTCATGTGTGTTTGTATCTGGGGTGTGTGCACTTGTGTGTGTAATCCAGAGGTCAGTAGTTGGTGTCTTCCTCAGTTACTCTCCACCGGTGTGTTTTGGCAGAGGGTCTCCCATTGACTCCAGAGCTCGTCAATTCCGCTGGGCTGATGGCTCCAGAGATCCACCCGGCTCTAACGCCCCATCACTGAGCGTTTACAGACACAAGCTGTCGCACCCAGCTTCTGTGGGTGCCGGGATTCAAACTCAGGTCCTCAGCTTGCATAGCCACCACTTAACCAACTGAGTCAACTCCACAGCCTCGGTTTCCTTTTATTTTTGAGGCAACATCTTATTGATTGGTCCTTGCTGGACTCAAATCCCCAAACTGCAGCGATTTTTCTGCTTCAGGCTCCTGAGTGATGGGGCTGTAGGAGCCAGCCACATTCCACACCCCCAGTCAGGCCTGCTTCAAATGTTTTCTTCAGGATCCTGGCATGGAAATTGGTAGGCTACGTTGGATATCTGAACCATCCAATAGATTTACAAGTATCATCTTAAAGAAAGAAGGAGGAGTGATGGAAGGAGACACTGGAGCAAGGCCTTTGGAAACCGCAAGGAGCACAGCCAAGCCATCGTCAGCTGCAAACAGCAGGGAACAGAGTCTCCTTCAAGGCCTCCACACACGAGCAGACAGTGCCTACATTTTTACGTGAGTGCCATAAAATGAATTTAAGTTTTCTGACCTCCGGAAGTGCACCGGAAAGAATTTATATTGTTTTAGCAGGGGAGCACAGCTAATTGCATGCTCTTAACAGAAGGCCTGTCCTCTGTTTGGGAGGGGCGCACATGGAGCAGTAAGGGAGGAAGGGGATACCGGCCTAGCCAGCCAGAGCAGCCACATCCACCCTGGCGATCAATGGGGTAATAGATGTTGGAGCTAGATTGCCCTCACGTCCGAATTTATGCTGTTTGAAGCCAGCAAACCATTTATTAGATTAGCATTTGTTACAGCAACAACTAGAAACCAATGAACCTGTATGTCCTTTGCTTTCAAAGCACATCCACCTTAACTCTTCCTTGTTTGAAAGGGAAGATTTTATGGGGCAAAGGAAAAGGAGAAGAAATGTCAAAGGTTATTTTAATCTACGTGAGCTTGAACACAAAAGCATGTAAACAATGGGAACTGCAATTTTCTTACGAAGATAACACTTGTCTGTTTTTAGGACTTTGAAAGGCATAGACAAAACACACAGTAACTCCTGTCACCCTACTGTGCCTACGCTTCCAGTCCCCTTTCTATGTGAATTTTTATTTGTTCTAAACTCTGCTGCTGAGATATTGGAAATCACGGCAGACAGTTATTTATTGCCCATTTTGGAGATAAGGAGTGTGATGACAGAAACAGAAGCAATTTTGTTCAGACACACTGCTTGTCGGGGAAGCTTGCTCGCACCTGGGCGTGTCTCGGATCAAACTTCCTTTGACCGCTCCCCCTGTGAAGTTAGTGAGAGCAGAAACTGGTGGCTAGACCCCCCCAGTTGGGATAGAAGATTAAGTCTCAGTTTATACTGGATGCAAACCTACAGAACCAGATACTTCGGAATGAAGGGCTAATGAGGAAGAATCTTCCTTTGTCCTAATGTGACTCCACCCCTAAGAGGCCAGAAAGGGCTGGAAGACATTAGATTGTTGTTACTGAGATGCATAAACTAAAACCTCCTTTCTTATCAGCAACAAAACTACTTTATTGCTAGAGCCAAAGGGAGGGGGTAGGTTTTTCTGATCCACCATGGAAGCCCCAGACGAAGCCTTTTACTTCTTGCTTACTGAGTTACTTACTTCTGTTCCATTTGAGTGTACTTGCTTTGTCTTTTCTATTTTCATTTTATTTTTTTGCGTGATTGCATATGTGCACGTGTATGATGTATGTGTGGATGCCAGAGGATGACGCTAGGGTGTTTTTTCTCAATCATTTATCCACCCTATTTGTGAGACAAGGACTTTTACTGACCCAGAAAATCCGTTCCAGCTAGATCAGCTATCCAGCAAGCTTCCTTTCTCTGGGTGCTAGCCTTCTGCCTTGTTTTTATGTGGATTCTGGGGATCTGAACGTACGTCTTTGTGTTTACAAAGCAAGCACTTAAGCCACTTAGCCAGCTCTCCAGCCTCTTCTTTTCAAAGGAAACTTCAAGGGGAGAAAAGAAGTTTTTCAAGCCCTTATAAAAAGAAAGTTTGATTACCAGGTTCTCCCATTTTGCATATTGGCTTCATTCATGGGCTTCTTTTTTTATTATTATTCATTAAAGATTTCTATTTGTGTTGGACAATTGGGAATTGCTTGCGTTTAACAGTTTAATGCCTGTGCACTCAGTGATACAGAGAAATTAACGTGAATGAAAATAAATTGAGTTCTATGCCCAGTAGGGAAGCACTCCAGCCTATAACCCTCATCTAATTCACGGCCTAAGCCAGAGAGCAGAACTTCTAATGTGGTATAATTTCCTCTTCATAAGGTGCAAAACACAGCCTCCATTAATGGTCAATTTGAAGGATGTTTCATAAAGAGAAAGAGCATCTGTATCTAGGAAGGTGCTTGGGAAGCTGGTCTCCTCTATATGGATTCTGGCTGGGACATTCATCCTGAAGGCAATTTGGAGAGAGAGAGACAATAGGCAATAAAGTTAAATCATTCCAGAGACATCAGAGGGCTCTCTTCTGTGTCCGGGCAGTGGAGCTGGACTGTGGCCAAGACCTTTCTCTCGGCTCAGAATACAACCCACCACACACACACACACACACACACACACCCCTTCAAGGTCATTCTTCCTAGTAGGACAGAAAAGCAGAAGGGGCTAGGCTGACGTGAGATCACTAAGCACCTCTGCACAGGAAATCTACGGCCTCTTATTTCTGATCATGCCCTTTATACCACATTCTTCATACTCCCACCATCAGGGCTCTAGCAGCTCCGGGATAATCAAACTACATTTTCACAATATTTGAAGGGATTTGCTCGTGTTTATGCCCAGAGTGAAAATACACACACTTCCCCCCAAAAAGTGGAAGAAAACTTATTGTGTCTGATAATTGTACTAGTTATATACATTCTTTGCAATTGTCCTTATCTTCTTCAATAGACATTTCTTGTTTTTATAGTTAGAAAAACACTTTATGAAGTATAGAAGGCTCCAAACACCTATACACACAAAATAAAATAAATAGATCTTTAAAATAATAAAAATAGTAACTGTTTTTAAAGGTTCTGATCAACTGGTCAATTATGCATATACTTCACTAAGATTTACCAAGCACCCAATAGGCTCTGACCTCTGTTAGGACTACAGAATAAATAAGGCTCTGCCCAGGGGCTTGAGACATGGCTCAGCCTGTATGAGGACTTGCTGCTCTACAGTGAGCTCAGGTTCCATTCACAGCCTCCTATAACTCCAGTTCCTTGTGATCTGACACCCTCTTCTGGCCTCTGTAGGCCCTGTATGCAAGTGACACATGAAACAAGATGCTCATACACATAAAATGTAAAAATAATAAAACTTAAAATAGGACTCTTTTCTTATCTCAAATGGATATTAGATCAAAATATAAAGACAAATTAATTTCTTCTAAGTGTTTTACATGTTTACAGTAGGCTAAATAATATTCTTCACATTTTTCGCATTTTTTTTCTTGCCCTTTGTACTGCCAATCAGGTGACCTGTTAGAGGACAACATAAAAATTGCAGTTGTTTCAGCGATCTGTAGGAAATGGAAAATAGGAAATGAAAATCCTATTCTGGAGGATTAAATTGCCTTTGTTTCACTTCCGAAAGGCTCGTCGCCGACCAAATGGTGTGGGTGGTTCTATGCTTGGCTTGAGTAGCACACGCTGAGTACATAGGGTCAGTGAAGACAGCCGTCACGCTAAGGATCAACCCCACCGAAGAGAAGTCTGGGAGAGAAGTTCCACGTGGCGGGAAGGAGAGGCCCACAATCAACACTGTAGGAGTCGAGAGTGTGCAACTCCCTTCAGGAGGAAGTAGGACGGTTCTTCCCCTTTGCTATCCACGGTCCAGATTTCTAATCTCCAGGGTCTTTGATCTTTCTGTTAAGAAGTGTAGTCACGCGGCAATACTTTTCAAACCCTCCTACTCCGGTTAACATCTTAGCCCCAATTTAAGGAAACGCGGCTCTTTAATGCAGAACCTATCTCTCACCCATCTTTGCGTTTTCCCCCTCGTGAACACAGCTCACAGGACAATCCTTTATCAACCAAGATGGAGAATCACAGAGCAGTAAATCCAATGACGTGCTTGGAAGTGACCAAGCTAAACGGAAGCTCGGAGCTCTCATCTCCAGTCATGGCCTGATGAGAGTGTTGTATCAGCCAATGCGATCGACGCTGGGAAACATTAGCCACGGGAAGCGTTCTTGAATGTACCCAGCATGTAAACAGGCCCCACTCATCCGGGACGGCATTGATTTCTTCCTGTCTGAAGTATCCAGGGTGACTTTGAGAGCCGTCTTACAGCTGTGATTTTGCAGAAGGTTAGCTGCTTCACACTGACAGCGTTTTCCTGAGTGACCAATTAGACAACGTGTCACTTTAATGTGAATGAATTATTTCTACTCTGCAAACGGTTCTCTATATACAGGAAGCAATCTGTAAGATCAGAGAAATGCAGCTTCCACTCTGGAACCTCTTTTCCCTAACACCTAAGACCTGCTAGACCTACAGGATAAATAGATCCCCCTTTTTTTTTTTTTAACCCAGTCAATGCACCATGGCCCTGAGCTATACCCATAAATCTGCCTATAATTTATTCAGGACTTTGAGGGCACTCTGTTGAACCAGCTCACACAGACACTATGCTTTGTTGTTTTTTTTGTTGTTGTTGTTGTTGTTTTTTTTTTTTTTTTTTAAATGGTCCCATCACTGAAAATGAGAAAATACAAGTCAAGGCCATCGTATGTTTAGAGTGACAACATTTAAATGTTTGTGAATTCAAATCCCAAGTTATCTTGGTGATGGCAGGGCAAAATGTTCCTCGTTTAGCAGGAATTGATGGTGTTTGTGTCCATGGACAGTTCCCAAAGACAGGTGAATATAGTTTAATCCATAACTCTCCCTGTATCAGAGGAGCCTGGAACCTCGAGGATAAAATTAGAAACGATAAGCACTCGGGTATTCGGTATGACTGCAGCCTCTCGATGGCTTTGCAAGCATCTTTAGTCCTTAAAGAAACACTGAATACAGTACCCCAGGTGAGAACGACACACTGTTACTGTGGTGTTTCAAACCCATGCTCAGGCCATATACCCAGGCCCAGCAGAGGAGAGAGAGATGATGCATAGATTTCTTTTGGTTTGGTTTTTTGAGACTAAGTTTCACTGTGTAGCTCTAGTTTTCCTGGGGCTCACTGTGTAGACCAGGCTGGCCTCAACCTCACAGAGATCTGCTTGCCTCTGCTTCCTGAGTGCTGGGATCAAAAATGTGGCCTGGTGTATAGATTTCCTGACGGGGATGCGAAGAGAAAAACAGTGAGACACAACATTACCAGAAAGTTCTTACCCAGTGCCTTGTTTAATGGGAAGAGTGGCTGCCATGGTCTAAACATATATACCCAGCATTCATGTGTTAGAACGTTGAGTCCCATTGCAACTGTGTGGAGAGATGGCCCCTCTAAGAGGTAAGAAGGCTGTAAGCATCTGTCCTTGTGAATAGGTCAAAGTGGTTCTTGCAAGAGCGTGCCAGTTGTCAGAGAAGTAGCACCCTGATCAAAAGATGAGATCAGGGCTGAGAATGTAGTTCAGCAATAAAAGGGGCTTGCTCTCCATTTATAAGGTTCAATAACTTGCACCTGAAGAAACAAAACACAGATGCCCACTTCCTTGTCCTCTCTTCAGCTTTCACCCTGTGGGAGCATAGAAGGAAAAGTCTCACCTCCTGGTACTGGACACTGTGAAAAGGGGTGTGGGTGTGTGTGTGTGTGTGTGTGTGTGTGTGTGCATGTGTGTGTACATTTCTAGGGATTGAACCGAGCTAGGATGCAAGACATGCCAGGCAACTGCTATGCCAGCTGTATCCCCAGACTTTTCTTAACTTTTTCCTTTGAGATAAAGTCTCACTAAGTTGACAGACCGTCCTAGAACTCATGTGTAGTCCAGGCAGACCTTGAACTTGTGATCCTTTCCCAAACCCCTGTGTGGTTGAGACTACAGACCAACACCACTAAGTCCATCTAGTTCTAAAAATTGACTACTGTGTGAGATCCTGTAAAGTATATAAGTAAGTTGACTAAGACAGTGGAGAAGCAAGACTAGTAAGAGTGTAAGCCTTCAATGGCATCTTCTGATATTCTCTGAGATGTCAAAGTCAGAATTACACAGGCTCCTCACATTTAAAGTCAACCCATTATATGCTAAGCACTGTGCTAGCCAATATGACTTTCATTATAACAACACACAAAGGGTTCAGACTTTAGCGGAAGGAAGCTGAGCCAGATAATGTGACCAGGACTACGATGTCATGTTGGCGATCAGGTGTGACTAGAACCGGCTGTTACTTTAGAGAAGCCAATGAAACTAAAAATAGGAATTATCCCGAGAGTACCATCACGGCAAGAAGCAGTAAAGAGCAAGTAATCCAATAAAAAAAACTGGGGTACAGACCTAACCAGAGAACTCTCAACAGACGAATCTCAAATAGCTGAAAGACACCTAAAGAAATGTTCAACATCCTTAGCCATCAGAGAAATGTAAATCAAAACAACTCTGAGATTTCATCTTACACCTGGTGGAATGGCCAAGCTCAAAAACACTGATGACAGCTTATGCTGGAGAGGATGTGAGGTAAGGGGAACACTCCTCCATTCCTGGTAGGAGTGCAAAGTTGTACAGCCACTTTGGAAATCAGTATGGTGATTTCTCAGAAAATTAGGAAGCAATCTACCTCAAGACCCAGCAATACAACTAGTGGGTATGTACCCAAAGGATGCTCAGTTTTACCACAAGGACATGTACTCAACTTTGTGCATAGCAGCATTATTCATAATAGCCAGAACCTGAAAACAACCTACATGCCCCTGAACCAAAGAATGGATAAAGAAAATGTGGTACATTTACACAATGGAACACTACAAAGAGTTTAAAAAAATAATAATAACATCTAGAAATTTGCAGGTAAATGGATGAATCTAGAAAAAAACATACTGAGTGAGGTAACCCAGACTCAGAAAGACAAATATAATATTACCCACTCATAAATGGCTTTTAGACATAATGCCAAGAAAAATCAGCCTACAATCCACAACCCCAGAGAACCTAGACAAAGAAGTCGACCCTAAGAGAGACATACGTGGATCTAAATAGAAAGGAGAAAAAGACAAGATCTCCTAAGTAAACTAGGAGAGGGTAGAAGGGGGGGGAGGGAAAGAAAAGAGGGGAGTGGAGAAAAATGTATAGTGCAATAAAAATAATAAAAAAAAAAAGATCTCCCAACATAACCCCATGGGACAATACCCATCACCCTGAAGGTCAACACCGAGCAGTCCCATAACCTTAAGGATTAGCTTGCCAGGATCCTGAAAATGAACCTATCACATCAAACAAGCTAAAGAAATTAATGTGCAAGCACGGGAAAGGAGGTATTTTCTCACAATGAGAAATCGGTATCAAAGGGAGCGGGGAAAGGGGTGCCAAACTCCATATAATCACTGTTTTATGACCCTGTACAAGGAATTTCACAGATGGTTAGTTAGGGTATGCTTAAAAACAAGCAATTGGAAAAAGTCAATTCAAGTTTGTTTAAATAATTTAAAGAAGACGAAATTGATTCATAGAACTCAAAAGATCAGTTGTAGGGGGGCTTGAGGCAAGACTTGACCTAGCATCACCAAGAAAGAGATTTCTAACCTCTACATTTCCATTACATTGGTACCCTCCTACTTTTGTGGCTGGAATTCAGTAAGAGGAGGCAGGCTTCTGCCCAATCACCAAATAAAGCCCTAAGCTTCAGCTGGATTGGACCAACTTAAGTAAATATCGGCTGTCCTGCTTTCATTTCTATCCCTGCGATTAAACGCCCTGCCAAACAGCAACTTAAGGAAGAAAGGGTTCATTCTAGCTCACGATTCCATATTACATTTTATGGCTGCAGAGAAACCAAGGCTACGGAAGCTTGAAACAGTCCCATCGCATCCAGTCAAGACCAAAGAGAAAAGAATGCACACGTGCTTCTAGTGCTTTCTATGTATGCTCATGCACTCCAGCGCTCAGAAACCAGAAATCCAGGGAATGGTGCCGCCCACAATGGGCGGGGTCTTCCTACAGGCATGCAGCCCTGCCCAGACATACCCCCAGGTCAACCTGATCTGGACAATACCTCAAGGCTGTGTCAGGTTGACTGTTAAAGTTAGCAATCACACCTGCCCATGAACTAATCATAGCCAGAGGATTGGGTTAGGCCTAGGTCAACAGCTACCTGCAGATTGCTCACTGTGTCAAAACATACTTGATTGTGGGAAGAGGTTTAAAGTTTAATCTCTGGAGTTAAGATATTGTATTACCCCTCAAACCTCAATGCAACACTGTGTAGCATAAACAAGGTTGGATGAAGGCTTGGAAATTGCTAGTTTCATGTAAGTAAAAAAAAAAAAAAAAACACACGCCATAACCAGAGGGTTGCTTTATTATTATGGAATCAGAACACAGCAAAGCACACGTACAAATGCTTGCATGGCGTTAAGATAAAAAGCAGGATTCGCCCAACACGCAGCATGAATTTTCTTGCTCAGTCAGGGAACTAGGTAACTTTTTGTGTATTCTTGCTTATTTTTCTTTCATTATGTACATTCATTATATAAAATTATGGATTCATTATGATATTCTCACACATGTATTTTATATTGTGCTCACGGTCACACCCCATTAAGGTTAAATGAGCATACAAGAAATAAGAGGCACCCCATGTTTACTGCTGCACTATCCATAACAGACAAGATAAGAAATCAGCCTTGGTGTCCATCAACAAATAGATAAGAAAAATATGGATCATCTATGCATAGTGGAGCTTTCTCAGCCATGTAGAATGAAGTTATTTAATATGCAGGAAAATGGATAGAACTGGTAATCCCCATGAGAACTGAAGTAATCCCCCTTCCCCTTTCATGTCTTTAAAACATTATTTGTGTATTTTTTTAATGTGGATTGTGCATATGAGTAAAAGCGTGGGGTTTGTCTTCCTGAGCTTAGATGGTTACATGTCGTATGCTAACTCACACTCTCTCGGGTATATATCCTAGAGTGCTATAGCTGGGTTATATGGTAGCTCTAACTTGAGTTTCCTGAGAAGCCTTCACACTGACTTCCATCATGCCTGTTCTAGCTTTTTTCAGCTATATATTTTGACCATAGTCTCTTCCCACCCTCAACACTTCCCAGTCCTTTCTACCTGCCTATCCTCCAGCTTCGTGTTATTTCTCTCCCCTAAAAAGAAAAACCAAAAATCACACACACACACACACACACACACACACACACCACCACCACCAACAACAACAACAACAACAACAGCAGCAGCAGCAACAACAACAGTCTGTATTTTGTGATTTTGTGTTGGTCAACTATTCCTGAGAACTCACCCTGCCATGGAGTGTAGTTGACATGTCCAGTATCATTCCATCAAAGAAAACCGCTTTTTTTTTTCCCCTCGCCCATCAGCTACCAATTGCAAATAGCTTCTTGTGAAACTTTATATCCACTTCCTGTTCTTTGTGATGGGGTTTGTGTCTGGCTTGGCCTTGTACTTGCTGTCACACTGTGTGAGTTTATATCTGTGTCAGCCCTGTTGTGTCTGGAAGATGCTCTTTCCTTGGAGCCATCACTATCCCTGGCTCTTTCAAATTGTCCACCTCCACTTCTGCATAAATCCCTGAGTCCTGAGGGGAAGGATGTAATAGATGTCCCGTAAGGGCAGAGTCACCCTCTATACATTGACCGGTTGTAGGTTTCTGTGTTAAACCCTATCTAATGAGAGAAGAAGCTTCTCTGGTAAGAGCTGAGGAAGGCACGGGTCTATGGATGCAGTAATATGTTATCAAGGTCCATTTTGTTTCTATGTTCCCTAAGCAGAATAATAGTAGGTTTCTCCCTGGGGTCCATGACCTGTCTAGCCTCAGGTTTCTGGCCTCATTTACAGTGTCAAATATGGGTTCCATCTCATGGAGTGAGCCTTAAAGCCAAGTTTTAAAAAACAACCAGTTACTGCTAATTACTCTTAGTTACTGTTCTAATACTTTGAAGAGACACCATGACCGAGTCAACTTATAAAAGAAAGCATTTAATTGGGGGATTACTTACATCATGGTGAAGAACAAGCAGCAGGTTGGCACTGGAGCAAAGCTGAGAGTTCACATCTGATCCACAAGTTGCAGATAAAAAGAGAAAAAGACTGGACCTGCTGTAGGTTTTGAAACTTCAACGTCCACTCCCAGGTATAAACCTCCTTCAACAAGACCACACCTTCTAATCCTTCCCAAACAGTTCCATTAACCAAGGACCAAGCCTTTCAATATATGAGCCTATGAGGGCAATTCTCATTCAGACCATGGGTTATTCCTATAACTTTTATGCAATCTTGCACCAGTAGCTATACCTTGCAGGCAGGTCACTACTGTAGCCCACAGGGCTTATGGCTAGGTTCATGACTACTTTTCTTCTCTGGTAACATGTATAGTACTTTTCAGCACTATGAATGCTAGTCAGTAGTTAGCCAGCTCAATGTCGCCATGTTGGATGACATAAATATGTGGTGATTTAGTAACTGGGTCTTACCATCAGGTTACAGAGAGTAACTAACAGCATTGGCAAAGCCAACAATGTTTGGAGAGGAATCTGTGGAATATCTTCAGCCAAAGACTCAATGGAGATTTAAGCTATTCCTGGTGCTAGGTGTTGTATTTGGTTGTATATGATTTCTCAACAGGACATTGTCTTCCCCATTATATGGTAATTCCACTTAAATTCCTCTTACTTCTGCAATAGTAGATTTTGAAACGTATTTCAAAAAGCCTTTAGTGTTAGTTACCTTCTCCATGATCTGTCTATTTTACCTTCCCACAACAATGCATATAGGTTCCTTTTTCTGGTACCCATACCATTTCTGATTTATCAGTGTGAATTGAAGCTAAAAATAAGAAAGCAGATCTGAATGAATCCACTGAATGAGATTTAAAAAAACAAAAAAGAGCAGAGAAGTCAAATATATTGAGAAGGTGGAATGGTGATTTCTGGAAGCTGTGGACGATTATTCTAAATGGGTGCAGATTTTTTAAGTTTTTAATTATATGAAGCAAGTTGATTATATAAAAACATAAATGTACTTAATATGTTGAGAGCCCAGTTGAAATGTGAAAATGTTATATATATTATTAGACATATTTTAACACATTTTAATTTTTTTTGAAACAGGTTTTCTCTTATGACAGTGCTGGCTGTCCTGGAACTGACTTTGTAGACAAGGCTGGCCTTGAACTCACAAAGTCTACCTGCTTCTGCTTCCCGAGTGCTGGGATTAAAGTTGTACGCCACCACACATTTTTAAAAAATCGCTGGGTATGCTGTGGACACACTTTGCAAACCTTGGAGTTGCTTGGTATCTCTACTCCAAAGTGTTATGCACTGACTTTGAAGTGAAATTGTAAAAAATAAATAATTATATTTGTGCTGCAAAATGATAGCGTCAAACAATGCTACACAAAAATGACGTGTGTCAACACTCGAGTTCAAGGTACAAGATGTGTGCTGTACATCATAATCTCTACTCCTTTGTCATCCAAGGGTCAAGCTGGGAATGTCATGCTTAAACCAGAACAGTTGAAAGCCATATAGATTGTACTGTAAGAAAGACTCATACATTCATAGCTGAGACATAACATTCACCTGACCTGGTTGTTTTGAAAGCCGGGTACAGTTTTTCCAGCATGAAGAAACAATTGCTCTCAGTGCCTGTCTTCTGGAAAGTTTGCATAGCAATAATGGTGCCAAGCAGCAGAATTGCAGGCTCTCTGTGGGACCAACTTATACTGGACTACTTGAGTGAACATTGCTGAAGGCAGTCAGTAAAGCAGCATATTTGTCTCTCTTCACAGTCTTACATCCAAGTGCTTGGAGGAGGCCTCGCTGAAGTCCGCAACTACTGACCAAAAGTATTGTTCAGATTCCCAAGGAGACTAACAGGACAGAGACAGTGCACCACAGTAGCCCTAGTTATAATCCCAGAAGCCTGGGAAAGAGCCGGTGGTGTGACAGCAAGTAGGGGACAAAGCACATCTACCAAGGTCGAGTGCCTGGTCCAAAAAAAATCAGTCCAGGAAACTGCAAGCAGGTTCCAATCATCCGAGCACAGGGACAGTGCTCCATCCTGCTCTTTATCATGTTGACTTTGATTTCTCTGTATTCTGTGGCCCCTGTGTATCTGCTCCTTGAGGATGTGGCTCAACAGCAACTATAGCTAGTTCTTAATAAGAAGGTCTCAATGCTTACGCTTAAAGGACAACTTTCCTTTGCTTCTTAGCACTCTTATGGAGTAAACTGTCATAGTCTTTCCTGGAATTACCATTCCCTAAAGGCGAGAACAAGTCCTTCATATTCATCTTCGCTAATGATAAATTGGTGTTTTGATCTTGGTAGTGAGTACAAAGCTTTAAACACCTACTCTTATGATGGTCATATATTATTATTGGCATGGTAACGTCAGTGATGGGAGACTAAGAACTATAGGACATAGCAGTAAACTGTACGTATCAGATGCTCTAGCCCTTAAAACACTGGCAAATCTTCGGACTGGAGAGGGAGGGGGAGAGGAGTGGGGGGAGGGGGAGAGAAGTGGGAGGAAGAGGAGGGAAATGGGAGGCTGGGAGGAGGTGGAAATTTTTTTTTCAATAAAAAATAAAAAGAAAAAAAGAATAGCAATTGATATGAAGTCCTTTTAATATCATTTATATAAAACAGTATAGAATACTAAGCTCATTTGGATAAATGATAAAATCTGATATTTCATTGTAAACAATGTTCCATATTTCTGACATTTTTGTTGACAATACATTTAACAAGTTAAAAAAAAAGAAAGAAAGGAAACATTGGCATGAGGATTACTATCTCTAATTTACAAAAGAGGAAACTGAAACTTAAAGTGTTTGCTTAATAAAAAGATAATAATAATAATAATTTGCCTAAGATCAAATGGCTAAGAAATAAGAGAGTGGCTCAGGCTGAGATCTGTCAGATAAAAACACAGCCAGGGGTTGAGGATGTCGCTCAGATGGTAAAGTGTTTGCCTGGCATTCACAAAGTCCTGAGTCTGACCTCCAGAACTACATAAAACTGGGTGACATGGTGCATGCTTGTGATCTCAGCACTCAGGAGACGGAGCCAGAAGGAATGGAGTTCAAGGCCAGCTTCAGCTACAAAGCAGTGTAGAGGCAAGTCTGGGCTATATAAGACCCTTAAAAAAACAGCAACTTGGATTTTAGGGGTCATACTTAAACAAAACTCTATCTTTGTTGGACCAGTAAAGTTTTCATATATTTTCCATACTTTAAATACTTTCCCAAGAGGCATCCAGACAAAGGTGGATGTTAAAAATTCACATATTTTGTATGTTAGATTATGTAGATAGCAAAACTTTGCACTAGAACTTCCATAATGGTCACTGTGACTACGGCAGCCTGTCCTGCCAGAAGGGGATAACTAAGTGATGCGTAAATTCCCATCTTTCCAACCTGAGACTTTAGCGCCTTCTTCAAATGTGAGCCTCAGTTTTTCCATCTATTAAACTGAGCATAATAATATGAAATTATTAGTTATCTTTTCATCCTGCCATTTGAATAAGTATGTCATTATGTGATGTGGGAGTGATTTCTTATTAATAAAGAAACTGCCTAGGCCCCTTGATAGGCCAATCCTTAGGTGGGTGGAGTAAACAGAATGCTGGGAGAAAGAAGCTGAGTCAGTGAGTCGCCATGGTTCTCCCACTCCAGACAGACGCAGGTTAAGATTTTCCCTGGTAAGCCACCTCGTGGGCTACACAGAATATTAGAAATGGGTTAGATTACTATGTAAGAGCTAGCCAATAAGAGGCTACAGATAACGGGCCAGGCAGTGTTTAAAAGAATACAGTTTCCGTGTAATTATTTCGGGTAAAGCTAGCCATGTGGGAGCCAGGGTTGCCGGAACGCAGCCCTGCCACTCCTTCAACAATTATGGTTTTAATTTTTCATTTCTCTGGCAGCTAAATACATTTGCTGCTTGGCAATTGGTAATTCTACTTCTAGTTAACCCTAAAGAAATGAAAACACACCAAAAAAAATCACCTGTACATAAATTCTTATTTTTATTGATGACATCCCCAAATAGAAATAAGTAAAATCTTTGCCAACTAATAAATAAACAAGCTGTATGATCCACTCGGTATGAGTCGCTCATATAAAGAAACAGAACCCTGTTATATAGTGCAACACGGATGAGTCTCAAAGCAGTTGTGCTGAGAAGAAGAGCCATATCACAGAATATGCATTGCATGATCCCATTTATAGGGAACTCTAGAAAATGCGAGTCAGCCTAAGGGGCATAAGTAATCGGTGCTTAGGGACAGCAGGGGCTGAGGGGAGGAACACAAAAGCACAAGGAGACATCCAGGGGTGGAAGACCTTGTTGTCTTCATTATGGTGGCAGTTGTCAGGACGTGCGTCGTGAGTGCCAAAATATACCAAGCCACGACTTCAAATATGTGGACTTCAGAATATGTCAATCAAGCCTCAACAGAACCTTTACAAACTTTTAGTGAAGTTTTGAAATTTCATCCTGTAACTATTTTCTGCTTTCTTTTTAAAGGGGAGGAGGTTTTCGTGGAATTGAACCCAGGACCTCATGTATGCTAGTCAACCACACCACCACTGAGCTCCGCCTCCAGCCCAGCACATAAATATTATGTTTCTCTTTTATGGTAAACTGTTATCTAAATTAATAACATCTGTCATATCTAAAATTAGTTTCTCTATACTACATAAATAATTCAAGTAAAATATACAAAATACTTTAAAATACATTAGTCGCCCAATATTCCCTTTGCCCTGTGAAGTGCTCCTGAATCAGAGAAGTGATATCTGTGTCCATGTTGTGGGACACAGCCCTGTCTTCCTGGCAACTGATGACAGGTCACTAAAGATGAGGAATAAAGGCATCAACAGTCCAGGCGAAAGATCCATAACCATCTGCTTCCGAGGCCCCAGGGATCCACAGCTCGTATCATCAAACTGCTCGCTGCTTCAACTCCTAAATCTCAGGATCTGACTGTTCATCCAATAAATTCTAACCAGAGTCTGTTTATGTGTCTGCAACCCTGAGAGAAAGAGAGTTAAATGGATATTTAAGTCATTTCTTTGATATTTATTGTATTTTCTATTACAAATAGCCATACAACTATTTAAAACATAAGATGTTCAAACAGCTAGGGAGTACATTCACCCATCCTTCATTGAGTAACCTTCCATCTAAGTGCACACTGTATGTCAGATACCGTGTAACACCAGATATTTTCACAAGACATTCAAATCAACATCCAGCTGTGTCAAGAAAGCTCAGACTAAGGAGCTGCCTCAGTTACCTAATATCAAAGAGTTTCTAATTGTACTGGATTCAGGGTATATAAAGCCTACTTAACTTCAGAAGCCATCCTGGCCCCCACTCTCCACATTCTAGTCCAGGCAGAGCAATGTCTTTTTTCCAAGAGTGAGTTCGCAATGTCCAGTCGCTACGGTCTCTGGTTCTGGGGGCGGGAAGACATACATCTGGATTCCTTGCTTTGATTCTACTTCATGTGTGACAAGAATATCCTCTAACTACAGCTCAAGAGGCCTAGACATTATAGGACTCATGCCTTAGGAACAGATGAACTATCTGTTCTGAATGTCAGGGACAATCAGAGTCCTTTTCTCTGGTGTTGATGTCTGTTACCTAAAAATAAAACTTACTATTTGGGGACCAAGAAACTGCAAAACCTTAGAAGTAAAATTGGCCAACCATAGGAAATGCCCATGCAACGCCACTCCTAGTCACACAGCCAAGCATACGGGCTGTGATGATGTGACCGCTTACTTGGAATGCCTTTGCAAAGCCTAGGCTTGCAGCTGCCTGTACTTAGGTGTGTGCGATCAATTCCTACAGTGCTGCCTCAGCCCAAGGACCTCCCAGGGCTTTCCTTCCTACAGGGAAACAGGTTCACTTTCAAACTTAACAGCTTTCGGTTTAGTTTAAATATATTAGTCTTGATTTGAAAATAAAAAACAAATTGGGGGAGTACCTAGATTCTCACATGATAACGTGATACATTCTTCTTTCTGATCTGTAAAAATATGGATAGTACCCAAAACTCATGTATACTAAAAATCATCATAGTATCACTTGCAAGAAAAAAAATGGAAAGGAACAATGAACAAATAATGTCAACCAAATGAATACCTGTATTTTAAAAACTGGACATATAAAAGTATCTCAAACTGATACTACAGAGGGTAATATTTGTGATTTGCTAAGTAATTAAAAACAATTGGTGAGACAGCTCAATGGGTAAGCATATTGGCCAATATATTTGTTGACCTAAGTCCACTGCTGGAATCCACATGTTGAGAGAAGATAATATAAAAATAGGTGGGTGGCGAGGTGTAATAGCACACTCTTGGAATTCCAGCATCTGTGAGACTGAGACAAGGTGGCCCAAGTTCTAGGCCAGCCTAGGGCCCATCGCTGGATCTTGTCACACAAATGTTTAAAACAAGAGTTACAAAAATATTTAAAAATAGGTGTTGAGCCTGCCCTAAAAATGTGTGTGGTGTTTGTTATGTACATGGGCTAGGAAGAAAATATGCTGAATGCTAACAGTACTGATGCCTGAGTACTCATAAAAGTCTTTGCCTCTTCCCTTATATTTTATCCCTTAGTAAATACATAAATGGTAAATATAATATTATTAGATCCCAAAACAGAAAAAAGATACCCATTATTTGAAAAGTTCATTAAGTCTGAAAAAGAAGGTTAGCTTACTCAATGACGTACCAGTGCAAATACCTTGGTTTAGTAAATGCATGTGGCTACGTAAGATATTAACATTAGCAAGTGAAAAATATATGGGACTCATGGCGCACTAGCAGTGTAGCCTAGAAGTAAATATGTGTCTGTATCTACATGGCATATGGACACAGTATGAACTGAAACAACGGAGCACATACATGTAGCTTTATTTCCTGAATATATCTTGTTCCCAGAACTTCCTGGCCTATGCCAGTGTCCTCCAGATAAGACTAAAAGAGACACAAAAGTCATTGTACTGTTGTTTTCTTCTTTCTTTCAAGAACTTGGAATTTATTACCAAGGGTATTTTAAATACACGGTAGAAAAATATTAACAAATCAATTACTTTTAACTGAATGAAACTGCATTATAAGTGAAAGACGTGTGACCTTTGCATTGACTTGGCTCACTTTAAATATCAATAATCTTTATGCTTATCATTCCGAAACAACACCTATCAAGGATCAGTAAGAGCTCTACGGCAATTATTCCCAAGCATTCTTCTCCCACTAAGACTCAACTACATGCATTGCTTTCTTCCCTAAAAGTTCCATAAACAATAAAATGCTTCCCAGAAGTTCAAGTTCAATTGCTAAAACATACACTCAAAAAACATCACGTCATTGTGTCAGCAAAGACACTCTGTATTAACTGTAGCAAGTCATTCACTGCTATAAAAAGTCTCTAATATTTATAACTGGTTTATTGCTTGTCTGTTACTGATAAGTTTGTGTTACCTAAGGTGGTCCCTGTAAGGCCTTATGCTCACCCTCGCTAGCTTACCTGCTAACGTGACTTCCTCGGTGGAAAAGGAAGAGGGGTAGGCACAGGCAGGGCTCTGGAGGCACAGAGCAGTCCTGGTTCACTTCAGTGGCATGTGTCCATAGGGTGTCAGTCTGTTTGCACCTGCAGACAAAGGGAGACTGAGAGCCTCTGTGGGAAGGACTGGGCTACAGCTGTGAGACCAACAGTCTGCCTACTGAAGCATCACAAGGAACTAGTTTGAATGAGAAAGCAGTCAGGCATCTGTAAAGACATCTCTTGGGCGTATGGCTGTGTTCATTTAAAGCAATGCTTCTTACCCTTTCTAAATTCAGGTACTCTCTCCAAATGCAATCTCACAGATCTTTGTTCATTTCTCTAATAATTTTCTAGCATCTTTACTGTCTGCTATTAGGGTACTGCTGTGGGAATTAATAATACGGACTTTTTCCCCCCACCACAGGAAATTTGTGGTGGAGGCAAACCATGAGATGTGAGAGCACTAAGAAAGAATTCTTTTTAAAGTGTCAGGGAGTAAACAGGGCAATGGGTAAGGAGATCTCTGTAGGTACGGAGACCCAGAAAGAACTCTCTGGGGCAGGCATATTTAAGGAGAGGGCTGGAGGACAGGACAGTCATGCAAAGCGATCAGGAAGATGGCTGCACGACACAAACCGAACAAAAGGCTGGTCCTGAGGCTGAAGTATGAAAATGCGAAGCGGTGCTGCCTGGATGGCCATGTGACCTACACATTATAAGGAAATATCAGAGACCTGAGATTTACCTAAGAAGACAATCTGCTCCAGGTTCTACACTCTCCTTACAGACTTCTGCATACATCTGGTCTGCCATGGTGACATGGAGTAGCTGAGACCTCTCCAGCAGCTTTCACAGACATCTGGATATCTGAAACAGAAGTGAAAGTTCCTATCAAGATTCCCTCACTTCCTAGGACAGCCTGCCTGCACTTACGAGTCAACAAATGGAGCCTAAGGCAGCATCTTCTGTGCTCTGTGCCTCCATCGCCCCATCTAGGGAATACTGCAAAACTTAGCAAACACTTGCCTCATCCCATACACTATCCACCATTAACATAAATCAAGGCTTCCCATTTGTAATTTATGTTTTAGCATTGAAAGAATACTTTGCTAGTTATTTTAAATACATAAATCAAGTCAAAAACCTGTTATAAAATATTAGTGCTGTCATAAAGTCCTCTGATTTATTTAACAATGTGTAACTTTTTTGATTTCAATTTATTTCAAGTTTTTAGGAAGAAAAATGGTTCTCTGTCTTATCCTGTTCTTATTTTTATTCCTTCATTTGGGAGATTACATCTCAGCTCAAACCATTTTTAATAATAAGATATGTAATTTTTAACTGCTGATATTTTAAAAGAATGGAAATGATTAAGATTAATCGTGTAGTGTTTGATATACTCAAATAATATATTAGTTTAAGCAGGATTATGATTCATGTCTGATAGTCAAGGCTTTATATTTTAACTTCATCCAAACAGAGAGAAATTTACTCTCTTATTTGCCTAAAATCAGAGCTTTTACTCAATAGAATGAAATGAATATGGACTCAGCACTGCTTGGGAGCCCACAGCTTACAAAGGACATACATTCACAGAAAAAGACTATTCGATAGCACTTTAATAGGATAAAACAAAGAAAAAATTGTGTCCGTGGACGACATAAAAGTTCTTCTCAGAGGCCGGGCGGTGGTGGCCCACGCCTTTAATCCCAGCACTCAGGAGGCAGAGGCAGGTGGATCTCTGGTCTACAAGAGCTAGTGCCAGGACAGGCTCCAAAGCTACAGAGAAACCCTGTCTCGAAAAAAAAAAAAAAAAAAAAAAAACTAAAAAAAAAAGTTCTTCCCAGAGGTATAACTTCACAGAAATTAAGAACCCAGTCCATGAAGCAGGTATAATTACACAGGCAATTCCATTTGGGAAGAAGAGGAAGGAGGACCACGAGTTCAAGGTTAGCCTGGATAACTGTGAAGTCCAAGCCAGCATAGGCTACAGAGATCTTATGGCAAACAAAGCAGAGAAGTCTACATAAGAAAGGTATTGAAAAAGACAGAATCTTAATAAGCAAATAGAACAACAGAAGAGAGTCTTTCTTCTTCTAAGAACTCTGCCCATGCTAGGTCTCGAGTCAGAGAGATTCACACTTTTAGGAGTCATCGTATGTATAGTTTCCATATACTGGGTCTGAGAATCAGAGTTCAAGGTTGATTATTGAAAGAATGGATAAATTTATTCACTTATATCTGATGAATTTCTGTACTTACTACCGTGTGTGTATGTATATGAGAGGAAGAACTCAGGGAAAAGCCACATGCTGCAGGGCCTCTTATGTGCATTTTAGAACGGACAGCAAAGATTCATACTTTAACATGATATTCTAAGGCCTTAACATGATGGCTTTTTAGCACTTATCCAGAAATAATATTGTGACAGTGTTGAACTAAGATTCACGACAAATGCTGGGCAGTGGTGGCGCACACCTTTAATCCCAGCACTTAGGAGGCAGAGGCAGGCAGATCTCTGTGAGTTTGAGGTCAGCCTGGTCTACAAAGTGAGTTCCAAGATAGCCAGGGCTGTTACAGAGAAACCCTGTCTCAAAAAAAAAAAAAAAAAAAAAATATATATATATATATATATATTCATTATAAAATGAGACTATAGTTCATGATAGAAAGGTTACAAATACAAATAAAAACTAGCTTAATCATTCCTACATTACATGTTTATTATTCCTATAAAAATTATTAAATTTAACAAAAAGGAGAGGTTGAGGAAAAACTGAAACAGACTAGAAACTGTGTGTCCATTTGATATAGAAACAAACAAACAAAAAACAACTCAGAGGTTTTAGTTCCACCAAGAACAAAAGAAAAATACAAAAGGGTTTGGCAGTCTAATAAAACAGTGTATTTTTAACTTGGGGTTTTCTACCCCTAAGAAATGTCCAATGTGAACATTTAAAGGGATCTTTAAAACCACTGCAGTTTTCTGTATCAACTCAAGCCTACAGCAACAGCCTCCATTCAATTTCACGTTTCTCTTTACTGTTCCAGGGAAGAAACACACACAAACAAATCCCACGATGCTGCTCTCTCCTCCCAGCCGCAGTAGTACACGCCACCACCGCACACATCCACGCCTTCTGAATTCACACTACTCCTTACACGCATGGTGAAAATATTAGAGGATTATCAAAGCAATGAGAAGTAACATAAGGTCAATGAAGAATTACTGAAAAACGATGTAACTTACCAGTTTTAATTCAAATACTTGCAGACATTTTAAAAGAAAAAGAATTGCTTCTTAGGTTGAAAGAGCCATCTGGAGACAAAAGGGAGAGAGAGAGACTTCATTCTCGGTAATAATGAAAACAAAGCAAAGCCATTGCTTAAGAGAAATAAAGAAGAATGGTTAGCAATCCAGCCTAGAAATGGGCAAATATTTAGGAACAAAGGGTAACTGTAAGCCACGACATTAGGAAGTTTAGTATTAAATCACCTCCATTTTCAGATTCTCAGCTTCTGTGAGTAACCTTGCGATGTTGTCTACACCACACATGGTAATAAAATCAGCAAATGGACAATTAGAAGTTACAGAGTGAGAAAACAGTGTATTTATAGATCAAAGTTAAATTCAGCTTCTCTGGTTCACAGCCTGCCCCATAAAATGAAAGAGAAAGACTCAGATGTTTGAATTTGGCTCCCCCAGTGAGAAGCCGCCTTGTTGACTAAAGCCCTCACAGCTGTCCTCTTTGAGTCTCCTGCCATGAGCATCTCCAACTCACATTCCTCTTCCTACTGTCGCGGGAGCCTCAACATTACTGCTTTTTTCTGGGGGTGCATGTATCCAGGTCGCCAATTTTAAGGGGAAAAAGAAGAGCAGATGGGTTGATGAAATGTGCTCAGAAGAGTGTTAAATATGGCCCCATCTTGAAAATACATTTACCTATTATTCTTCCTTAAAAACTGAGCTATATTCATATTAAATCCATTATCTTTAACTATCAATTAAACAATTACAGGGATGTTAAGGAGCATCCTGAAGACACAGTCGGTATTAAGATGGTGAGATACAGGACCACTCTCTGTCTAACCCGCTGAAGGTATTAAAACGTTTATAGATGGGGCTGGCAAACACCTGTAATCTCAGCACCCCAGAGGCTGAGACAAGAGGTTCACAGATGAAGGCCTGGTACATAGGGAGACTGTGTGTGTGTTATTTAATGATATGTATTAACCACATAACAACAACTGTAGGCAGTGTGTGGCCTGCACTTGGACCTTAATTTACACAAACCAAATGAAAGAAATTATCCATTATTTTCATGTAAATTTGAACTTGGATTTGAGATGGCAGTTACAGAGAATTGGATGGCCTTAGAAAGGTCCCTATGCATTAAAAAGTAGGTGCTGAAGTATTTAGTAGTTAACGGTAAGATGGTTGAAATTTAATATTCTCAAGAAATAAAGGGAGATTAGTTAAAACAATATGTACAAAATGTTATTATTGAAACGGAGACAAGGACATGGGAGTTCTTTGGAAATTAAAAAAAAAATTCTTTGAAAGCCAACATTACCACCTATTTTCAAAAGGAACATAAATATTATAATTTATCTCAAAATAAAAATATTCCAAATGCTTTGCAGTAGCAACAAAAATTAAACTTTATATAATTATGATAAACCAATCTGATAAAATAACTTCGTAATTAAAATGACAATATGAAAGAACAAAAATGCCTGTAGAGTCAACATGTTAGAATGAGGGCTGGAAGCACACTCTTCTGAGAGCTCAAGTTTGTATAATATAAACAACCCATAAATAACAGCAAATAAAGCAGGGCAGTGGCAAGTGTAAGGATGGTGACATGCTTGCCACGTGGCGCTGCAATACTGCTTCTGAAAGGACAGGTGACAGGAAGACAGCGAGGAAGAACTGACGACGTGCAGCGGCCGGCACTTATCTTGCTGCACTGGAAACTGCACCAGCTTTGATCTTGGACAATCGGGACAGGTTATTTAAGCAATCTGAGGATGCTTCCTCATCTGTAAAATTAAAGCAGCCACCCTGTAGGAACAGTGCAGACTCCGAGACGGTCAAAGTAAAGGCCTGCGACTGCACAGGCACATAGTACACCTTCAACGGGCGGTACTTACTGCTACTACTGTACTCAAGATGGACACATGCCATGACAGTAGGGTCAGGGGTGGGTGAACCCATAGTGAAAGGACCTTAGACTTCACATTGACAGAGAGAGAATGGGGCAAAGGGCTTTAAACGTTCTTGTAGGCCAGCTGCAGGTGACAGGTGGCAGGAGAGAGGCCAGGAGTTCTGAGTGGGGGCAAAGCGAGCAACGGGAGCAGTGGAGAGGTGAACGAGGCCACCTATGGGAAGGATGGGACCAACTAATACCACACTGGGTTCAAATTTCTCTGCAGCCCAAGGCAAATCCTACAGGAAAAACAAAGAAAAAGTACCCAGAGGACCTCAGACTGAAACGGAGTACAGGGCTGCCCAAAAGCTTGATGGGGGCTAACAGGATGGAGCTCTTCATGGTGACAGACAATCCCTGAAAAGATCATTAAAATATGAACAGCGTTTCAAAGCTTGACTGATCTGAAATTCATGTAAAATTACCTCTTCTTGTCTACTTAATGAAACTAAGGGAGGGTGGTCTAAGAAGAGTAAGTCCTAGAACTATGGCCAGGTCACACGGGACTGTACTCTTGCTGTGCTCCACTGTGCTCTGCCAACACGACCGTTCCATTCACTCACCGTCACCAAGTCAATGCGTTTACCCACATTGATGAAACACAGGCAACTTTCTGTGCCTTGTAACACACTAGAAAATGCAAGCACTTCCTATCTTCCACATCTAAAGCTCCCTATGACTTCATGTCATTTTGCTGCATGCTAACAAAAGAGAATTTGTTCAGCAAATACTGCATCAGTGCCGACTGTGTGTCCAATGGTAGAGACACTACCATCCAGGAGCCTGTGAGTAATCTACACGTCCAGTGAATACACTTGGCTCAGAGCATCTTAGAAACAAAGAGAACAGAACTCAGTAGGCCCGAGAAGTGAGAGGGAACAGGCAATCTCAGAGAGCTGAGGCTGAGAAGAGCCTGAAGAGAATTGCTGCTCAACAGACAGGAGAGGAAGGCGACTCTGACCCTGATTGACATTCTTCTCTGCAGCATGCTTGCCTGGGCCTATCAGACTACTCAAATATTAACCGGGTCCTGGTGCCTGTCACTATTAATTTGGAGAGGAACAGAGGCATACTGAGCCTTGGTACTGATAGATGTGAAGAATATGTTAATCAGGATGCTCATTAGTCAGCTAAGTTACTATTTTTTCAGATGGCTTTCTCCACTGATCATTCTTTATATTTAGCCATTTTTCATCTCCAATGAAATATACTTGTTCCTTAGAAGGGGGAATGAGTGGAAGGAAGAATGAACGTGTTCAACTTATACACACATATACGCACATACACGTACACACATATAGAGTATAAAAGAATTCAACATGTATTTTAGTACTTTTTGTAATTGGATCATTATGTCATATTATACAATAACAGAATTTCTGAAATCTACCTGAAGTTATTAAATGAGATTATTTAAAATAGGATGGGAAAAAAAGGGTGCTGGAGAGATGGCTCAGTGGTTAAAAGCAGAGCATCCAGTCCCAGGATCCACATGGTGGCTCACAACCAGTTTTAGGGTATCTGTTGCCTTCTTCTGACTTCTGTAGGCACAGTCAAAACATTCATGCATATAAGTCTTTTTTATAAAAAAAAAAAGAAAGGAAGGAAGGAAGGGAGGGAGGGAGGGAGGGAGGGAGGGAGGAAAGTTTTGCTAGGCAGTGGTGGTACATGCCGTAAAAAGAGAGACTCAAAGAGGCAGAAGCAGGTGAACCTCTGTGTTTGAAGCTAATCTGTTCTACAGAGTAAGTTCTAAGAAGGTCAGGGCTACACAAAGAAACCTTGTCTTCAAAACAAACAGAAAAACAGCATGAAAATAATATTTCCTTCTATTTTTAATTTGCTTGTTTAGATTTCGTCCCAGGTAAAGCTAGCGACATTCAGAGCCCGCCTACACCTACAGCTCGAGGTTGACCCTCACAGCCCCTCCACAAGTGAGCTCCCTGCACCGGAGGCCTCAGACCACGACTGTGGAAATTATCAATTTTCTGGCATTAACAACTATTAGAAACTCTGATTCTGATATTCTGATACCAAACAGATCTAAGCTATGTTCAAAAAAGAAATCAAGATACCACCTCACAGGGGCTGCTCCTGCCTTTAACACCAGAAAGCCGAAGTCAAAAGCTCAATGTCTTCCAAGAAACGAGCAGCGAAAACTGACAGAAGATTGCACCATCTCTGGTTTCTGAAACGTGAGAAGGGCCACCTTCACATTCAGAATGTACAAAACGAAGCCTTTCTCTCAGGGTATAGGACTCAAATATCATTGGCAATGAAATTAAATGGTAACTTTGTGTCACCAAAATCTTCAACCCAAAGTTGTAGTTAAAGGAAAGAACTACATGCAGTTCCTAGGGAGACATCACGCCTCCATGTTTTCGCAGATGTTTTACTCTTTTCCTTGTCACCTCTAAAAGGTCAGGACTTCGGGGGAGGGCTGTGCTCACAGACTGAGTGCTGGTCTAGCACGCATGGAGCCTTAAGTTTGATCCCTCGCACTAGGCAAACTGGGCATGGAGGTGCATGCTTGTAATTCTCACACTCAGTGCTAGAAGCAGGAAGACAGGTAGTCAAGGTCATCCTCAGCTGTGCAGCAAGTTTGAGGCCAGCCTGGACACGTGAGTCTTTGCCTCAAAAACTAACAAAAAGGGTCAGGACTCCACAGATCCAAATACGGTATGTATAAGCCAAAGTCTTCAGTCAAGAAGGCTCACGCTTCACACCCAATTGCAGCGCGGTGTGCTGTACAATGGAACAGTCCTTTCTATATAACTGGGGTGACCAATAATCAGGCCACTCCTTACGTAGCTTGATAACTGCCCTCACTGTAGCAACCTAAGCCTGCAAGAGGACGCCCTGAGGGTGAGACACGCCAGTGTATGCAGAAACTAATGCTGGCTGCACTATCTCCATCATGTACACAAAAGCAGAAACAGAAAGGTTTTCAATCAGAAAGCTGGAATGGTCTCCAGCACATTTTGTCTAAGCTGCCTACCATAAATCAGACCAGTGATACAAGTTTTTTAAACGTGGTTAGCATTGCTTGTCACAGCCCAGACTCAGACAGTGACAACTTCAAATAATAATAATAGGCTTCTTTGATTCTTTCTTGTAAGTCTCAAAGGAGTAAAATGGAAAGTGGGGGACGCATTTTCAGCTTCCAGGATTGTGCAATTCATGTTTAAATTGATAATCTAGATTTCATCTTGTGACCTTGAAGCGACTCACTATTGCAATTGTAAAATGCAAATCTTAGCCCATCTCCCCAAAGCATTCGGTGATGGATTATATGGAAATAAACATACAAAACAGAATGTTTAGAAAGCAGGGTTATAATTAATCTCTGATTCTCCAAAAACTCCTCTATGCTTTCTATTCTAGTCATTCAAAACCTTCTGAAACTCAGTTCTTTTACACTCATTGTATATAAAGGAAATCATAATCAGAATATAATAAAAAATTTCCTGGGTAGATTAAGTCACCCTTCTATGTTAATTTAATTCCAAATTCTAACTGGCCTGTATTATTGGGAGAACAAAAAGAATACAGAACATATAAGGGACTGATGACACCATAACCCCCCTAAAGTTGCCAATGTTCTTTTTAATAAGGAAATGCTCAACATCCTTACCATCAGAGAAATGCGAATCAAAACAACTCTGAGATTCCATCTGACACCTATAAGAATGGCCAAGATCAAAAACACTGGTAACAGTTTATGCTGGAGAGGATGCGGGGTGAAGGGAACACTCGTCCATTGCTGTTAGGAATGCAAACTGGTTCACTACTTTGGAAATCAGTAAGGCCATTTCTTAGAAAATTAGGAAACAACCTACCTCAAGACCCAGTAATACCACTTTTGTGTATATACCCAAAGAATGCTCAATTATACCACAAGGATATGTGCTCAACTATGTTCATAGCAGCTTTGTTTGTCATAGCCAGAACCTGGAAACAACCTAATACCCCTGGACCCAAGAATGGATAAAGATGTGGTATATTTCCACAATGGAGTACCTCCCAGTGGGAAAAAAAAAAAAAAAAAAAAAAAAAAAACACACGCCATAACCAGAGGGTTGCTTTATTATTATGGAATCAGAACACAGCAAAGCACACGTACAAATGCTTGCATGGCGTTAAGATAAAAAGCAGGATTCGCCCAACANAAAAAAAAAAAAAAAAAAAAAAAAAAAAAAAAAAAAAACAGCCTACAATTCACAATCCCAGAGAACCTAGACAACAAAGAGGACCTTAAAAGAGATATACATGGATCTAATCCACATGGGAAGTAGAAAAAGATAAGATCTCCTGAGTAAAATGGGAGCGTGTGGGTCATTGGAGAGGGTAAAAGGGGAAGGGGGAGGAAGGGAGGGGAGCAGAGAAAAATATATAACTCAATAAAAAAAGTTAAAAATTGATGTAAACATTCTCTTGTGACTGATCTCCCTCTATTAAGACTACAGTGGGTCCATCAGGGATGAGTAAGCATAGGCACCAGGGTGGGTATGGGTAAGGATGAAAAACACTCATGGCTGCCAAGACTCCCAGACAACTGGTACTTATTCCATCATGGACTGAATTGATATTCAAAGCTCCCAGACATGCTCTTGAGAAAGATCTCAAAGAAAATAGAGCAGTTTTGTTACCGGTAGTCTCTGTCTGAAAAGGTATTTCCAGGTTCTTGGAATCTTGTTCAAAGAGTTGAAGAATCAGACAAATTAAGGAAAGCAGCGGGAGTTTGATTCTGAAGCCAAGTTTAAGTATAGGCCAAATACGCTGCAAGGTAAGTGGGATGTGATCAGGCTTGCCATGGGAGAGTATCTGCTCACTGGCTGGGTATTCCTTTTGTGAGTCCAAGAGAAGGAACAGCTAGTAGCTAGGAGCAGGCAAGTGATTTTCTGCTTTTGATTGACAGGCTTGGGTTATGTAAGACTTGGTTCACTTTACATGTCCTTTCCCATTGTCTTAGTTTGGGCTTTCATTGCTGTGAAAAGAGACAATGACCATTCTATAAAGAAACATTTAATTGAAGGGGCTAGTTTACAGTTTCAGAAGTTCAATTTATCACCATCATGGTGGGGAGCATGGCAGCATGCAGGCAGATGTGGTAGTAGCTCAGAGTCCTAAATCTTGCAGGCGACAGGAAGTTGACTGACAGAGAGAAACTTGAGCAAAAGAGACCTCAAAGCCCGCCCCCACAGTGACATACTTCCTCCAACAAGGCCACACCTCCTAATAGTGTTGCTGCCTTTGGGAGCCATTTTCTTTCAAACCACCACACCCATGATGCATGTGGCTTCAATCATATGCATACCTAACCATGCACACGCATAAGATGATATAATCAGAGGACATAATTTGCCTTACTGTACGTCCACCTAAACCCAGTGGCTGGACCAGCCTATCGCCTGTAGTTCCTGGATAAGTTTCAGGATATGTCTGATGTGAAAAGAGCACCAAAAGGCCACATATACCCCACTCCAGCAGCTGACTCCTCTTCCTGAACCCACAAAAGGGAGCCACAAGCTCCCATCAGGTTCTCTTGAGCACTGTAGCTTGGAGTCACTGCTCCTTTGTGGCATATAGAATCTTTACATTCACATTATTCTGGAGAAAATTACTTGATACTTGCATGTGTTCCTTTAGTCTTTGAACAATGTTTAAGTAGCCTGGAAACAGTGGGTCCAGGTAAAAATTACCAGTGTGTATGTGTGTTCCAATACATAAAATCTCCTCTTTTTAACTGTATTTCTTTACTTTTCCCCTTACCTGAGAACTCACTGTGGAAAGACTCTAAAAGGCAAGACTATTTAGCTATTGTAGAGATACTCATGAGTGATTCTGGTTGAAGAACACAGATTTAGGTTATCCCAAACTCCATGTTCCTAAGCGGTTAATGGTTTTGTGGAGTTTCTTCTGAAGTAAGCAACAGAATGCTATAAATTAAGGCCAAACACATGTGGACACAACCAAGCAGACTTCAGCAGGACAGGGAAATCTCTACTACAGGAAAAGTACCTGATGACACTCTTGCCTTTGGGTTGGTGAAGCATTACGCAGTGGATTGCAAGAGAGGGTACAGGGGAGGGCTGCAGTTTCCCTTGAGAGACATGTGGACCTCTCATCTACCATACAAGGTGTTAATCATCTACCATACAAGGATCAGGATGGAGCGACCCTCTTTCTGGGATTCACTGGCTCCTTTGTACATGGAGAATTCTTAGTGGAGGCTGTAAACACCTCTATGTATGGCATCTCCAACCATTTGCTAGGTTGCTACATGCCTTGTCTGAAAAGGGATGTTTGTGTAGTTCAAGCGAAGCAGAGTCCCAGGTTGCTAAGTTTTCCCTTCTTTGCCTGCCTCAGTTCTAAGTGTAATGAATAGTTATTTCATCCCATCCACATTCGGACTTGCAGGAATTTCATTTTACAGTTTTCCCAGTACTCAGAGTTACCACCCTTAGAAAAGGAAGAGGAAAGTGAATAGAGCCCTTGTCAGAAGATGGCTATATCAGTTCCGTTTCTGCATATGATAGTTTTTCATTGCAGTAGATTAAGAACAAACGTGCTCCCAGTTCTGGAGGCAGCCAGGGGGCACCAACATTAGAGTAAACTCTCAACTGGACACACATTTGCTGCAGCCCCTCTGGACCTGGGCTCTCCCATGTCTCACAACCTATACTCCCAGGCTTTGCTAACACCCAGACAGGTGATCCATGAAAAGATCAGTGGTCTCCAACATAGAGTAACTTAAAAGCCAAAGAAAACTGCTACATCCCACCCTATGAACTGGGTCTTTTTAGTTGTGATTTTGGCAAATTCAGTACTTTACACTGGAATCCACGGGGTTCTGACACATTAGGGCTCATGGGGTACTAAGGTGTTACAGCTAGGTTTACCAGATGGCTATGGTCAAATGTGAAGATGCCCTTGAAGAACCGGTTCTGGTCACCTAACCATTCTCTGCTGTTTAAAGGAAGAGGAAAATGTCATTTCATGCAGGCCAAGATTGATGTAGAAACGTAAGCTCTGCCCCAGACTGCAATATTTATTTGCTTTTTAATAAAATTGATTTGGATCAATTTGAGATAACCGCTGGGAATGGAACATTTTCCTTTCAGGGTGTCACTTAGTTTTGTTTCTGATACAGTCTCAAAAGGAACACTGCTGATGTTTTTCTGTGTGACACTGTAGTTCTAGAAGAGTTAAAATAAGAAACTACCTGCTTAATCTGCCAGAAAACACATGAGAGGAGCAATCAGCTCTGGAAAGAGCTGCTAAGACTGACTATGCCTGGCTGCTTTAGGCCATGCTGTTTGTCAGTCTTTCAAAATTCAAGTCATTACGAGATGCTGATCTACTATAATATTGTGATATTTTATCTGATTACACTTACCTGATTGTGCCTTATCTGCTATTTGCCTTCCCATTCTTCCATGTATATTAAATGCAGGTGTTTTTATTATTCTGAGAGCTAGAGAGTGTTGACTGCTCTGAATATAAATGGGGATATTATATCATTAACTTGCTCTGAAAGCAGGGCCATTCACTGTGTAAATCACATGCAAGGTACCTGCTGGAGACACAATAAACCATAATGTCTTGAGAAAGAAAGCAATGCGGAATGGATAGGGAGATAAAAATTTAAGGCACTGTTAAAGAAGGGTAATCTTCAAAATCCTATTTGGTTCTTTCAAACTAGCATTTGTTGATAATATAACCTTTATATTAGAAACTTTTTTTAAGTCAAGGAAAAAAATCTTCTGGGAAGACATCACAATATGGGATACTATCACCAGTGGAAATGGCACAAAACACAACCAGTACCGGTCTGTGGTTTGTCTGAGTTCGGAGAACATATTGAATGCACCAGTCAAATCTTCCACAGGAATGTTCTTTGATTTGGCAAATATATTCTTACCTTACTTGGGTGTACTGCCTAGACAACTTGAAGAAATGGCCAAACGGTGTCAGCATTTCCAGGTATTAAAAGGTGAAAAACTTAGAATCTCACTGCAAATTTTAAAGGAAGCAATATGCAGAGACCTGATGCAGAACTGTGACCATGTGTGGCTTCCCAACACTCTGAGGCTTTACGCTCTGCTAAGCTTCCTCTGTTTCGGCCTTGCCAAAAGTTAATCCACAGTGACTTAAGTTTCAGGAACTCTATTTTCAGAACAAACATGATGTGAGAGTTTAAATGAGCACCGCCCTCTGTTGAAGAGAAAATTCAATGGCCTGTTCACTCATCAGCATTTCCTCTTAGGTAGCAGATGGGAACCACACCTACATCTTAGTTACCTTTCTCACTACTGAGACAAAAGGCTACGTAAGACCTAGAAGTACACCTCAGTGTTGGGCTGGGATGAATCCTCAGAATTGCAATAACCAACAAAAAAGCTGAAAAGCAACTCAGTGGAGGGGTAATTTTGGTTCACAATTTGAGGGTACAGTCCATCGTGTGAGGAAGGCAAAGTGGTCCTTGGCTGCGACTCCTCACCTCGCCATACTTGAATGAAACAGGAAATGGAGCAAGAAACGCTGGTGCTCAACTTGGTTTCTCCTTCCTTCCTTCCTTTTTTGTTTATTTCAGAGCCCCTGCTCATGGAATAATGCTGCTCGCATCTCACGGTAGGTCTCCCCATTCAGTGAAGCCCCTCTGGAAACACCCATCTAGACACATCTGGACGTCTGATTCCAGATGACTTTAAACCAATCATGTTGACAACGAAAATCAATCACCATGCCTCCCGCAGACACACGCTACAATCTTAGCTTGAAGGAGTGTGGCCAGTCACACTATTTCAGTCTAGAGGTGTAGAGAAAACAAGTATGAAGAGCACTGGGGCCACGAGGAGGAAGGCAGCCTGCATATTTCCCTCACAGGTTCCCCGTGGGAGGGCTCCTTGTGCTAATCTGACCTTTACCCAAAACTGTGCAGTCCAGAACCTCTTCTGCTTAAAGCAAATCAAGGTCCCCCTTTCATCAGAAGAACTTTTAGTATTCTTAAAGCACATGCTGGAAGGCAGAGTCGAACTATGAAGATGGCCGGGTCTTTTTAATAATTCCATGCCTGCATACGTTTTCTCAAGAGAGACATTTAATAGGATTCTCATGATCTAGTTAATCTTACTTGTTCCTAAATAAAAGCAATTTTAATCGGCTGTTATTTTACATATTTCAGATCTACTCTGAAAATCACCAAGACAGAAATAAGAAATAAATGAGCTATGCCTAAACATTAACGGTACAAGGTTTTTAGCAAAGGAGAATATGTGCCTAAATCACAGAAACCAATAAAATGTAAACCTTCAGCTCATCAAATGACATCATGAAGAAAAAGAAGAGTGATGATAGAGACAGCAAGCCTCTGAGGAAAAGCGGATGAAGCGTGCCCAACAAAGGACGGGGGTCGAGACTGTGTCAGGAGCTGCAACCACACAACAGAAAGATAAACACCCCATTTGAAAATGGGGAAAATATTCAGAATCAAAAATTATATCCACAAGTGAGCAGGGATCACATGAAAAGTGCCATGAATTGTTAGGAAGATGCTCATTAAAACCACAAGGAAAGATGAGACACACATTGAGAGGGAAAGAAGACCCTTCCACGGGTTCGGTTCCTAGCGTTTTCTGAATCTAGATTACCCTACTCTAGGGTCCCACTCTTCTCCAGCTGAAGTTTCCAGCCTGAAGATTCTCTTTCCTCTCACAGACACACAGAAGAACCATGCTAGTCTGCAGTACTTGATCATTAAAAGGCAGCTGAAGCAAACTGTCATTTGTCTGGTTTCTAGGACAAAGAATTCTTGGCTCAAAATAAACAAAAAATTGTGACCTTTCCCTGGCCTGCTCAGAGAAGCCATCTGCACATTGGTTCTTTCATGATCTCCTTTAGGTTTGCTTATTATAATACAGCTTGATGTATACAAAAAATATTAAGATTTCTATGTTCCATATTGTTATATATTCACTTAGGATCTTTGGCTAGAGATATTTGGAATTAGAGATCAGGTGCTTGAAATAAAATCTTTTATCATGTGATCTCACAACATGGATCTGGAACACTGAAGTATTCTATTTTGTATCTCAGTTGTCTCTGCACATGCCCAATACATGCTGTTGTGCACAAGACAGTCAGGAGGCTGACATGTGGCTTAGTTTGGTAAAGTGATTCCTTGCATGCATAAAGCCTGGGTTCAATGTTCAGAAGTACCTAAACCAGGCATGAGGTAAATATCTGCAATCCCAGCATTTGCAAGTTAAGAGGACCAGAAGTTCAAGGTCATCTTCTGCTATGTAGCAACGTCAAAGCCAGTCTGGGCTACATAAGACCTTGTCCCCCTTCTCCCCTCCCCTGTAAAAAAGAAGAGCTCATATTTCTTATCCTTGCACACTCAACTTACTGCAAAAAAGGTCAGATTCCAGTGTCTAGTTCCTTTTCAGTGTCAAACTTTCTTCTTTTTTTCTAGATACTTCTACTTCAGGAGGTACCAATGGTGCACATAGCCCTATTTGGCTATGATAGCGTAAATAATATTTCCTTTAGCAAACACAAGAAATGTACAGATAACAAAAGTGGATATGTGCTTCTTATTGATAGCACAAATTCTTTCAGGAGGAAAGATGCTTAAGAAGAAGCAGTACCTTATAATAGAGACTCAACTCTCTTTACAGTTCTGTCGAGTTTATCTATCCTAGTTATCTAATATTTCCCATGGCGGTTTTTGCCCCTGTGAAGTGATATACCCAATAAAACTTCTAGATGTAAAAAGCTATAAAAATTATCCAGATGTAAAAAGGTTTTCCAAACACACAAACATGTCTATAAAAAGCACTACAAGGAGGAAACCGCTGTATGAAGACTATTAAAAATGTGCATGAGGAGTCTGGGGAGACCGATGGCTCAGTAAGGGCTCCTTCTGTGAAAGCATGGTGGTCTCACTCTGAATCCCCAGTGCCCATAAGCTGGACATGGCTGCACACGCCTGTAACCCCAGCATGGTAGAGTTGAGACAAACAGACCCCAGGAAGTCATTGGTCAGCATAGCAAAAACAACAAGCTTCTGATTCAGTGAGAGACCCCATCTCAAACCAATACACAACTGTCTTCGGGTCTCCACGTGTGTGTACATACACCCACACATGTGACATAAAATTTTAACTATTTGAAATTTTCTTCCCACCTTTTTTTATTTTGTGTGCATTGGTATACATGTATGTCTGTGTACGGGTGCCAGATCTGGGAGTTACAGACAGTTAGGCGCTGCCATGTGGGTGCTGAGAATTGAACTTGGGTCCTCTAGGAGAACAGCCAGTTCTCTTAACCAGTAATCCATCTCTCCAGCCGCTGTATGCTTTTATGTATGTATGATTTTAAGCAAATTAAACTAACATACACATAGTACATGTTACATAACATAACCTTATAAATATGGCTGAAATAAAATAACAAGGCTGCCAAAGTTTTAATAACAGAGTTTTAAAAGTCATCAACAAAACCTATATCAGCTTCTCATCCCAAGACACCATTGTTAAATTAAACTCACTGAACAGTCATAGCTAATTTCCATGATAGCAGAGAAAGGTGTTTTTCTAGGCCTAACAGGGAAGGATGCTCCTCCATGCTTCCCACTTAAAATACAACGTGTCCTCGTGCTTAGCTGCTGACCTATTAGCTTGTAGAAAACCTGCCATCTCTACTGCTACCCAAGCATTTGGTTAGAGACAAGGGTGTCCTTAAAAGTTGGAAGCTGAGCCGCTATTTGCTTACAGAGCACTCATCCATCTAGAGATTGATCTCTGCCAAACTCTCCGTGATTCCCTCTGTTATTGACGAGCATCCGCGCCTTCATGTTTCAGAAATTACCAGCCAGTCAGCACTGATGGCTATGTATTTGTCTTGCTCGCTCACTGGCAAAAAAAAAAAAAAAATACATAATAAATTCTTAGGAATGGTATCTCTTTCATTTAGAGCCAAAACAACTGCTGAATTATTGATCAGTCATAGACTCTGTTCATAGGTGGAAGGAAAGAGCACCTGTTAAAGACGAGGACTTCAACATTTCTGTGTTTCCAAGATCAGAGAAATACTCATGTCCTAATACCAACATCTGAGCAGCTTTGGCAGGAGACTCATGAGTCTAAGGCCACCATAGGAACACAGCATGTTCCAGGCTAGCCTGAACTACATGAAAAAATAAACAGCACGTGAGAATCAAAATAAGAAAATGTTTTATGACTGGAAAACTATTTTTGAATATTCTTCAATTATTTTAATTCAATTATTTATTTATTATGGGAAGATGGCAGCAGATTCATGGCCTACCTGTCCATTTGATTTATAAATAAATAAATTTTAAATAAACTTACTGTACTTTTATACTTTAAGGGAGAACTTACTAGCATCTGCCTTTGTATTTTCTAGTCATCATATAAACATTATTTTAAGCCATAAAACAGACTGTACATTCATTTTCATTTTTTGCTGTTTAATAAGGGCCATAAGCTGCTGTCATTCCAAGGGTTTCAAATTTTATTTCTTTAATACAAAAAAAAAAAAAAAAAAAACAAGATAATAGCACAGTATTTTATCACCAATGAAGAAGTTCCAGAAGGGATTTTAAATTTTGTAACAGCATAACTATCGCTTTTGGAGAAAAATATTTAAGAGGAAAAACAGATGACTTAAGTCAAAACTCACTGTTAAAAGAAATAGGGGGTGGCCAACCAGCTGCTAGAGGACCCCAGAAAGGGGAAATAGCTTAGATCTCCTGGGTAAACTGGGAAGGGGGGTAGAGGGGAGGGGTGAGGGTGGGAACATGAGGGATTGAGATGGCTGAATTGGGAGAAAGGGACAGAGGGAAAGCAATGAAAGAGACATCTTGATAAAGGGAGCCATTATGAGGTTAGAAAGAAACCAGGTACTAGGGAAATTCCCAGGAATCCACAAGGATGACCCCAGCTAAGACTCCTAGCAATAGTGGAGAGGGTGCGTGAACTGGCCTTTCCCTGTAATCAGATTGGTGACTACTCTAATTGTCATGATAGAACCTCCATCCAGTAACTGATGGAAACAGATGCAGAGATCCACAGTCAAGCACTGGGCTGAGCTCCTGGGAGGAGGGGTCATATAAGCAAGAGATGACTGGGTAACCCACAGAGAGAGCTGACACAAGCTAATGGGAGCTCGTGGACTCTGGACTGACAGCTAGGGAACTACCACTGCCCAGCTTTTAATCAGTGTTTTTATGATGAGGTCCACAACTCTTGTACAATGATTCTGCATGTTTCACTAGCTGCAATGACAATTTCTTTAAAAAAAAAAAAAAGTATAATATCAGAATAATCCTAAATCTCCTTCTGCAAAGTCTTGAAATCACTTTCCTGTGAAAGCGTCTAGAAGACCGCTTACACAACACACAGGTAATATTACTAAATCACTCCAATATGAATATGAAAGTGAACTCGAGAGAGATGCATACTGCCTCTAGGACAGCTGAGGATGTGCTCATGGAAACTAAGCTCAGAATTCAATGAAGAAGTCCAATATTCTCCTAAATGTGGAATATAGAAAAATAATTACATTTTAGTATGCTAAAAATGTAACCAAATAGATAATGTTCTTAAAAGAGTAAGACATAAGATAGGGATTTCTCTATGAAGTATAATACAGAACAATCCATAAATAACACTATTAGAAGGATCTACAAAGAAAGCATAGCAATTTACCTGTGACTCTACTGATAAAAGGGTCCTTGCTGCAGTCCATCTCATGTAAGATTTATTTTCCTCAGCATTACCGCTGTGAAGTTTTCCTTATGAGATGCAGCTGTTTGCTAATACTCATTGCTATATTAATGTTCCAATATATGAAGAGAACACAAGCTCCCTGTACTACTGACAGATATTTGGAATATTTTCAAACTTCTTACTTTATAAATACTAGGAACATTTTAGGCTGAGGATGTAGTGATCCGGCAGAGAGCTTACATGTAGAATTAGGCCCAGGCTGCTGGGTCTAGCCACGTATAAACTGGGTGTGTGGCACACACCTGTAATCCTAATACTCCAAGTATAGGCAGTAAGATCAAAAACATCTTCAGCTACAAAACGATTCCCAGGCCCGCATGTGATACATGAGAGCCTGTCTCAAAATACAAACTAACTAAACTAACTAAAAAAAAAAACCAACAACAACAAAAATATTATATATACCTTTCTTTCATTGTTCTTCTAGCATGATATGAAACACAGTTCTAAACAGGTACACGTGTAGGCGTCAAAATACACCGCGAAAGCTCCAAAAAGAGCCTGAGTGGCTAGGTTGTCAGTTTTAGCCTCTCTGATGGCCGTGTGGAGGCCCTCACCGTGGCTCTAAGGGTGAAGCTGTGGAGACTAATATGGTCTAGCAGCTTACTAGTTCTCTTCTTTCTCAAGAATTCGACAATTTCTCTCCTTTGTAAACATAGTCATAAAGATAAATGTAATCATAAACATAAAACAGAATAGTAAACACACTAAGTATTCTCATTCTTCAAAAACAAATCAAAAACCAATGCAAAAAAAGAAATAAAATGCAAAAACCCTAGAGTTTCCGGAGTGCTAATAGCATTCCTTTATTCCTTTGCTTAACTGAGAGGTGGTGATATATCTACTCAAATTACATTAATTTGTCGTCTTTTAAAGACTCCCAAGGGTAAACAAACAACCTGGATATTAGAACTATTAAAGATATGGCAACAGCTACTTCGACCATGCTTACTGAAGTAAAGTAGTGTCTGGACCAGGGAAGTAACAGGTGTCTCAATAGAAACACTGAAAACACGCAAAAAAGAGTCAAATGGAGATTTCATAATTGCAATGGACAATTTAAAAGACTTTAAAGGATACTGTAGAGGCTTATCAGCAAGACTGGGGTAAAATTGGAATGAATTAGTGAATTTTAAGATAGTCTAGTAAATTAATCAGAATAAGAGAAAAACTTTTCTCTCAACAAAGCCTCAGGGATCTTTGTGATAATGTCCAAGGGGCTAATGTATAAGTAACTGAAGTCTCAGAACATGAGAAGAAAAAAATAAAGCAAATATTAGGGGTGGCAGTCCAAAAACTGGCATATTACACACAAAAGTAGCAGTTTATATACCGTGGACTTAGAGACTACGGAGGCCAGAAGGCAATCAATCGAACAGCACCCGAGTGCCGCGAGGGGCAAGGGCAGGCAAGACAGGATTCTACACTCGGTGAAAATACCAAGAATGAAGGAAGCTCCACTTCTGGTCAAAACGAAGTAACAGGAAATGAATTTACTCCTCCACAGGAACAACCGAAACCCAAAGAGAGCACGCAAAGCAACAGTCCTGAATTCAGCATCAATGGCAACACAGAGGACAGGCGGACTCCTGGAAGAAGGAAAAATCCCAAGGTATGGCCTAGGACTGTTCCGAAATAGTCCAGGGCACAGAGCAGGGGAACCGGACCCACATAGAGCACAGATCACTCCCTCAGTTGAGGAAGTAAAGTTTAAGTTCAGAAAGACTGGAGCAGCAAGAGTTCTCAGGGAAGCGCAGCAGAGGGGAAAGCCAGACGAAGAGAGAACAAGACCTGCCACAGATTCCCACAAATATGCAACTGAGCACCGAATCGACCTCGCGAATCCCCACAGACACGCAACTGAGCACTGAGGCGACCAGAGGCTAAGGAAGGGATGGAGTAGCTGTAGCCCCCACAAGGCCAGGCACAGTCCCGGCTCTGGCAGCCAGGTGGAGAGTCTTAATGCTTCACACCATGTGGGTTAAGACAGAGGGTGTTCCAGGAAATAATTAGCCCTAGGTTGCATGAGACACAGTTCCGCCTGACAGATATCAGCAGCTAGAACAGAAAGCCTCAAACTCTTTACAATAACTACATCTCGCTAAAAAGGTCTATGACTACTTAGGCAAATAAAATGGGGTACACCCAGCAAAGTAACATGCAGATGAGTGGCGTTCAATCAAAAGATGTTAGGTCTGCAAAGAAATCCGGAAACTCTCCATACCAACACAACCTAAACAGCCCAGAACTGGCACAATTGCTAGAATTAAGAGGATAAAGCACTTGTTCAAAAAGTTTGGAACTGATTCCTACAAGTCCAGACAGTATACAGAGATGGACAATATACAGAGATGGACAATACACAGAGATGATGGACAATATACAGAGATGATGGACAATATACAGAGATGATGGACAATACACAGAGATGGACAATATACAGAGATGATGGACAGTATACAGAGATGATGGACAATATACAGAGATGATGGACACTATACAGAGATGATGGACAGTATACAGAGATGATGGACAATATACAGAGATGATGGACAATATACAGAGATGGACAGTATACAGAGATGATGGACAGTATACAGAGATGGACAGTATACAGAGATGAACAACACCCAGAGATGCAGGACAAAACACAAAGAAGGACA